>NW_022900942.1:8180756-8344214 GCF_012274545.1 Fukomys damarensis | reverse complement strand
GAAATAGATGGGATGTTAAAGGGGACCATAAAACATTGCCCCTGTAAGACAAGAGTAAGATAAGACAAGAGTAAGATAAGTAAAAGTATCTGAAGCTTCTCCCCTTTGCAGCTGCAAAACAGCCCTGACCTACATTTGAACTTTTTGTTTAGAAAAAACCCTATAAAACCAACCTCAGGCCCTGAGCTGGAGCCTCTCTGAGCTACTTGGCTCTGGGAGTGCCATCTGGCCAGACTAGTAAAGGTCTGTTTCATTTTCCAACTTGTCCAGTGTGCTTCTTCCCTGGTATTTCTCGCGGCTGTTGAGCTCCTTGGAGCGGTAGTAGGTAAGACTCTTGGTCTTACAGGTCAAAGCCTCTCACTAATAACAAATGTTTTTGTGATACTTAGGATTGAACCAAAAGCTAAACTACATCTCTAGCCTTTTAATTGGGAGGCTGGTCTTGAACTCACAATTCTCCTGTTTCATCAAACTGTTTATTGTGCTGAAAGATCTACTGAATTAACTCACTCTCTCTCTCTCCCTCTCTCTCTCTCTCTCTCTCTCTCTTTCTCTTCTGCCTGAAGTAGTGTAGTATTAACAGGGAATTCTTTTTTTTTTTTTTTTTTTATTGGAACTGGGGATTGAACTCGGGTCCTTGCGCTTGCAAGGCAGGCCACCGAACCTTAAGCTAAATACCCAGCTAACAGGGAATTCTTAAAGGATGGGAAGGGGAGGTACCAAGGCTGCACTGGGAAGTGTTTCAGCCTAGAAAGAAATCCCCTGTGTAGAAGAGGGTGCTTCCTCTGTTCCACTCTCTTTACCAGGTGCAATATCACAAGCCCTTTCCTCAGACCCCACACTGTGCCCATGTACCTTCACTCATGTAGTCAAATAACTGGAGGGAGTAACACATCTCAATGCAGAGGCGTCTCCACCCTTGTATTACACTCTTCCTTTGTTTTTTTTGTTTATTTGTTTTGTTTTTGGTTTTGGAAAGGCCCTAGATATCTCTGAGGATTAGCTTCCTTTTTGCTGAAGAGAAAACACTATATATTTTTGAGCCTTCAGTGAGAAAATGGGTGGAAAAACTTAACACTGGAATCGCATGTAGAAGGTATAAAGCATAAAACAGTGTTAGCATGACAATCAGCTAAAGTGCATCTCGTTAAAAATGTGCGAATTAGAGAAGACACCTGATTGATTGTCATGCAGATATTTTAATTCTTAAATCCTTCGTCTCTTTCCTATGGTCAAAGACATTTCCTGAGTTATCTCCCCAGACAAAGTAAATTTCTAAGTATTTAAATGTTAGCATATGTCTCCTAGGTCTAAATGTGTGTTATACGTATTTTCATTGGTCTATGAAGATTCACATGGTTTCTTTGAGATCCTGAAGAAACAGAATAACATCGAGAAGACAATGGGCAGGGGCAGAGTGGACTTCAATGAATTAAAAGGTGCAATCTAATCTATCACAGTCCACATTGATACCAAACAGCTACCGGTACTGATAGAGTGGAGAGAGGGAGCAGAACTCCCTGAGTGGGCCACCGAGTGGGAAAAGAGTAAGAAGTGATGGTATCTGTGCCACAGAAAGGCTGCCAACCAGAAGATATGCATTGGTAGGTTAGTTTTCGTATTGTTTTTTCAGCTGCACTTAAATCTGCACCACTGGAGAACAGAGTTAAATTCTGATCACACCTTTCACTATATCTGTTTCGGGCATAATTTTGGAGGAGCAGTGTGGACCAAGGAAAAGTGTCCACCCACTCTGAAGAATGAAGAAGACAGGGGAAGTTCTCCCAATGCAATGGAGATGCAAGACTGAGATGTCTGCAACCTACAGAAAGACTTTTTAAAAGCGAAGCTCAAAGTTACAGACAAAATACTTTAAGAAACATTCACTATTTTAGCAGTGAGAGCCTAACAAAGGCATTACATTTGACATCAGCGGTTTGCATGGTAACAGTTCTGGTCCTCTAACCCCACCAGCGAGTGTCACAGAAACCATTTCTAGGAAATCATAGAACATTTAGGAAGAATTTTGCTTCCCTGCAGATGCTGAAATCTTGGGAAGAACTTATTGATTCATGGAAAGTATACCAGATGTATCTGTTTGGCTAAACATGTGCCAGGCATGGAGTACTCCAAAGAAGCTAGACTGTGGGCTTCACACTAGTACTTCTAGGCATACAGAAAAATTATACAAGAAATTGTAAAAGCATAGTGCTTTGGGGACAGTTGAGGGTACTGCTTAATTTTGGTCTTTTTTAGCATATTTATCTCTTTATAACAAGTACTTAATGGTTATTATGATTCTGAGAGAAGTTCTATTGCATGTTTTTAAAGATTAGAAAGGAACTGGGGACAAAATGCTTTGAGTGTGGGATATAGACTCTACTGAATAAATTGTACTGAATTATTTCACAACTGCACATAAAATAATAAAGTGCCACTAAAAAGCTTTTAAACACAACTATTACAATAACTTCAACTTTTGATGAGCAAAAGCACATTTGAAAGAGAATTATTTATTGCCTTAACTTATACCCAAAAGATGAAATTCTGATGGTGTCATTGTACACTTTCTATACTACAATAATTTGTGCCATTAACATACATCATGGCATTGGATTTGAGCTTGCATCCTCTTTTATTCTACAAATGCCATGTGACCTTGACTACTTACATTTGTGCTAAAAACCTCATTTTGCAGATGGATGAGATTTCTTTACAGAGAGGTTATGAGAATTGAGAAAGTATCACTGATTTCTTATCTCTCTTATTAATAAGGTGAATTATAAATAAAAATAGAGAGATGAAATGGGATGCACATTTAGTAAAGGGTTTATCTCCTCTTGTCTGAACATACTCAGCCTTTGCTGTTCAGGGTGGGTATTAAATGGTATTTATCCCTGCAGAACCTCCCAGACTAGTGCAGGCCCGTTCCAAAACAGCAAGGGGATAGCAGACTCATCGAAAAGAGCTCCAGGCTCATGCTTTATAGCTCAGAAGTAGAACATAAGCCAAACACCATCAGACGGCAAAGCCCAGAGCATTCACTTTGCCTGTCACTCTTACCTCCTTGTCTGATCAGAGGTCTTGAAGAATTCTGTCCCGGGAGCAATCAACATCAGGAAAGACACCACGCAGGTTGGATTAAGCTTTTCTTCAATCACTTCAACACCATGGTCACCCATACTTCATCTGGCGATATTTACAGCAATGCCCATGGTTCATAGCCATCACCATTGATGGGCATGAAGGACATGGCCTGGTGACCGCGACTCAGAATGTATGACAATGGTGAAATGCTACAGTTCTGGGTGCTGCAGGGAGGGAGAAGGCCGTTGGGGAAACAGTTTCTCCTTTTGGTGTCTGAGGGTGTTACTTTGAGATATGTCATATTCCCTTGGACAGAGTGACTGGGAAACAAGCAGCATTTCATGTTGGGTTGAACCGGGGGAGAAAGGAAGCTGGAGGAGATTCTGTAACCCTGATCCCTGGCCACTCCCACTGCTTCACTTCCGTGTGTGCTGCACGCGGGAAGTCAGACTTTTCCTGTCCTTTCCCCTTTGGTTCTTGCCTGCAGTTTGACCAGCTGTTTTCACGACCATCTTGACTTTGCTGAGTTTTTCCTCTCACTTTCATTTCACTTCACTTCTTCTTGAGCTTTGAATTCTCCTTGCCTTTGTCACTTCTTTTCCTGCATCTCTGCAGCTTCAGTCTCTTCCCTTTCAGGCCCAGTTCAGCAATATCGTATCAGTTCTTGTGATGTTCCAGGCTCTCTGATTGGTCTTTCCTCAGTTGTGTCAGATCCTGAAAGGCTGTCACATTCATTTTTGTGCCTGTTGAGTCTCCTGAGTGGACGCATCAAGGGGCCACCGGTGAGCTTTGTCTAAAGGCATCATCCGGACTGTTGTTGGGATGTACAATTAGGGCAAAGTTTTTCAGCTTTCTGATTCGATTGCCCCCAGCTCTGTCTGAAGAATTCCAAAGGGTTAAGAGGTGTGGATGAAGAACCGGGATGGGGGAGTCTTTCTCCATCCTTAATCCTCTGCCACATTTCCATAGTCATTAACAAAAGCAAATCTTCTGGATATCTTTGGGGTTTAATGGCAGGTGGGAGGAATCTGTGTCAAGTTAGAGCCTAAAGAGATAAGTGCCTGCACCTGGACACAGTTCCTAAAGAGGCTTGTACACTACACCTGGCCAAGGAGGAAGACCAGAGGCCTCTGAGACTGTTGGGCTTTTCTGGTTTATTCTCCATATTTGTGTCTTTCTTGCATGAACGGTGAAACTGATGCAGCCACTTGGCTCATTTGCGATGCAGAGGTAGACAGGATAAGGTGATTCAGCTCTGCTAGGGCCACATGAATATCAGTCCTTGAGACAATATCTGCTGTTTCTACAACTCCCGCCCAGCATCTTCCTTTATAAATGAGCCATCTCTCCCTAGCAGTGCCCTTTGTATTTAGCCCATCCCACTCACACATTAAGGAAGAAGAGGCAGCATCCTTTCTATCTGTGCACAAGAGGTGATGGTGGAGGTTCCATTGGACCCACTATCTTTGTTTGCCCCTGGAGAAAGGTTTGCAGAAAGAAAAGAGTGTGGTTTAATGAAGGAGGGATGAAAAGGAAGCTAAGGAGTTGCTTGTAATGCAGAATAACAACAGTACATATAGTATTTGTTAATGCTTATTTATGCCATGTCCTTCATCTGAGCTTATAAAAGTGAGAGCAGTGAGCTCCACTCATGATTAACTACTATCATATCCTGAGTAACTGAGTAATTCCTTGTGGAAGGTAGTTATCATTTCTATTTTATTACAAGAAAAGCGAGGCCTAGAACATTTAAGTACCATATCCACAGCCTGTGAGTAATAGAGCTAGAACTTGAAATATGTCCTCCTCATCTCAGCATGGGCAGCCATGTCCATGCCAGAATGCCACCACTCTGCTTTATTAAATGCATGGTGGTGTACGGTATGCAGGACAATTGCAACCTATTCTAACAATGAAAGGCAACGAATAGAGAAATGGATTTCCATCTTAAATCTATGTACTATATGACTCCAAACCATCTCCAAAGACTACGTGCAGCAGGATATATATTTAGAAATTCTGCAACGAGCCCTTCATTTCCTGCCCCAGGTTCCTGTGATGATGAAGAAGTGCAAATGAGGTCCGTAAGGTAAACACGGTGATAGCTCAATTTTCCTTCACTTATAAAACCTGCAATTTGTATTTCTGGTGGTAAGTCATGTTTCCCGCTTGGAAATGTTAGATTGACTTGTCAGACAGTCTCTCTAGATTAGTATTATTCTTCCTTCAATTCAAATTCTACTGCATCAAACTTGACATGTTTGAACTAGCCCGAGAAGTGCATGTGCACTTGAAAAGACAGTGGCTGTACTGAAAGAAGAGTTAAGAAGGTCCTATGTGTGGATCTTGAGTGTGCCCTGTCTTATGTGTTGAACGCTTTATACCCGGCCTCTGGTTCAATTAGGAAATGATGAAACCTGAGAATGTGGGCCTGGAAGAAGGAAGTTAGGTCACTGGGGACACGCCCTTAGATGTCATACTGGAACCCCAGCTCTTCCTCTCTTTTCCGGAATGAGCAGCATCTTCTGCCATGTGCTTCCTGCCAGAGTGTCTGCCTGGCCACAGACTTAAAAGCCACAGGCCCATCTGACCATAGACTGAAACGTCCTAAATCAAGCCAAACTATGCTTTCCACTTTATTTATTTATTTTAGTTTTATGGTCCTAGCAATGAAACCCCAAGCCTTACACATTCTAGGCCGGTACTCCTATCATGAGCCACATCCCCCAAATCCCTTTTTAATTGATTTTCCCAGGTATTTGTTACAGGCATGGCAAGCTAACAGAGGGGAGGAGATAGGCCTGGGAAACTTGCAGGTTAGAAGAATTTAATCTATAATGAATGCACAAAAGGAGGGTGGGGAACCAGGTCCCTCCTGAGAATGCCAGCCAGTGGTTTACCAGGCACAATAATGACCTTCTGATCTGGATACTTTTTAGTTCCCACAGATGATCACCACTGTAATTGTACAGGAGCTCTGCAAATCCTCACGTGGACTTGCCTCTCCCATCACAGTTAGCTTGAGCTGAGCACTCCAGCAGCCGCTAGAGGCAGCACGTAGTTGGTAGATCTCTGTGCATGGGATTGACCCTCCTTAAAAGTCTGGGGGTCACACTGTATGAAACATATTTGTGAAGAATTTATGATTTGTAGTTTTCAGACAAGTTTCAAAGATCAATTAGGTACGAAAATAAAATTCAACCAGCCATAGTGGCACAGTCTTGCAACCCTAGCACTCAGGGAGGCTGAGGAAGGAGAACTGATGACAAGTTTGAATCCAGCTTGGGTGATTTAGTAAGAAACTATCTCAGTAAAAGATAGATAATAAGAAACAGGGAGATAGATTGTTTACAAAGGAAAAAGGGATCAAGAGTTAGAGAGAAGGAAGCTAGTGTGTGTGTTTGTGTGTGTGCACATGTGTGTGTGCATGTGTGTGTGAAAAGAATTAAGATGTGCTATATACCTGTACCAATTCCTCACAAGAAATACCCTAGTTATTTACTGCAAACAAGTACTAATACAAAATTGAAAAAATCCCCCAAAATAACAGAAAACCAAAAATAAAAAATAAAAAATAAAATAAAACAGGCTGTAGCTCAGTGTGAAGGACCTGCGCTCAATCCAAGTACTCCCCAACCCCCGAGTGGGTGTGTCTTCCAGATGAAAGCACAACTCTTCACAGTGCTGGGCTGATGTATGAACACAGCAGGGAGGCATCATTCACATGGGATTCTAGTCATGATGCATAGCTGCAGCAGCCCTGAGAATCAGCGGGACTGGTCCTGCAGGGTAGAGTAGTCACACGGGTCCATTTCAGTCGTGGCAGGGCCTCTGATTTCCTGGTCTGAGGGCTTTTTGATTGCCTATTGGCAGCCAGCAGTGTGTTTGCAAATGTCAGCTGCTGCATGGTTATTAAGAGTAATTTTCCTATGCAGAGTTTATGTGGGACAGGGAAGCCAGAGCCATTTTCCAGTCCTCATACTCATTTTTCTCTCTTGTACTGACATGGTGAATATAAATCTATGTCATTTACAACACATATTTACTCATTTGGTTATTTAGTGCTGAAAATAAATCATGTGATTTAATAAACATCAGACCATTATCCCAAGACAGACACTAGTCTTCCATAACTTGTAACACTCATTTCTCTAAATAGTTTCACATCAATGTAACTCTAGTAGGACTTTGGAGTAGTTTGTTCAAATAGAGAACTTAAGTCACCTGTGGATTCCATCAGCTGGCTACCACATCCCTACTTGTTGAACAAATGTTAAATTCAGTTCACTACGTGGGTATTGCTGTATAAGGATGTATATGAAGGAATAAAGGGGTTAGAAAGATGAATCCAATGTTTCCCCCACCAGCAAGGGCTTTGAAGGAAGAGGTTTTAAATAAACACTAGCCAAAGTAAGGATCTTGACCAAAGATAAGTGAAATTATATGCACAGCTCAAATTAAATAGGGGAATTACATGAAAGGTAGGAAGAGGTCCTGTATAGGGTGCATTGAGAAAGTCTCATAGAGAAAGTCATACTGGAGATATTTCTTGAAGAGAGGGTGGGTTTGGTGAGGGTGGAGGGAATTCAGTTGTCGAGGGAGTTTGGTTGTTGAGATGGCAGTGCTGGAGGCAAGAATGTCATGAGGAAAGCTGACTCCAACAAATCAACCGTTCCACCAATTACTAGTCAGTCTGAGGGCAGAAAATGACACAGTACCTACCCTCATCCCTGATCCCTGGAAGGCTGATGCCTTACATGCTCACCTAAGGTATGTAAATCTTCTTGAAAGCTACTTTTCTGAGAGGTCCAGTACTGAAAAGATGATTAAAAAGTACAAATTTGAGTGTGGATTTTATTGCAGCGTTTGTGTTGGTGTGGTTATTCTATTGTTACCAGACGCCCTTGGAGAGTATTTATAGAAATACCCCAGGTCTTTGTGGACATAATGTAAAAATTTCTGCGTTTTACCCAAATTTATATTATCTCAGTTCACTAACTTTTCACCTAGTTGTTTAAGTGAAAAACTTAGAAATTATCATAATAGCTTATGTCTTGAATGTACCTATCTCTCCATTCACCTATCTTGAATACATGTGTCTGGAATCTGATCTTTTCACCACAGACACTTGACAAATCTAGCCCAAGCCCCTGGGGGTTTCTGCTTAGATTCCCCCAGCTGTCTCTTAACTCATCTCGCTGCTTCCTTCTCACTCCTTACAAAAAAGGCCGTTCTGCACGCGATAGCTAAATGACTGTGTGTAGAATGTAAATCAAATGTGTCTACACTGCTCCCCAAAGCTCTTGAGTGTTTTCTTATTTGAACAAGGTGACTGATGATCTAGATGTGCAGCTGCAGTTCTTTTTTCTCTCCAGGAGAAAGCTGTGCAGGGAGCGGCTCCCCATTCTCTGTTTTCCTACTTGTTCTCACTTGGGCCATACTAAAGCTGTGATACTGAGTGGCCCTTCCAGAAGGTGGCCTTTCCTATCCAAGATTTCTGTGATCTGATGGGACAAGTTCAGGGATGCACTTAGGATCCCCATTGGTCTCATGGCTCTTTTACTGATTTTTCCTTTTGCTGTAGCCTGTATCTGTAGTAAAGTTAATATTTAAAACTCAGGTAATTTCATTTTGTCTTATTCTTGATTTGCTCTGAAACACCTACTGGAAACTTTTCACCTGTTATGAGCAAAAGTAAATCTATCTGTGGCTCGATTTCCAGTAGTGGCATTTTGTGTACAAAGATCAGTCTATATCTTAATTTTCAATAATTTCATATTTGAAAGGAAATACATTGGTTTTCTAGGTCATTACATCAAGCTACCATCTATCCTCAGGAAATTTTGGAAGAGACATTATTAAAATGAAAAATAACATATTATTAAGAAATTGTATTTCCAGTGATAAAATTTTATTTCCATGTTAAATAAATTAAATGAAGACTTACTGATCATTTTTATGAGGCCATATTGGTCATGTAGTCATTTTAAAAATTCAAGAAAAATTCAAGAACTTGCTTGTTGATAAAAATACTTACAATAGATTCTAAGAAACAAGATATAGAAACATGATCAATGAAATAACAAATTACTTCAACATCCATTTCTTTCTTTCTTTTTTTTGGCAGGGGGTGTTTTTTGATTAAATTAAATGAAGACTTACTGATCATTTTTATGAGGCCATATTGGTCATGTAGTCATTTTAAAAATTCAAGAAAAATTCAAGAACTTGCTTGTTGATAAAAATACTTACAATAGATTCTAAGAAACAAGATATAGAAACATGATCAATGAAATAACAAATTACTTCAACATCCATTTCTTTCTTTCTTTTTTTTGGCAGGGGGATTGTTTTTTGAGACAGGGTCTCACTATGTAGTTGAGACTGACCTGGAACTCACTATGTAGCCCAGCCTGGTCTCGAACTCCCAGTGATCCTCCAGCCTCAGCCTCCTGAGTGCTGGGATTACAGGCATGTGCCACCATGCCCGGCTAACATCCATTTCTTAGATGAGTTTCTCTGACATTAATGCAAAAGTAATTTGTGTGGAGTGGCTCTGGAAGGCTTTTTGAAAAAAGCCTGAATGAACTTGATTTTGAGAGCACAGTTAAAAGAGACACAAGAGGCAGCAACACCCTAGGAAAGCGAAATGGTATGTTGCTCCATTGAAGGTGGGAGATTCAGACACTTTTGTAAGGCAGAAACAATGCCATATTGAACATCCTGAAAAGAAAGGAAAAAAAAAAAAAAGAAGAGTGAGGCTAGAATGATATGACAGGTATTTCAAAGCAACTATTATAAAAATTCTCTGGGGAGCAACTGCAAACATGATTAAAATAAATGGAACACACAAATTCTTGGCAAAGAAATTAAAATTATCAGGGAAGAAATGGAAGAGGGGAGGAACCAAATGGACATTTTGGAAATGAAAAAATGAACAATGAAACAAGTTAGTGTCTTGAATGAGCAGTAACGACAGTCACAAATCCCAGAGTGTGGTGAATTCTGTGCCTAAAAACCCCAAAGAAGACACCAATACATAACCCTGCCCATCTCTAAATTCCATGGAAAGAATGTTGTAGAAAAGTATTTTTTAAAACTCCATATGGAGAAAATTATTTCAAATTCTGCTAGTAAGACTTGTGTGCTACCTGGTGGGATACAAGCAGGCATTCTGGCTGAGGTTCAGTGTGACCTTGCAAATCATACACATGCCAAAATCACCAACATGCGATCATAAGCCTTCCAGACTGTTTTCATACTTTCTAGCTGTTAATGTTTCACCCACACAACTTCATTTTCTCATCTTTGATTCTTGCAATAATACATTTAGCACTTGTGAGCTTGCAGTGTCTGACTGAAAAAGATGTTTGCATCCTGTCATTCGTTTGTGAAAATTGTGACAGCAGCCTAACTCCTGTCTGCGCTTGTAGAGAAAGCCTATGTTTGCCCAGCACTGATTTGAATGTGACACTTTCCCTACTGTATTAGTTACTTTTCTCTCATTTCTGAGACAAAATACCCAGGATCCAAAGTTAAATGGGAAAGTGTTTATTTGGCTTGCCATTCATAAAAGTTTTGGTCCCTAATTGGCTGGTTCCAAGGCAGGGTGGCACATGACAGAGACGCATCACAGAGGACAAACACCACAGTGAGCCCAAAGTAGCAAAAGCAACATGGACCTTAACAGTGTCTTTATATCCTTTTATTTCATCCGGATTAGGATTAGGGCAGTGCCAAACCAATCACTCACATGGTTTAGTAATCACATGCTCTTAATCTCATCATCGTACACTCTAGATTCAGCACTTCAAAAAAATATGAGGCTTGGGGAGGCTTCTAGACATAAGTTGTAACATCTACAAAGAATTATTATATTGGTGACTCTGTCCCTAATGGATAAATAATTTGTTTGCTGATACTCTAACTGTTAAACACCTTCCTTAGATACTGTCTCAGGTCATGGTTGCAAGTACCCTGGCGCAGCAACAGCTAGATGTCATCATATGCACACTCTCAAGTGAAGACCTTGAGACTAATATTTTATAGGTTCCAGCATCAGATTCTCCCCCAGAAAGTTAGTACTTTGAGTTTGGGGCAATGTCTTCATTTTTTTCTTGTTGCTGAAACAAAAGAGCTGGCACCCAAAGTTAAAGGAGGAAAAGTTAACGTCTGCTCACAGGTGGCTCCAAGGCAGGGCAGCATAACAGAGGCGCATCTCAGAGGAGAAATAGTTCATGACAGATCAGGCAGGAGGCAGCAAGCAGCAGCAGCCACAGTAGAAGCGAGCCGCCCTTCCCTCTTTCCTTTTATTCCATCCAGGCTATAAGTCTATTGATTGGTTCTATCAAAATGAGGATGGAGGCTTCCATTATCCACATTCTTAATCTACATTCAGACACCCTAATCCAGCCACCTTCACAACTCTCCATGTAAGACCTTGTGAGGCTTTGGGGGTGCACATCTAGTTACAAGCCATAACAGACAATGTCCTTTCCAAAATCAATGTGGGAAAATTAGTCTGATTGGCAAAATAAATCCTTTAAGGATTTATTTATTTATTCATTGACTTTATTGGTACTTTTTAAGTGTGCAGGACAGTTACTTTCATCATTGGAATCTTGTAACTTTACATGACAGATCTTGCTTCTTATTTTTTCCCCATACTGCTGCCCTCCCTTCACCCCTCCACCCTCCTCTATTTATAAAAACTTTGTTTTCATTTTTCCTTTCTCATATTTTTTCCTTTCCTCTACCCTTCCCAATTCCCCTACACCTTTAACCCATCTTCCTATTTCACATTGTCAATTATACAATTTGGATCTTATTTACACTTTTAGTTTTTCACACCAGAGAAACTATTCAGTATTTACAGGTGTGTCTTATGTATTTCACTTAAGAGTATGACCTCAATATGCATCCATTTAAGAGTGTGAAGCTCAAATACGTTTATATTCCTTTGATGAGGACCAACAGAGAAAACACAACTGACTTGCCAAAGTGTAACTTTGGCTTAGTCATAAAAACATCATGGGGCATTTACTTGTGTATGTCTCGATATGTGTTAATTTTTATAAGCACAGACACTATTTTAATGATTGGACTATTAAACTTGTTGGACATGATTATGAGTTGCATCTTTTACAATGAATTTCCAGAAAATTCAAACTCATAGATTGTTATTTTAGCAAAGCGCTGATTTTTTAATATGATGTTACACTTTGAAATTTTACAGTTGTATTATTGCCACAAAATAAATAAATTTTACTTCACACTTAAACTTATGGTCAAATTTTAAACACTATTCATAAAAATATCAGACATTTTATTTTACAGACACTCTAAATTCAAGGCTTCAATCCTGTGAATTTACAAAATCAGGAAGAAAGCAAACAGGGTCTAAGTCATGTAAAGGGATGAAACAGGAAGAATTAAAGCAATACACCAGTGAACCTTTCCTGGAATTCATGTGAAACAGACACCATCCTGCAGTTTCCTCCTGGAGTGGAGTCCAAGAAGGGAAAGGCCAATCAGCATCCTGTCTTTCTAAATTTCCTCCTGCCAGAAGAATCAAAGAAGGAAAGGACAAATCAGCATCCTGATTTGTATAATCTCCGCTTGCATGGAGTCAAAGCAGGGAAGGTTGAGACCTGAGCACACTACCTTTCATTTTAAAAGCCCTTCACTATATCTAAAGTAATACAAATTAGTATTTTCCTAAAAATTATTTTTCAAATTTCTTCATATAACTTTTTCTTTAAAAACATATTTGTTCCTTTCCAAACATATGTATTATAGTTACTAGATTTTGACACTGGCAAAGCATTTAATCTACCCCGTTTAAAGAAAACACACTGTAAGTATAACGAGTAGTCATTTGAAAGGCTGGTGACTCAAACTTGCATTCATTTACCATTTCTGTTCTCTGTTGTTACCATTTCTGTTCTCTGCCTACAGTGTCCTGAACACTGACCATCAGTGGTTCCTCAAGGAAGATTTGCTAAATTGAATCTAATTTGATTGAGCTGAATTTCCATAGAACACATTATTTTTCACCCATACCTACTTCTTCGCCTTCGTTTGGCATGGATTGTCCTGCAGCTGTCATTGTGTAGTCTCATTTTTCTGCTGACTGACTTTCTAGTGAAGAGAAGCCGTGGCAATTGCCCACTGACAGATGAACTAGTCTGGTTGTCCTCATCTCCACCCAATCGTGGCGATGAAATCACTTTCAGGTGAGACGGAGCTATGGATGGTCCCGGCCCAGAGCCATCCTTCCTGTGCTGCCCAACTATCCTTGGCTGTCCTGAAATGCAAGCCTGAGATTCCTGTTCACTCTGCCACGTTTTGCTCTGGGCTGGTCTTATTTTGTTTGGTAACGGGGAGAGAAGCCTTCCAGCAATGTACAAGTGATCCAGTTTCTTTACATACTTGACAGTGTTTCGCGAGGATCCAGGACCTTCACAGTGAGCTATATGCGCAGCCCTTTTTATTTTTTGAGACAAGGTCTCTCAAAGTTGTTCAGTGACCCAGGCTGGACCCAACTTGCAACCTTCCTGCCCCAGGCTTCCAGAGTTCTGGGATTACAAGCATGCATTACCGTGCCTGGAATGATGGAATGTCCTAAAGCTGTGGAGCTGAGAGGGTGGTGTCTGTCCCGTGAAGAGCTCGAGCTTGCCCCCACCCTCCACACCAGGGAAAAGCCAGTCCCCTCTGAGTGGAAGTGAGAAGTCCCAGTGCTCGATTTTCAGCCTGGTGCCCTACTCCAGGGTCTTGTCTAAGTTTGAAAAATAGAATTTTCTTACTAGACCTGGACAGCCACTCATAAATATTGCTGATTTCCAAGAATATTGCAACTTTACATTGATTGATGCATTTTCAAGCATATTTCGTTAGGCAGGTAGGAAAAGGTAAATTGGAAAGAAGTACATGAGACAGGTGCAGTGGCACATGCTTATATTCTCAGTATTCTGGGAGGCAGAGGCAGAAGGACAACAACTTCAAACTCAGCCTGGGCAATATAGTAACTTGATGGGATGCTGTCTCAAAATTTTTAAAAAGCATAATGTTTGTTCATCTTTAATTGAGTTTATTGGTACATTTTAGGGATACAGTACAGTTACATTCATTGTAAAGTTCTGGGAAGTAGCTCAGTGCAAAGAGCTTGGGTTCAATCCCTAGTACTTAAAATTGCATCTTATTGTACTATCTACATAGTTGTGTATGCCGATATCTCTCTATTAAGGAGAGAAACATTTTCTTTGCAAACCAGCTAGTGTACTCCCAGTTACTAGTCTGAGGATGCAGTTACTGCGTAGGACAGTCCTGCCTGCTGGGGAAAGTGTCTAAGGAGCACCGTGCAATCTGCGGGCAGAACGCTCCCATAGTGTGCCAGCACTGCCCCCTGCTGTCCTCCTGAAGTATTTCCCTGCTCTTCCACAGCTGGTAGAAGAGTCCTGTACAAGAAGGAATTGTGTTCACATTTCTGAACAAGAACCTGAACACTTTCCATGTGGTTCATGGCTACATAGTTCAGTCAGAGTTAGACCATCTGGACTCTGAAGGGTTTTTTTTTTAAGTTTTTATTAAGTATAGTGAAAATGACTTTGGCTTATATTTGATTTTTTTCGTCTCTTCAATAAAAGAACTCTTGTCTAGAAATTGCTTGCAAGAAGCAATATAGCACCGTAGCTGGGACATGGGACTGGAAACCAAGTGCTCATGATGGACTCGTTGTTGCACCACTGAATGCTTAGACAACTTACAGACTCTCTGTATATGTAAAATAGAGATGATGATAATGATACTCGATACTCTTCATATAGGTTTTTTGGGGGTATTAAATGTGATAAAAATCTGTATGGCCCACACACAATCCATTATCAGTAAATATCAACTTGCAGTCATTTGCAGTCATTTGTGCAGTCATTTGTGCAGTCGTTTGTGGTTTGAAGCCATCATCCTGCCAATGTACGGAAGGGAGAAGGAGGATCCCCCAAAGCCCAGTTTGCCATTCATCCCGAAGAGACTCCAGGCACCCTCTGCTCGGTCGGCTTGGCCCGCTCCTGCTGCAACTCACCAGGCAGCTGGGGGAAAAGCCTGAGAAGCCAGCAGAGGCCATATGTGAGCCACTCACACTAGGGTGCCATGCCGGGAATGGGGAGACTGCAGGCCCAGTCAGCTTCCCGGACAGCCCACAAAGCACATAACTGACATAAAACTGCCTAAGTAAGAAGACTAAGTGCATAGATACATGGACAGCAACTGCTCAAATTATGTTTTAACTTATTTAAAACAATTAACTAATCATCTGGCTCTTCCTCATCTCGTCCACCTCTGGGCTTCAGATGGATAGCAGAGTCAGTACTGCAATCAATTTTCTGTGCCCAGCTCATGACTTTCTTTCTCAGGAAAGATAACAGGAATGTCACACAGCATGCCAAGTCGTGATTGATTTGCCCCTGAAGCATCACAGCCCAAGAAGACTGTGTTAAAAGAAGCCTCCGGTGATGTCCGGGAGCAGTTGCAGTACTGGATGGATGCTGTCCTGGAAGTTGTGAAGTTGCCAGGGACCGCGCGCTGCTCTGCTGCGGCCTGGCTGGGTCCTGCCATGATGACACCCTTCAGGGACTGGCGTGATGATACTGACATCCACTTGGTGGGGCATCAGGGGTGCATTCTGCAGCCACCAGATTGTGGTGTAAGGATCATTTGGTCATTCAGAAAGTGCTGTTGATATATTTTAGAGGGAAGAAATGTACAGAATTATACACAGGATTCCAACAATATAAAAAACACAGGAGAAAATTAAGCGAAAGTGAAGGCTGTCATGAAATTATTGATAATAGTCTCTTCTACATTTTTTTTTGAGACAGGGTCTCACTATGTAGTTGAGACTGACCTGGAACTCACTATGTAGCCCAGGCTGGTCTCGAACTCACAGCGATCCTCCTGCCTCAGCCTCCCAAGTTCTGGAATTACAGGCATGTGCCACCATGCCCGGCCTTCTTCTGTATTTCATCAAGTATATTTTCAGAGTTTTTAATGTAAAATGCAGTGTTTTATTATGAATATAACATCAGTAGGTGGCTACAAATGGGCATCGTTGGTTATGAAAAGACTAACAATTTCAACACAATAGACTTGTATTAGGAATGCTACAGAATCTTATCAAATACTTTTCTGATTTTCTACTAATAGAGATATTGTTTTTGATTGGGAGCTATGACCCAGACATCTATTAAGCTAGTTTGAAGATGCTGAGGGTTTTTATTTTAAAATATAATAAAATTCATTTAATATATTATTTATGTTATGGATTTATTTGTAATTAATATTGTATTATATTGCTTTTGTCAGATCTTCTATATCATGACTTCAATAGGATTTGTACATTTGTGATCAAATTGGATGCCAATAATTGGAATTATAATTTGATAGCTTATAATAACTTACTAACTATAGGACAGGCTTTCAGATTTTCATTATTGTATATACTACAACAAGTATTAGTCTTTTAAATTCAGCAACATTTATTCTTTGATGACATTTAGGTAAACCAATCAAGTTTAAAATTTTAAGGATAGTGAATCTTGATTAGTTTTCACCCTATGATATGCACATACTATCTTTCATATTTCATTTTGAAGTTATTTATGGTTTCACTGAAAACAACCTATTTATGAACAGTTACAGGAAGAGCTTCAACCTTTGGGTAATTGAGCACTATTTTACCATTTTCATTATGTACAATGCAAAGACTTAATGATGTCTTAGCTGTTAATCACACCTGTACTATTATATATCCACATGCATCTAAATATATAAATATACATACATGCAAACTGAGTACTTTGGTTGGGTGCATGAGCAGGAGTGGGTTTCCTACTCTGACCTGCCTCCGATGTGTGCTGGCTTCACCACAAGGCTGGTAGCCTCTTATCTACAGCCTTTTCAGGAGTCACAGGAAGCTGTGAAAATATCCAAAAGAAGAAAGGAGACTCCTATGCCTCAAACACCTGCTTTCAGCTCCATTCTCCATTCTGATTGTGCCATAATCACTCACTTGTTTGAATGCCACCTTAGACACACACCAATATCAGAATAATGACGACACGATCGCTAGCTATATGGTTATTGAACTGTCAACTTATGGGCGTTATAATTGATTAGAATGATCCTTCTCTATGGAATCATGCCACCAGTATAACAGTATTTATTTGATTTTACTTATAAATTTTAAAGACTGCATTTTAATTTCCTAAAGTATACTCATTTCATTTCCTTTTTTGTATCAGAGATTGGACTCAGTACCTCTCACTTGCCAGGCAGGTGCTCTGTGGCTGAGCTATATCCCCCGCCTTCCTTTCCATTTTAATTTTATTTCCTAGAGACTATTCCTTAAGAACATATAAAGCCATTTCTCTTCCATGTTTAAGATCACCTAGACTCACATTGTGTGGAAACGTCCTGGTTCTCACCTCCAGTGCCTTGCTGCTCTCTAGTGCTGCACGGGAGGCTAAGAGGCTCACAAGCACAGCCCGTTCTGGTGAGGACCAAGCAATCTTGGGGCTGCCAAGGAGGTAATTGTGATTGAATGAGATGGTAAGATGGGGACCCTGGTCTGTGGGATCAATGTCCTTATAAGGAGACCTAAGAGAGATCATGTTTCCTCTCTAAGCATGTGCCCTGAAGAGAGGCCACCTATTTGGACACAGTTGGAAAGCTTTACCAGGAACTAATCCATTTCCACCTTGACCTTAGACTTCCAGTCTCTAGAACTGAGAGAGAATAAATGTTTGTTGTTTAAACCATCAAATCTGTGGTGTTCTATTATAACAGCCTGAGTTAGCTAAGACATCCACAAAAGCAAAAATAGTTCACTACTTGGCCCTTCATAGAAAAGATTTATCAACTCCTGTTATAGAGAAATGAATGTTGTCAACTTCACATGTGTTATGTATCCGCACCAGCTCCCCAAGAGGAACGTAATCATTCTGAACTGCAAACATGTACTAATAAAAATAAAAATTGAAAAAAATATTGTATGCAATCATGAGGTACTCACAGGCCACCTAAAGTCCAACCATTCATATCTGATTGGATTTTGGAGCTCAGGTTAAAATCCAATTATAGCAGTGAAAAGAAAGAGATTGCATTTCTCTTGGCAGCCATGATGAGAGTATTAAAGAATGATGTTCACACTGGTCCATAATATGTAAGCTGGGGATCAGAATACATACCACAGAAAAAAAGAATCCTTTTTATTTATGACTTACACTCTGAGTAACGTTTTGTTCATTCTTTTAAGATTGATATACAGTGTAGTAACTATTTTGATATTAAATTTTTGTTTTTTTATGGAATTAGGAGGAGTGCTTTATCATATTATCTTTATTAACATCCATTTGTGTTACATTAAAATGAAAAATGATGCATACTGAATGCCCATGCCCTCTCACATCATTATTTCTCCCATGGGATCTGCCCTAGATTTATAAAATTTCATTGTTCTGGAAACCCTTTGAAATTTAAAATTATCATGAACTGCAAGAATTACAAGTTCCTAAAAATAACTTAACCTAGAAATATACACTTTTATTCTTTTTCTTCCTCATTGAGTTTATTGGTACTTTTTAGATATACAGTACATTTACATTCATCATTGGGGTCTTGTACCTTTACATGACAGGTCTTGGTTCTCATTTTTTCCCCATACCCCTGTCCTCCCTTCACCCCCTCCTCCCTTCCTATTTATGAAAACTTTATTTCCATTTTTTTGCTTTCTCAGTTTTTTTTCCCCTTATTTCCTTTCCCCTACCCTTCCCACTTCCCCTACACTGTTTGATTCTTGACTGTGCCTTCTCAGTAACTTTCTCTTCCTATTTAGAGAGGACGCATCTATTCTCAGACTCCCCGCTTCTGCAGATGCTCAGGGCTTCAAGTTCAATCACTCCAGCTGGTGGGCAGGGCTGAGCTCTGGTGTGCACTCCAAACCTGGGGGTGAGAGAGCGTCACACCTGGAACCAACAAGCTGCCAAAGCATATTCTTTTCTGGGTGATGGCGCAAGCAAAACACATCCATTCAGTAGAGATGCTTGTCCTCCAACTGCTCATAGCCCAGAAGGTCCAACATTAAATTAAATTCAGACCCAAATTAAATCAGATACGAAGCCCTCTTCAGAGGGGCAACTGCAAAATCATCTGTCAGGGAGGTGAAGACTGAGATACTAATTCAGTCATCCACAGCTATTGATCCTTATCTGCCCTTAACATTTCTAATCAGATAAAGTCATTATACTCATCCAGTGAAACAGCTCTCATCCAATGGCCAAGCAGACTGCACAACTCTGCATCTCTTCTTGATCCTGATTTGGCTGATTTGGGATTTATTTGATAGTAACTAATATTTTTTCTTTTTCTTCTATTTCTCCATGTCTCTTAAACAGTCAAAAGCAATAGTTACTACTGAACTAATTTTAAAATTCACATTTTGATAAAAATACTTACCGATCTATTTGAAGAAGCTTACAAAAATCCCTTTGAATGTTGCTGTGGGATTTCTTGCCAAATTATGATTAACAATGGTAATAATCTTTGCATTAAAAAGACTTGTGGTTCAAGCCTGAACCTGAAGGACTATATTTAATTGATTAGTTAATTTGCTGTTATTATTTTTGACCATTTTCTTTCAGAAAAAATACAATGTAATTCAGAATGTATGTACTATTGCTATATGATTGTTATATATGTGATTGTTATTCATTGAGATTATGCACATCTAGAAAAGATTTTAAAACCACATATATTGGTCAATTGAACCTCTTTGAATTGGGAGGTATATGAGAACTGAGGTAATGGCCTATTTCATACAGTGCCCTGACACTTCTCCCCTCCTCCCAGGGGTGTTTGTACTTGTGTATGTGTGTGTGTGTGTGTGTGTGTGTGTGTGTGTGTTTTCTAAAGAACGAGTGTATTGCACTGGCAGCTGCATAATCTTGGAGAAGGAAGCCTCCACTCCTGTCTTTATGACATTTCACACAGAAGGCCTATGTCACTCTCTATATTCCAGCCTCCCGCTATTCTTCTGTTGCGTGGTTGCCCTACTTCCAAGTTTGTGCTGCTGACTTTGCTTGCTTCTCTTCCACAGACACAGTTCTTCATTTTTTCTATCCATCTTTACAGGCCTGGTCATAGCCAAAGTAACCTAACAAATCTTTTCGAGGATTAGGAACTCCTTTTCCCCTCAGTAGCTACTTTGGACCCTTTTGCAGCACTTCCTGGACTGGAGAATGTATGGTTTACTTTCATGCATATCAGTCTCTCCACCAGACTACAATACCTGAAAGGTATTGTCTCAGTTACTCTTACTGAGACAGAATACCTGATACTCGTGACTTTAAGGAAGAAATGTTTATTTTGGCTGGCTCATAATTTGTAGAGGTTTCAGTCAAGAGTTCACTGGCTCCATGGCAGGACAGCAAGGTGTTGGGACAAGGCAGACGAAGCACAGCTTGGCAGTGAGAAACAGAGAGAGATCAGAGGAGGAGGAAGGAAGACCCTTCCAGGCCACTCTCCCAGTGACCCACCTCCTCCAGCCAGGCCTCCCTTTCCAAATTATGTTTAGCTATAAACTCATCAATGGAGTAATCCGCTGGTAGGTATCACACCCCAATAATCCAATCATCTCCCAAAAGCTCCCATTATGAGTGCATGAGTCTTTGGTGGGGCCTTTCAATATAAATCATAGCAGGTAGGACCAGGCTAATCAAACAATTCTTCATCTCTGTGAGCTTCAGAACCAAGCACATTTCATTTTTTTCAGTTGTAAGATCTCATAGTTCCTTCTCTATTTAAGTCCACATTCATTTTGTTCCAGGTACTTCTTTCACCTCCCGGGGCACGAGCTTACCTGGTACTACTTCTGCCAGCTGCCTGCCATTTGTCCTGCCTTGGTGGTATTCTCTGACCTCTGACCTACACGGGCATCAGGGAGGGGGAGCTTAGTATTCTTCTGTTGGGACCATTCAGACATTTGGTTTCAAATGCAGTGGACACATGGGTTGACTGTGATGCAATCCAGAATGGACTTCCCTTGCCCTAAATTCTGAATATGTACATCTACCTTCCCAACTTGGACACTAGGCAAATATTTCTAACTGAAACAATGATTGATTCATTCTCCAAAATACATTTCCAGGTGTCATACTTTTCCACCCATTAACTGGCAACACTATGCACCTGCTCACACAAACAATAAACAGTCTTCATTCTCTTTGCACCTTACCACACAGTCAATCCCTAAGCTGTTAATTTCATCAACAACTTCAAAATACATTCTGACTCCCACAACACCCTCCCTGTCCTTCCACATACCCTAGACCAAGCCACCAGCTTTTCCTTCCTGAGCTTTTACAGCAGCTTCACATTTATGTCTATGTCCCACTCCCCTCCTAAGTCCATTTTCTTCAGAGCTCAGGAGCAGAGCTGGGAGCAGGTCAAGACCTTCTCGAAGATCCAGAGGGGAACAGCTTTTAAACTGCTCAAAATCGTATTCATCCACAGGATATCCTCTTCTTAAAGGTTATTCTGCCTGAGAGTGAGCCCAGTATCCATGCGTTCACACCCCCTTTCTTTTATTCACTCTTATTTCTGTTTTGTAAGGTCAGTCTCTCGCTTGTTTGTGCTCTAGCAATCATTTTTACACATAAAATCTTCTGAGAAATCAGATGGGGCAACTCAAAATGAATTCTTCCCAGGAGTATCTTAGAGAGAAGACCTTAAAAACACAGTAGGGAATACTGGAAAGCCATAGTTGTCTGTATTGCACACTCACATCACGGAGGGTGCCTTATCTATAGAGTGGTAGATTAATAGACATGCCAATCCATCTATCATATATCCATCTCATCACATCCCTGTTCATACGGCAAGCCATCTTTGAATTGAAGCACAGATGTGAGGGGCACTCATGTGGACATGTGTACCTCAACCTAGAATGAGGTAGGACCTATCCTGAGATAATCACAAATGCCAACCTGGGGAGATGAAACATGGACTGTTCGCTCAGTGTTTCTGCGGGCTGGGGATCTCACTCCATCTCTTGTGTTTGGCTGGACCTCAGAGGGAGGCAGGGGAGCTGGAGGACTCCATAATGAGCCCCTTCTCAGGAGGGGCTGTTGGCCTGAAGAGTCACCTGTATCACAAGTGCAGCCAGCCTGCTGCATGACCAGGGACAGGAAGACACCTGATTTTATTTTATTTTTTACTGGTCTTTAGCTATAAGTAGGGCAGAAATAAGAGGAACATCAGTCACTGACTATGTTCCACCTTTTTGCCCACTTGTTTTGAAGTTGTGTTTGAATTCGGGGTCTGAATGTCAAGGCTGTGTTGCATGTGGCATGTGGCAATATCTGTCTGTGTATTCAGTCTCCTTGTCTGACAGGAGACATCTCTACCTGGGAAGCCAGTCGCCATAAATTCAGTAGTTCGTTGTTTAGTTGATTGAATATCCTATCAAATATCTGTGGGCCTGTTGTTTAACACTGACAACGCCTTGGTGAGGAAGTTTCCCTGGCCACCACAGTGGCCAGAAAAGGCTACAGGAGCACACAGAGTCAGACCGCTTCATGAGGCCATGGAGCTACCGGTGATAACGAAAACTAAGCCTGGTGTCCAAATCATTTGCCTGCACACATGACCCCACCCACACTCCAGGCTTCTGGGTTATCAGTGGTGTGAATAAGCAGCTTAATTCACCAAGCTCAAGTGCAGATATTCAGATGAGTGAGTGAACGACATTCACTCTCTGAGGACCAGGAGGAATCATCAGAAAACAGCTTAACACACAGAATAACACCATCAGGTAAGGTCCCTTTGCAGAAGCCCGCTCAGAATGAAACCTTTGGAGAAAAGTGCTCGGCTTGGATGACAAGATTGCTGCTAGACTGGAAAGCTTCTATGAAAGCCTTGAAAATCAAGCACATATTAAGTAGAGGGAAGGGCACATAATGGGTGAGGAGTTCGATATTTTTATATTTTATTACAAAAAGATTGAAAATAAAATTTTAATAGCATAGAGAAATGTATCATATAATGTGTACACTTACCATTCATCTTTAAAAATTATCATTGTTTTACCAATATTATTTTATCTACAATCTGTATTTTTTGTGAAACAAGGTATATGCTTAATTCCTGTCCCAGGCCAATCGTCACAGGGTTTCTGGGACTGCAGTGGTGGACAGAGAAACCAAGAGCCTCAGGCTCACTCAGGGCTGCTGCTTCTTCCATGGAAAACAGCTTACTAACGAGCTATTCACATCCAACAAATTTTTTTAAATTTTTTAATTGAGTTTATGGGTACAATCTAGGTATACAGTACAGTTACATTCATCATTGGGATTCTGTACCTTTACATAATAGGTCTTGACTCTCATTTTTTCCCCTGGTCCCTGCCCTCCCTTCACCCCCTCCTCCCCTCCCCATTTATAAACACTTTATTTCCATTTTTTCAGTTTCTCATATTTTTTTCCTCTCCCTCATTACCTTTCCCTACCCTTCCCACTTTCCCTACACTTTTAGCCCTTTACTTCCTATTTCATATTTCATATTATTAATTATCTCATTAGGATCCTGTGTACTATTATAGTTTTTCACACCAAAGAAACTATTCAGTATTTCAGTTAAAGAAATCTCTGTATGAACATTGAAAATAGGGAATCCTAAAATAAAACCAGAAAGGAAAGTAAAAGAGAAAAGGCAATGATGTAACATTAAAATAATCCTTAATTCTGGAGATGAAAATGGTCCCTGAACATACTTAAATTGCTTCTTGCTCTTTTTTTTTTTCCAGAAAATTGCAAAGTTGTGTTGCTGTTGTGGTATCTAGGATGATTTTTATTTTATTAGCATCTTAATCATCATCTAGAAAGATAACATTCTAGAGTAATATCATTAAATGTAGCTCTGGTAAAGTACAGTCCCTACTATGTATCATAAAGCAGGTACTAGATATTTTACATTCATAGAGGTATGATACAGTACCATCCTACATCAATAATACTAGAATCAGTTTTGGTTTGAAATTTACTTTGTCTGCAAATAAGATTGCTACCCCTGTTTTTTTCTGGGCTCCTGTCATATGGAGAATTGTTTCTATATTTTCACTTTCAGTCTATGGGCTTCTTTTTGCACTAGGTGTGTTTCTTGTATACAACATGTTGCTGGATTTTGCTTCTTATTGCATTTTGCCAGTCAATTTCTCTTGATTGGTGAGTTGAGGCCATTGACATTGCTGGTTATAACTGATATGTACTGACTTATTATTGACATGTTATTGGCCTTTTGTTGACTCTTTTTACTTTTTCACCTTCTCCTTTTAATTTATTGCCTTGTCTATTTGATTTGCTCTGTTGGGCATCATGGTGTTGTTGCCTTCATTGTCTTTTTCTAGGATCTTGTTTAGAATTGCTTGTAGTGCTGGTTTGGTATTCATGTAGTTTCTCAGGTGTTCTTTGTCGTGGAAGTGTCTTATTTCCCCCTCCATTTTGAAAGAGAGTTTTGCCGGATACATCAGTCTAGGTTGGAGGTTGTTCTCTTTTAGTACTTGAAATATCTCATTCCAGGCTCTCCTTGCCCCAAGGGTTTGTATTGAAAAGTCTGATGTGATTCTGATGGGCTTTCCTTTGTATGTGACTTGTTTCTTTTCCCCTACTGCTTGTAGTATTTTGTTCTTCTGTTGGGTTTCTGGGATCTTGATTATTATATGTCTAAGTGTAGATTTTTTTTTTTATTGTAGCTAGTTGGGATCCTATATGCCTCAGTTATCTGAATGTCAAATTATTCCCCTCTATTTGGGAAGTTTTCTGTCATTAATTGTTTGAACAGCTTTTTAAAGTCATTTATATTTTCTCCTGATACTTCATGTATTCCTATCAGTCTCATGTTATTCTTCTTTGCATCATCTAGGAGTTGTTGGATCGATTTCTCATGATCTCTTACTGTTTTTAAGAGACCTCTCTTTTCATGGTCACTGACTGCAATCTTATCTTCTATATCTGAGAGTCTATCTTTGTATTCTTTTATTCTGCCAACAAATATTTTGAAGTACACATTTTAATGATTTTTGACACGTGGCAGTGAAATCCTCAGTATACCCAACATAGAAAGTATTTCTGTAAATGTCAAAATATTCCCTTTCTCACACTGGCATCAACTTCTGCTTTCTTTAGGTGTAATCTGTCCTTTAGAAAGATTTGATATAAATGGTACAGTTGTTTGTGGCTCATTGCTTGGATGGAGCCCGAGGCTTTGAGGCTCATCCGTGCTGGTAGGGCACATTTGGGGGGCTCGTTCCTGCCCCCCCCCAGGGGCATCATGCTGAGTACATGGACTGCAACTCATTAGCCTTCTCCTTTAGACATGGGCCCTTCAACTCCCCAGCAATTAGTTACTGTGTTTGCAGTACTGTGAACATTGAAATGCAAGACTGCTCTTGTTTCCCATAGTACATCCCTGACATTTATTTCAGATCGCTACATGTGATGGCAAGTATTTCTTTGACTCTGGGAGAAACTGCCAAATTGTTTTGCAAAGTGGTTCTATCATTTTACATTCCTGCTACAATGCATGAGAGTTCTAGCTATGCATCTGGTAATTGAGGAGTACTGTCGCTTTTTTCAAAAGTGGCCCAAATAATGAACATGTAGTGCTATACTACAGTTTTAATTTATGTCTCCCTTATGAAAAATGACATTGAAAATCTTTCCATGTGCTCTCTCTTCAGCTATTTATTTTCTTTTGCTAAACATCTGTTCAAATCCTTTGCCCATTTTGTTTAATGAATGATTTGTTTCATTATTCTGAATACAATTTCTTGGTCTGATGTATATTTTACAGATATTTCTCCTACTCTGTGATCTTCCTTTTCACTTTATAAAAAAATACATCTCAAAGAACAGTTTTAAAAAGCTACAGATTCATTTATCTTTTTTAATAAATTGTTTTTTCATTTCTATATCTGCTTTCCTATACTTCTAATATTTCCTCCTCCAGTGGGAAATGACAAGTTTTTTGTTGTTGTTGTTTTTTGGAGACAGGGTCTCACTATGTGAGTTGAGACTGACCTAGAACTCACTATGGAGCCCAGGCTGGTCTCAAACTCAAAGTGATCCTCCTGCCTCAGCTTCCCAAGTTCTGGGATTACAGGCATGCGCCACCATGCCCGGCAACAATCTTTTTTTATAAAAACATTTTATTTCCATTTTTTCATTTGCTCCTATATTTTTCCTTTCCCTTATTACCTTTCCCCTACCCTTCCCACTTTCCCTACACCTTTAACCCTTTTCTTCCTATTTCACATTGTCAATTATCTCATTAGGACCTTATTTATTATTATAAACTATTATAGTTTATTCACACCAGGGAAGCTATTTGGTATTTACACATGTGTGACTTATTTATTTCACTTAGGAGTATCTCCTCAATATGTATCCATTTTCCTATGAATGAATCTAATTTCTCATTCTTTATGGCTGAGTAGTATTCCACTTTATAGAAAACCACATCTTCTTTATCCAGTTTTCAACTGATGGGCAAATGGGCTGTTTCCAAGTTTTAGCTATTACAAACCATGCTGCTATAAACATAGATGCACATATATCATTGTGATATGATTCTTTTAATTCTTTTTGAAGGATACTCAGCAGAGGGATGGCTGGGTAAAATGGAACCTCTAGTCACAGCTCTTTGAGTTATCTCCATATTGATTTCCATAGTGGTTGCACCAGTTTGTACTCTCACGAACAATGGAGAAGGGTTCCTTTCTCCCCACAACCCCACCAACATTTGTTATTGTGTGATTTCTTTTTTTTTTAATTTTAAATTGAATTTATTGGTACATTCTAGGTGGACAGTACAGTTACATTCATTACTGGGATCTTGTACCTTTACATGCCAAGTCTTGGTTCTCATTTTTCCCCTTGTTCCCACCCTTCCTTCATCCCCTCCTTCCCTTCCCGCCTTCAAACACTTTAATTCCATTTTTACATTTTCTCATATTTTCTTCCTTTTCCCTTATTCCTCTTTCCCTATCCTTCTCACTGTCCCTACACCTTTGGTCCTTTTCTTCCTATTTCACATGGCTAATTGTCCTGTTAGGATCTTGAGTATGTGTGATTTCTTGATAGCAGCCATTCTTTGCGGTGTTGTTTTCATCTGCATCTCTCAAATGACCAGTGATGTGGAACATTTTTTCATATATTTACTTGCTGCTTTTACTTCTTTGTCTGAGAAATGTCTGTTCATTTCAGATGCCCATTTAAATAAATGCTGTTGCACTGAACATTTCCATGGAAAAATAATATATTATTATATAGCACAGATGCAAGATATAAAATAAAATTACAAAATTTCTAGAGAACATGAGAGATACTGGCATTGGTTTAGACAAATATCTCTTATAACACAAAATACATGATCAGTAATTTTCCTCAGTTTCATTGTTTATTTATAGTTGCGAGGCATTTTTGATAAAGACTCTGCTTTGCTTCCTATATGGTTTCCTGTCCTCTATGATGCAGGTCATGATATTCTGTGACTCCCATGGGTCCAGGGCAGTAGCAGCTGGTGGGATGGGGCAGAAGCCATGGCCACCACAGTGTTAGTGACCATCTTACTGAGGACAGCAGCAGTGTCAGTACTGAGAGCAGGTGACTTCCAGCAGATGCTGGTGGACCCCAGGAGGGAAACTTCCTGTGTCCCATAACCTGGTGCCGGCCCTGATACTACTGGGGTCCCCTGTTGTTGCAGATTATGTCAGGATATTCTTACCGACAAAGATAAGACTACAAACTGACAGGTAACTTCTCCACTTGTATCTGAATCATCTATTTTAACTTTTCAGGCTTACTTTGTAGAGAAAACAGCTTTTTGATTGGGGTGACAGCTTGCTTCTGGACACTCACCTCAAAATTCATATCTATTTGTCCACTGCTCTCTGAGGCCACAAACTAGGCCAATCCGTGCTACTTCCTACATTGAAGTCTGCAGAGACGGAGACTGAACCATACAAACACCCATCTGGGGAAGCATCGCCATCAACATTTCCTCTAGCAGATGATGGTTTAAGAAACTCAATTTTGTTTGATCAACAAAGACTTTGGTGATCTTTGTGGGAGTGTCAATAGTACTCATACCTTGAAGCTATTCTTGTCATTTTGTGTCATAATATTATTATAGTTCTTACAATTATAATTATCTTGTGATACTAAAGATTAAACTCTATGGCTTCTCACTGAGCCACATCTTCAGCCCTTTATTTTTTATTTTGAGGTATGATCTCACTAAATTTCACCTTCTATCCTCAAACTTGTGATATCCTGATTCAGCCTTTCAGAATGCTGAAATTATAGGCATGTGCCATTGCACATGGCTTTTTTATTTTATTTTTATAGCAGAAATATAACTCCAATGATGCAGAAAGTAAGAAACTATATTTATCTTAATAACTAACTTCATACTTATTAAGTTATTATAATTATAATACTTACAGGATTATTAGATTTATCTTTGCCCTTTCATGGTATTGTCATTTACCTTCCTTCATTGCATGTGTCTGTGTATTGCAGAAACAAGCTGTACTTTAATATTTATTTAAAAAGTACTATTTAAATAAATGAAATTTCACTCCAGGAATGACAGGGTATATGTCTTTTTGCAGCTCAGACTCCTTTTCCTAGTGACCTTGCTTCCAAGTTGCCAAGTGACCTCCTTTACTGTCCTACAGAATTGGCATGTGTCTTGCTGTCCTGCTTCTTAGTGGAAGCCAGAGAGCTGACATATTTACAACTCTGGTTTTGACTGTAGGCTTCTCCAAAGGACAGAGTCAGACAAGATGCAAAGTGTGATTCTCTACAACATTTATTGCCTGAACAACACAGGACAAATCATTTTATCTCTAATCCTTATCCTTCTTTTCTTTTCTTTTTTTTTAAACTTTTGTCAGTAATGTTTGCAGTACATAATGATTACATGCACTGTAGGGACATATAAAACACAATTCAATTCCTTTTCTCCCTTCCCTCCACCTCCTTTTTATTTTACCAACATCTGATTAATTTTTCTTATAAGACCTTATAAAGTTAATTATATATATGTGTATATTATATATAATGTATATACACAGATTTAAAAACAGACTAATAGGCCAAAAGCATATCAAATATGTTATACAACTATAATAAGTCAAAGTGCATTTTTAGGTACATTGTCAGTGCTAGCTTATAATAGCTTTTTTCCTGCTCTCTTTCTAAAATGGTAATAATGGTAAGTAATGAATAAGCAATATTTAAACTCCATTTTGGTGACATAAAGAGTACATGGATGTATCAGGGACATAAGAAACAAATTGCTTTTACAAATTACTGCTATTAGGTAATAGACATACTCTATTTCAAATATAAAAATTAAACAGTCAAAATCTATCACTTCTGCAAAAATCACCCTACATGTGCCAAAAAGACTGGGATTCATTGTAAATCACAGCAGCTGTTCCTGAAGACCAAGTACACACACTTTCTAGTGCAAAACAACTTATCAAGTGTAATAAATAAATATTTTTCCTCATTGAGTTTATTGGTACATTTTAGATATACAGTACAGTTACATTCATTATTGGGATCTTATACCTTTACATGACAGGTCTTGGTTCTCATTTTTTCCCCTTGTCCTTGCCTTCCCTTCAACCCCTCCTTCCCTCCCCATTTACAAACACTTTATTTCCATTTTTTAAGTTTCTTGTATGTTTTCCTTTCCCTTATTACCTTTCCCCTACCCTTCCCAATTTCCCTACACCTTTAGCCCTTTTCTTCCTATTTCACATCGTCAGTTATATCGTTAGGACCTTAAGTAGTATTATAGTTTATTCACACCAGAGAAACTATTCAGTATTTACACATGTGTGACTTATTTATTTCACTTAGATGGAATGCTACTCTAGTGCAAAACAACATATCAAATGCAATAAATAAATATTGAGGGGACTGTCTTGCCACACAATTCTGAAAGTAGACAGAAAGTCACCTTGATTCATGTTGATTTGGAGGCTTCCATGAGGAATGAATAGAACCACAGTACTCTATACCCCACTAGTTGGTAATGGCCTCTTGTTGCTTAAGTAAGAGTAATGTGCCCCATGATAATCACTTATTTTATCAGAGACAGTAATTGGGCCCTTGCAGACACATTTTTTTTAAAACTTTATCTCTTTGTCTGTATTTCCTTCCCATATGAAGTTTTCGAAACAAAATCTTAAACAGAAGGCCAAGACTCCATTAATACCCAAGGAAAGGAAAAAGAATCATCCTGTTCTAGCATTCCCTGTAGCTCTAAGACAATGCTATTACCTGGGGACAGAGTGAAAAATCCAATCAGCTTTTCAATTACCACCAATAAATAGCTACATTATAAATAATCTCCTCTAATCAGTAATACTACAATTGGCATCAATGACTTTTTACACCCCTGTAAATTAGCTCATCTTTAAGGGAAGAGACACACATACGATGACACTCTAACAAATGTGTGACATTTGCTGTTGCTACACAATTGCAAGTTTGAGGGGAATATCATCCTCTCAGTGTTTCCTCGCCAGATATTGTGGTGCTGGATGAATGGTTAAGTGGGCTGTCAGTATGCACACAGCTACATTCCTGGATGGAACTATCTGTCTGTAAGACAAATACAAATGATGATTCTTGCCATTCAAAAACTAACCAAACAAAAAGCTCTTGAAATCCATTTTTTCTTATTAAAAATGTTTAGTTTTATAGTGTAACTCTACTCTTTATTTTTATTATTTTCTTGGTATCCGGGATCAAACTCCTGATCTTGCACTTTGTAAGGCAGGTGGCAGCACCATTGAGCGAAATCACCAGCCCACTCTGCTCTTTTTAGTTACACGTGTTTAACTTATTTTCCTCACCTTTTTTGGCTTGACTCCTTTTGACCCTGGCCCTCCTGTGTCTCTGGCCTTGTGTGCACAAAACTTCTGAACTGGTTTGTTTACCTCTCAAGTGGGAGTGGCTGGCGCTCCTCCACGATAAGGTTACTTTGAGGCTTGTTATTATTTTTGTTTGTTTGTTTGTTTGTTTTTGGTACCGGGGATCGAACTTGGGTTCTTGCGCTTACAAGGCAGGTGGCAGAACCGCTGAGCTAAACCCCTGAGTCCCTTTGAGGCTTATTTGAAAAGATTTCAGATAGCCATCAGCCCTGACAATACCTGCTGTCTGAGTTGTACACATTCTTCTGATTTGTAATAAAAATTCTCAAGTTATGATCTTGCTTATAAATGTTTTGTTATAGCCTGTAATTAAGTTTTAAGGATGCATTAATTCACTAACCACTTTTAGTGGATATTTTGTATGTGATTTAACAAGTTTCATCTTTGAAGTCTATAAAGAGACTTCTTATCTATAAAGATAAGAAACTAAGAAAAAGCCACTGGCCAACACAACAGTCTTTGTCTCCAGCAGGGGGAATCAGGCTTGGACTCCTTCAACAGCTAGGAAGTACAGACAAGACCATGTTTGCCATTATCTCTGAACCACTATCTCATAAAATGAGCATAAAGTGCTACTTAGCTCTGCCTCTCACAGTGAAGTGGAAACTATTTTACTTATGAATATAGAGTTTTATAAGATTTTGTAACTAAGATCTACCTGTGCAAACACAGTGCAGTGGTAAAAGAACTCATTGTACAGAATGAGCCCCAGTCATGAGTATAAAAAAAGATAAAAGCAGTGATTTTTCTTACAAAAGTTATCATTCTGTTCCGCTACACCACAAAGCTATCCTTTGGATACTGCCAAAAAAGGCAAAGATAATCTTTCTATGATTTCACGAAAAGATTGAAGTGATGATTAGCCACTTCTAGGGAGAAAAACTATGGAACAGATCTACTGGTGGCACCCCTCCTCCACAAGAGCAAGCAGGCTGCACCAGACTCATACAGCAACTGATGCAAGGGTGGAACCACACACCTACTCCAAGCCAGGTCTACAATGGCTTCCCCATGGCATGGCGAAGTAGGGCAAGGAATTAACTAACAGCCTGCTCTGGGTGAGCACCCGGTGACCTGATCCTGGTCAAGGACAATGCCTGAGGAAAGGAGGGAACAAACAGACCTCACAACTGCACATATCAAATCCAAAGGCCTACTGCAAAATCTCATCTTGCAGCCCACATCCAGCAGAGATCAGGCTGATCACATTCTTCATCCATCAAGAGGAGTAGAGAAGCTTTGGGCTGTATGGTAAGCACAGCCTAGGGGAACAAACAGAGAGGCCTCTGGTGTAAGAGTGGCACCTCAAAAGTTCATAGGCCCTAAAGCTAAACATAGAAAATCATGGCTTGCTGGGTCGTGAGATTACAGAACTTGGAAATAAAACACTCATTCAATAACACCGGAATTTTTATTTTGATTCAATCCAGTTTTGATTTTTCTGTTTTCTCTTATTTGTACCTTTCCTTCATAGGGTTGGTGGAGTGTTTGGAATTTATTATTCTTTTTGTTTCTTTTCTCTTTTTCCCTTTTGACTTTTTTCCTCTTTCTTATCTTTGATTTCCAGATTTTGTTTCCTCTTTATCTTTTTTCTTCTTTTTCATGTTCTTTCTTTCCTGTGACTGTTTTTTATCATAATTAATGGGAGCCCTTATTTGACATTTCTCACTTCCTTCTCAGATCTCATTTACTAATTTTTCAAAATTTGCATTTAAAATATTTCTACTGGTACATGTTAGGTATACAATACAGTTACATTCATCATTGGGATCTTGTACCTTTACATGACATATCTTGGTTGTTATTTTTCCCCATTCCCCTAGCCTCCTTTCCCTCCTTCACCCTTAAATATTTACAAGGAGTTTGTTTCCATTTTTTTCCTTTTCTCTCTTCCCTTTTTACCTTTCTCCTACCCCTACAATTTGCCCAATACCTTTAGGCCTTTTCTTTCTATTACACAATATCAATTGTACATTTTGACCCTTATTTACACTTTTAGTTTATCACACCAGAGATGGTATTTACACATGGTACCCTATTAATTTCACCTAACAGTATGTCCTCAATGTGCATCCACTTAGCTATTAATGTCTCCAGTTTCTTGTTCTTTATGGCTGAGTAGTACTCCATTTTATATATAAAAATAAACAAAACAAAAAAACAAAAAAAACAAAAACACATCTTCTTTATCCAGTCTCCAGTTGATAGGCAATTGGGCTGTTTCCAAGTTTTAACTATTATAAACTGTGCCTCTAAAACATGGATGAGCATATATCACTGTGATATGATTATTTTAATTCTTTTGGGAAGATACCCAGCAGGGGAATAGCTGGGTCAAGTGGGACTTCCAAATCTAGTTGTTTAAGGTATCTCCATATTTATTTCCACAGTGGTTGTACCAGTCTGCACTCCCACCAACAGTGAAAAGGGTTGCTTTCTTCAATTCTCAAAGTTTCAATGAAAGATTGTATGTGCCTTCTATCTCACACAAACATTGGCTTCCAAATGGCTTCAGTAGCTTAACTTTGCAGTATATTAAGTTTAAGTTTCTATGGAGACAGCCAAGCCTGGCTGTGACGCTACAAGCAGATGCTATTTCTGTTGATACGAGTACTGTAGTCACAAATCCTTTTGGCTTTAAACACTGTGTCCATTTCTTTTTTCCCAAAAATTCCCAGCATTTCTCCTGTGAGATTTTGCAGAAAGTACCAGGGTCCTCTAAGATGACTGGCGTGGATCCCTCCTTAGGGACAAAAGGATTGTTTTCAGCTGATTTTTTTTTTTTTAGACAAAATTTATTTTTTGCCTGGCCAGGGATTTAGCTCAGAGGTTCTGCCCCCTGCCTGGTAAGCATAAGGACCTGAGTTCCATCTCCCATACCAAAATAAAAAAAATATTTTTTGCCATTTTCAGGTTACCAAAATAGTATATACTTAATTAATACATGTAATATAAGCAAAAACAGTTCAAGAATATATCACCTATTATACCACAACACACAGATAGCTTCTGTTTACATTTCAGAACATTTTCTTTTAATAATAAATTATTTTTATAATCACAAAAGCATCATTTAAGCTCAGCATATACATGAACAGGAAAAGTTCCTTGCAGTATCTTATCATAATTGACTGAATTTTTCTGTCTTCTCCAAAAGTCCTGTGTTGAAAATGCATCCCCAGTGTGGTGATATTTGGAGGAGGGGGCTTCAGGGGTTGGTGAAGTCATAAAGACCCTTCTTTAGCAGTTGAGTGTCCTTATGTAACAGACATTAGAATCCTCTCTTCCTCTTCTCCTGGGTGCCTTGATAGCAAGAAGAAAGCTGCCTACGAACCAGGAAACAAACTCACTTGATGTCATCTTACCATATAGATCTTGACCTTGGGCTTTCTACCTTCCAGAACTATTAGAAATACATTTCTATTATCAGCAATCCACCCAGTCTATGGTGCATTTTCATAGCAGTTTGAGTTGACTAAGACATTCATTTACATATATTCTGCTTTTGGCATCTTTTGTAAGTTCCCATGCAGCCCCTCCTGGGGGCTGGTTAAGATTTACTTCTGTTTTTTTTTTTTATTTTTTGGTACTGGGGATCGAACTCTGGTTTGGGATCAAGGCAGGCAGTGGAATTACTGAGCTAAATCCCTGGCCCAAGGTTTACTTCTGCATGGATATTCTATGTCTTTTGAAAAAGACACCAAGATCTCTTTCTTCAAGTCCTAGAATTCACTCATACATATTTGTTGGCTCCAGTCAGACCCATTTTTCATAGTGGTTGGAAAATGAGGACAAAAGTAAGATGACAGAAAAGAGACAGAAAGATTTCAGAAATTGTTTGGGTTAGCTCTCATGTCTTTTTCTTTCTTTCTTTTTTTTGTTTCTTAAATTCTTTTATTGGTACATTTTAGGTATACAATACATTCATATTTATCATTGGTAACTTGTACCTTTAAATGATGTATCTTGGTTCTTTTTTTTTCCCATTCTCTGCCCTCCCTTCAACTCCTCCACCCTTCCCTATTTACAAAGACTTTGTTTCCATTTTTTTCCTTTTCTTATATTTTTCCTTTCCCTTCTTTTCTTTCCCTTACCCTTCCCATTTTTCCCTACCCTAATGCAACTTTTCCTATTTCACGTTATCAATGATTCATTTTAATCTTGATTTACACTTTTAATTTCTCACTCCAGAGAAACTAGTCAGTGTTTACATGTGTGCCTTCTTTATTTCACTTAAGAATATGCCCTCAATGTGTATCCATTTATCTATGAATGTTTCTAGTTTCTTATTCTTTATGGATAACTAGTACTCCATTGTATAGAAAAACCACATCTTTATCCAGTCTCCAGTTGATGGGCACTTGGGCTAATTTTTTTTCCCTTTACACTTTTTCAGACAGTGGCACACTATGGACTCAGGAATACCTAATACCTCAGGAAAGTGAAAAGAAAATGTCCCTAGAGAGCTCTGAAAGCCCTAGATTTTATAGTTTCTGGAAAGAAGGTCCCTTGGTAGACATTAAAATATTTTAAAGACTCTTTGATTATTGTTTCCCATATAAAAATGCTCCTCTGAGGCAGGGAAGGGGGCGGAAGGAGGGGCTTGTTCTTAAATAAAGAGAAAAACCGGGTTTATTCTAAAATAGCTAAGTCAAGGCAATTTCAAAGGCTTTAAAGCAGTAATAACCTGTGCAGGTGGAGTTCCCTCCCTGTAGGAAGGGAGAGTACTTGGCAGGAGGACAGCAGCATAGTTAATAAATAATAGAGCAGTGTGTAGGTAAGGAGGCTTCCTGGAGAAGTATAGGTACCATTAGAGGTGGAGTTTAATTAATGTTAGTTTAGATCTAGTCCCCGCAAAGCCTCACATGTGCAGAGGCGGGAGTTTGGAAAATAACTGGATATCTGACTTGCTATTAGGAGGTGGAGTCTCAGGGAAGAGATGGGTCGCTGGAGGCGTGGTCTGAAGGGCATATCTCCATCTCGGCTCCTCCCTTCTCACTCTGCTTCCTGGCTGCTCTGGGCTGAGCACTTCTTCTCCCTCTAGGTCTTTTTACCAAGCTATTTCTGCTTTGGAGCCAAGTGACCAAGGACTGAAATTCCTGAAACTCTGAGACAAAATAATCTTTTCCTTTGATTTGTTTGTTCATGTCTGTAGATGAGGAAGTAACCAAGAGAGTTACAGAGTATAATGCAACTTTAATATTGATACTCAATTCCTCTTAATCTGTAAGTATATTTCTCAAGGACATGAGTAGAAAGAAACCAGGAGAATTTCCAGATACTAATATTTTCTGCTTCTTCTGCTAGAGAAATGACTGTGCTCACAGCTTTCAAGTGGTCTACAAGTGTGCTAAAAAACTCACCCATAAAAAAATGATTCCATTAACTTTGTCTCCAAATTCATTTAGTGTACCATTCTTCATGGATATGCTCTCCTTCAACAAAAGTATTGGTTTTTCACTACTTCTTCTAATAAGCTGGGTGGCTGATTCTGAGGCTTAATGTGTGTATTTATCTTACACTGTGCTATTCAGTGTGTTTAATCTATAACTCCAGAGCATGGATGTCATCAAATCCTTGGGCTGGTGATTCTTGTTAGATTTTCCACCAAACTCTGTGTTCTATAGTCTGGTACGTGCACAGTGGCCAGAAATACAGGTGTCAGTGTTGAGGTGGAAGCAACCACAGGAGCATACTTTTTCCATGTCATACTTACCAACAGATGGAGGCCGAGAGTTGTATGGCTGGAGGGGCCTCATGGCAATAAAGTCATCACCATTCACAGAAAGAGCAGGTCTCTGTCACTGCTGCCTAGTTTAAGTCATTACCTCCAATGGCCCAAGCTTACACTGTTCACTGGTTCCATTAATGCCGTCTTCCTGTAGCAGCCTGACATCTTTTGTAGAGAGATCCTATCACCTGCCCCTTTAGGCATTGGCAGAAACCCAGGGGCTGACCACCCTTAAAATAAAATCCTAACTACTTACAAGTTTTAAGTCCCTCCCTATGTTTCTGATTTGTGGGACCTGTGTTCTCTCCTGCTCACTGTGCTCAGCCAACCCCACTTTCATTTTCCCCAGATGCTCCTAGCTCTCTCTTTCTGAGAGTGGTGGCACCATGTGCTCTGCCCTAGGACTCTGAATGGGACTTTACCTCCTGGCCCTTCTCCATGTGGGTTTCTTTTCTTTTCTTTTTTTTTGGCGGGGGTACTGGTGGTCGAACTCAGGTCCTTGTGCTTGCAAGGCAGGCGGTGGAACCACTAAGCTAAATCCTTGGCCCTCCGTGTGGATTTCAGAAGGAAAGTAAGGACCGCAAACAAGAAATAATACATCCACCACTGTCCCATTTCCCTACTTTATGTTCACAGCATCTGACAATATGTGGAGATGTGGTGTTCATTTATGTACTTGTTTATTGTTGTTTTTTTTCTTTTTATTGAGTTTATTGGTACAATCTAGGTATACAGTATAATTACATTCATCATTGGGATCCTGTACCTTTACATAATAGGTCTTGATTCTCATTTTTTCCCCTGGTCCCTGACCTCCCTTCACCCCCCTCCTCCCCTCCCCATTTACAAACACTTTATTTCCATTTTTTCAGTTTCTCATATTTTTTCCTCTCCCTTATTACCTTTCCCCCACCCTTCCCACTTTCCCTACACCTTTAGCCCTTTACTTCCTATTTCACATTATTAATTATCTCATTAGGATCCTGTGTACTATTATAGTTTTTCACACCAAAGAAACTATTCAGTATTTCAGTTAAAGAAATCTCTGTATGAACATTAAAAATAGGGAATCCTAAAATAAAACTAAAAAGGAAAGTAAAAGAGAAAAGGCAATGATGTAACATTAAAATAACCTTAATTCTGGAGATGAAAATGGTCCCTGAAATTTTTTAATGTATTTAGCAGCATTATTTATTCTTCCTTAACATCTGATTACTTCAACTCATTCCCACAGGGACTTAGCATCTCTAGTTTAAAGATTTTTGTCTGTGTTTTGTGGTGCACTAAACATCTGAAACAATATTTAAAATATGTGACAAATAGATAAGGACTGCAACCTGTTTAATTAAGAGAATTGCTTTCTTTGGGAAAGTTCGGATATTTTAAAGACTTCATTATAATGAACTGATAAAGATGATATATTTTATATAAAATGAGCAAGCATTTGATATGATTCTTTTCTTTTTTTTTTTGAATGGGTGAGAGATACAGCCAGTAAAGGATTAGTAGCCAGTAGCCAGTGATGAGAGGAGACATTGTCTGTCACTGGCAGAACCGTTAAGGTGAAAGTCAATCCTAAGTAGACTGTGTTTTCATTGTATTTCTGTCTGTTTTTTCTCTATCTTGCTACTTCTCTGGAATATGTTATTTGACCCATCCGAGATGACCTCTAGACACCAGGAAATATGATGTACATATGGAAAGAGAGGTATCTAGATCTCTCAGACTACTCAGGAAAAGGCTTTGGTACATTTTTTTAAAAATAAAATCCATATGTTCAACAGTTAGGGAAACAGTGGCTATTATTGAGATTTCACCTATAGTTGTGTTAGGAACAGGAAATGGAGTAGGACATTCTGTTAAGGAAAAAAAAATCACAGGGCTGTTTCCATGGGAATAGACAGGTGAATCTTTAAATTCTGCAGCATGATTAGTCAACTATCGATTTCCCAAGTTTAGCTGAAGGTCATTTCTGTAAACCACAAGTGAGTAGCTCCAGTTGTTCTGCAAGATGTGTACAGTGTCAGCACATTGTATACCTAGAATGTATCAATAAAATTAATGAAAAAAAATTTTTAAAAAAGATGTGTCCAGTGGTGATCAATGTCCACTATAAAGGTGCCTGGCATGACCAAAGGGGGGAACATTGCTTGATCTGTTTTCAGGGTAAGGCACAATCCAAACAGGCCATCAGGATGCTATAGCTGAAATTCCCCATGTTAAAACCATCAATAACTACATATCTTTTAATTTTGTATGCAAAAAATATAAAAGAATATGCTGTTTTCTTGATATAATAGATTTGAAGATGACCATATTTTAAGAAACTTTTGTGTTAGATTTTATTCACTTTAATTTTAGAAGTCTTGGTAAAATTTAGCATAATAATTAGAACACAATGTTAACACTCATATATTGAAAGAATTCTAGGAACTCTGTGTAGCTACCCAAAACAGCTCCTAACCTGTGACAACAGTACAGCATTCTTCTCCAGGTTTTGTACTCCAGTCTGTGACTGGAGTTTAGAACTCAGCCTCACCTGTCAAAGGTCTTGAAAATGCAAAAGTGTCTTGAAAATGCAAGGGTGTCTTGAAAATGCTACAGCTGCAGCAAGAATTAATATACAGATTATAGGAATATATTATTTTCCCTCCTCAAGTAGTCTTTTCTGGCCCCATTTCGCTGTACATTCTATTTATCCAGGCATAATGCTTCTAGTTCTAGTTGAACATGAGGCAGTTTGCAAGGTGAAAACAGCCTTCATTCTTTAGAACTTAATCCTGAGGTGGAGGAGGTCAGAAGGCATAAAGACAATGGCTAAATTGGAAGCTTGTGGGATATGCAGGTTACTTGCTGACCATGAAAGAACAGTGTAATGATCTGCTTGCCAAATGTGCCACTGAAGCAGGGTGCATTTTGATTTGTGAAAATAAACATTTTTGTGAATACTCAGTCATGAACAATGAGTTAGTTGTACATACAAGGATCTAGCTGACTCTACATAGGGTTCTGCGGAGAGAAGAAACACAATTGCCAAAGTAAACATCTGTGTGATCCCATGCACATCACACTCTTGAAATGACAGAATCATACATATAGAGAGTAAGTAGATCAGTGGTATCCAGCATTAACAAAGGTTCCGAGTGGAACACAGCTAGGTGTGGCCACATAAACCACCACAAGCGACCCTCTGGGGGGCAATGTTCTGTATCTAGACCAGTCAGAGTCCATATCCATGAGGAGACCAGGGTGTGGTTTGTAGGGATTAGGAGGGATCTTCTTGAATTATCTTTTAGAACTTCGTATATGTCTTCAATGACCTCAAAATAAAATGTTAAAAAGTACTTGTTTCACTGCCTACACTTGTGCCCACTTATGTCTTCCCTAGCCCAGCTGTGTTAGTTCACCTGGAGATGGCTTGTAAGAATAAGGTTTATTAAGGCTGCTAGCAGGGACCAACAAGGAGGGGCAGGGTAATGGGGCCTTACTAACAGGCAGGAATAAGGCTGCTCAACAACAGCAGCAGTGCTCAGAGATCCAGAGTGACAGAATACACAACTACACAAGCCTTTGCCAGAAAGTACTCAGGGGTCCCGGGGTGGCCAGCTGGACCATCACAATGTCTTCTCCACTAGACTTCTTTGTTCTGCGCCTGGTACTGAGGGGAGCAGGTGCTATAAATTAGACTACACAGGCAGTGACATTCTCTTGTTTTGTTCCATTTGATGACAGCATTCCAAGGAGAGCTGACTTCAAGTGGGCATAAAAGCACTTTCTTTGGTTTCTAGTTTACCTAGCTCCCAATGTCCCTCAAACAACACTTATCTGCACAGTTGGGTCCAGGAACACTTCTGATGCTTTCCTTTTTTGTAAATTTTTTTATTTTATTAGCACATTTTTCATTTCATGTAGTTTACAGTCGTCTTTGGGAATGGTTGCATGTACAAATAATAGCATGTTTCTTTCCTTTTTGAAAATCCCTTTCCCAGGGGTCCCACCCCCTCCCATCTCCTCCACTTTCCCCATCCCATTTCTCATTCCTGTTGGTATTATGTGCCTTAGCTCATGTTATGGCATAAAATGCTTACATTAATCGGGATTATTGGGTTCCTGTACATGGAATATCTTTATTATTCTTATTTCCTCTTCCCTTCCTCCTCATGATGTTTTCTTCAAGTGTCTTGAAAAACGCAAAAGGACATGGTAGTAAATGTTCTGCTTTTTTCTTAGGGAGGATATACTACTCCATAGCTTTTCTTTAACTCTTCATGGAGATGTAAAAAAAAAATAATAATAAAACAACAAAAGTAAGGGTGTAAAAGCACAGGAAAGATTCTATGGGGTCTGGCCCAAAGTTGGAGAGGCTGCAGGACAAGGAATGTGGTGACCTCCAGACTTTTATAGCAATGCCTCACTGATAGCTGACCAGAAATATGAGCCCCACACTCATCAAGGCCTAGTTCTTCTGACAGCCACAGATGAGGTGTAGGCCAGTGACACCTAGGCCCATCCTGGCAGCATACTGATGGGCCACAGCTGTGCTGGGTAGAGGGCTGACCTACACAGCTGGTGGCTAGATCATGGCTGTGGAAAGCTGTTGAATTTGTGATAGTCTATTACACAACAAAATAAAATGAATACAATCTCGCTGAACATGGCAACTCCCAGAAACTAATAGGAGGAAGGCGGGATGGTGGCTGAAATGTCTTCTGACTGATTAAAATTTTGGCTTCTTTGAAAACACTCTGCAGCAAAAATGTAAGGACATACTTAAAAAAAAAAAAGCACTATGATCTTGTTACAACATAGTAAGATTTTATTCCAGGGGGTGGCTACACATTAGATCTAGGGACCATTGCAACATGTCTTATCATGCAGTGGGAGGACAAAGGGAGTCAGCCTCCAAATACAGCCTGGGAAAGTGGGGTTTTTAGCTAAGGAGCTGGTGCGGTCAGTGGTTGGAAAATTTCTAGGAGGAAACATCAGAAATAATCTGGCTAACCCAAACTAATAGGATTTGTGATGAAGGATGATCCGACATCATCAGTAGAGAACGATAACCTGATCAGATATGAAGGGTAGGTGATTTTGGCTGAAGTAATGTAGTAGGATTCTTAGTTAAACTGGACAGTGCAGGGATGAGCACAGAAGCCCCAAATGAGGCCTTATTGGGAAAGAGCTCAGAAGAGCCTCAGCAGAGTTTAGTCAATGAAAAGAACTTGGCAGTATTGAGTTTGGGAGATTTGGTTGTTGCAAGTCATCTGCCAGTCAGAAATAAGAAATAGCCAATTAGTGGGAATCAGAGACAGCAGGCCAGGAGCACTGTCAAAAGAGACATGGGGTTTGGTTTAATTGTGGAGCATCTTAGGCCAACAGGTGGGTGAGTGGTGGGCAGAGAGGTAGCCCGGAACTACAGGATTCGAAGGGTTAGACAGAATACAAACTGCAGAGCTTGTTATTCAGCAAACCTGGGTACGAGAGGCGCTCTCTTCACTCAATTATGCGGAAACTGAAAACAAGCAGTTCAGCCACTCGTCGTGCTGAAAAGAGGAAGCAACACCATGCTAAAAGCTTGCAAGAAACTAGGGAACAGAAAACAATTTGCTTCACTAACCAGAAGAACCTTTTAGAGATACAGCGTCAATCACACTAAATGCAATAAGGCACGACCTATATGAAATAAGAGCAGAAATCCATACTGAAGAACTGGCTGAGATGGAAATTGAGACAGGCAAGATGAGAAAGTGCTCCATGGAAACCAGCTCGAGAGCAAATGGCAATTGATGTGTGAGGCTTCATTTCATCTGATTAACCTTGACTAAAACCTGTAATCATTACAAGCCTGCACTAGTGCTGCCAACATGGAGAGTTCAATGGAGCCAAGAGAAGAATCAGCAATTACCTTGAGAATATGGAAGGATAGAGAGCATTATTAAAGAGACAGAAGTGAAAACAACAATGGAAGATTGTTTTTTAAATGTAAATATAGTTGAATGCTTACACCTATGGTAAACTTGATTTTTTATTTCCCCATAAGAAATGCAGCAAATGAATATGCAGAGTGTGTACTGACCTTCCAGCTTTAGCAATTAAACACATGCTGGTAATCGCATCTATGTATCCTCCTCTCTGTGTTTTATGCTTTTGGTTAAACAAATTCAAAGCATCGTGTCATTTCACCCTTAAATACTTCTCCAATATGCATCTGTGATGGGAATATTTAAAGTTAAGTCACCATATCTTTATTTTATTTTAAGATACATGACTCTTTATCTTATACAGATTTACTGAATAATCATCTAAAAATGTTCTCTTGTTGACAGTGCAAAATGGATGCGTTTAATGAGAAATGCATGATTCATCACTGTTTCTCAGGATTACCATATCATTAAGATACATATGTATTTGCATAGGAAAATGGCAGGCGGAAAATGTTAATAATGCTTACTGAAGATTTTTTACATTTTTCTCCTTTATGCTTTCCTAAATTTTGTAAATTTTCTGAAAAGTACACTTATTTATTGTCAAAAAAGATCACTTATAAAAGGAGTTTTATGTAACTTCACATATATCATTAGAAATATAACATTTCTGTAGCATTGAAAAGTCATTTTTGAATAGTATTGAAGTAGTAACAGAAAAACTTTCATAGCACTTGGAATTTGACAAAGATTCCCCAAACACCTACTTTATTAGGTGCTTTGTTTTGACTTTTTCGGTGCATTTGCTATTAGTGTCCTAGACATTAGTGTGTTTGACATATAGAGGTTTTACACACATCAAACTACTGCAATTTAGCCTTTGCTTAGTGCTATGTCTACAAAAGCAACAGGCTCAGTGTCATTTAAAAAGTAAATAAAGAGAAAATAAGAGGAGGTCTGGCATCTGCTCTAAGCTTGCTCAGAAGAGAACAGATGATTAATGGGCACTTTCCAGAGAGTGGACTTATTGGAAATGATGTTGAAAATAATAATAAAATTGAACGAGCTGGGGAAGTACATCTTTCAGTTCCAATTTAACACTTACTTTTGAACTTGCTTTTGCCTGAGGAAATTGAAACATTCACCAGGGACGCATGTCTAGGCCGTGAAGATCTCACTCTGAGGTCTTGGCCTCTGACGCGAGCCGTGAGCCGCTGGTACCTGAACCACGCAGAAAGCCTGCAAATGGGCGAGTCGACAGAGTCTCACGCACAAGCTCTCGATCGATTTAGATTTGTAGCTGATTTTGTCTAATCCTCAAACGTCTACACCTGACTTTCCTTCCAACTTGGTAATTTCCCCATCATTACCAAGAATCTGATTTAATTCTAAAAAAAAAAATCAATTCTTCTAAGAACGTTTATTCCTACTCAATTTTTGGTTTGCTGGCCAGAGAAAATAATTTTTAACTTCTACGATGTGAACGAAAACACAATTGCATCTCAGTTCACAAGTCAGCATAAAATCCAACTGGACTGTAACATTTGAATCATCCATGGTGCTTTTCAGAGATTTTAACTTGAAGCATTGTGGAATATGATTATTTCTTAAAACCATGATTATTTCTGGGGTGGTTTTTAGCAAGGTGACAAAGAAAGTATTATAAATGTGATTTACCCATAAATTTGATTTCCTGATGGTATTAACTTAATCTACTTAGGATTGATCAAGCCCATTCTGAGTGTTTAAACTGTAAATTCTGACTTGGCTATGCCTGTTGCACATGTCTGGGATAATGAGCATGTGTTTGAGTTTTATAACTTCACACTGATTAATTGATGTGGTAGCCCAATTTTGCATCTCAGGAAACTTGTATTTGCCTAACTTGCTCAACTTTGTAACATGCAACTATTTTGACACCGATACTGTTAAGAGGAAAGCCTTTTAAACATAGAAAATGGAATGTTTTAATGAGGCTAAAGAGAAATATGTCATCTGCTTGGAGAAATTCTGAAGCTATTTCCCAAATGTAGAGAAAGAACATGCTAGTGGGAAGAGGAGCGTAGCAGAAGTAGGAACTGTGAAGACTCCCTTTTTGCTGAGTTTGTGTGCAGTGGGATGGATACTTGGTTATCATACCCAGCAACACACCTAATCATGTAATGTTCCTAGCATCCCATGAAAGTACTAGTAGAAGAATGAAAAGTGGAAAATGCTCATTACATTTTTTTAGAATTCAAACCCTGTTCTCATAAGAGACAGACCAGGTGGACTGTGTTTATTTTTAAGTCATCCTGAAAAAAAAGAACATGGGAAGATGAAGTCTCATTAACGGCCAGAGCTGTGTGAGACATTAACTGTGAATCACAGTTTTAAGAGTGTGTTCATTAATTATATTGTGGATATCTATACCTTCTTAAAGTAACTTTGCTGTTAAATATGTGCATTATAATAATTTCATATTAATTTTGTTGCTTAAAATGTGTACAACTTCTAATACATCACCATTGCTATAAATGACAAAAACTGCATAAATTTCAAAGGTATTTGCAACTCTGTGGCTCTGGAATTCATTGCACTATGGATATACACATAAAATACTGTGTCCAGCGCTGGGGATTTAGCTCAGTGGTTCAGCTGCCTGTCTTACAGGTACAAGGTCCCAAGTTAGATCTCCGCTACCAAAAAAAAAACAAAAAACAAAAAACAAAAAAACAAAAAAACCTGTGTCCTAAGGCCACTGGAGGGTAGTCCATTTGTATTGATCATGTAACCAACTCCATACATTGGTCAATGTTTTAGGTTTAATTTTCAATTTAGGACTTACTCTTATTTTTAATTCATTATAATTTCTAAAAATATATCAATAATTTTTGTGGTTCTAAATATTAAAAGACATAAATAATGTTTTTTGTTTGGTTCATTCTTCTTTTTCATTATAGATTAACATCTGTACAGTTTTGGTTTCCTTTCCTAATATTTATTTTATTCAGTCTTAAATGTGTATACCCTAACAAACAATAGTATTCTGTACTCATTTTCTCAATATACCACTTTATCTAAGTAGTTGCTTTTGTGTTTTTTTTCTATTTTTTTTCTTTTTATTGAGTTTATTGGTACAATCTAGGTACACAATACAGTTACATTCATCATTGGGATTCTGTACCTTTACATAATAGGTCTTGATTCTCATTTTTTCCCCTGGTCTCTGCCCTCCCTTCCCCCCCCCCCCATTTACAAACACTTTATTTCCATTTTTTTAGTTCCTCATATTATTTTCCTCTCCCTTATTATCTTTCCTCCACCGTTCCCACTTTCCCTACACCTTTCGCCCTTTACTTCCTATTTCACATTATTAATTATCTCATTAGGATCCTGTGTACTATTATAGTTTTTCACACCAAAGAAACTATTCGGTATTTCAGTTAAAGAAATCTCTGTATGAACATTAAGGGAATCCTAAAATAAAACTAAAAATGAAAGTAAAAGAGAAAAGGCAATGTTGTAACATTAAAATAATCCTTAATTCTGGAGACGAAAATGGTCCCTGAACATATTTAAATTGCTTCTTGCTCTTATAGTCTTATCTTATTTTTTTTCATTATTTAGACAATACTTTATTAGTTTCTGTAATCAAACCCACGTAGATATCACCTTACATATTTAATATGATGTGTTACCCCTGTATACGTAGAAAAAAAACAAAAAATAAAAATTAAAAAATTAACATTTCTAGACCAATATGGCTGTCCATTTCTGTACAATGCCAAGTCAACACAGTAAATTGGGATGATTTTTTGCAAAATTGGCAGCACCGTTAGTTTCCCAAAATTCAATTTATATATATATATTTATATTTATATAAAAAGACTAATAATAGCAGTATGTAATGCATCAATAGCAGCAACAGCTTTTCCAGGTTCTGCAGTCATATGAACAAAATTATAGACATTCAGCACATTCCATTAAAAAAAACAAAACAAAAAGAAACAAAGAAAAGAATAATATCAGAAAACAGCAAAGTTCTGTTGCTGTTGTGGTACCTGGAACCATTTTTTTATTAGCACCTTAATCATCATCTGGAAAGAGAACATTCTAGAGTAATATCATTAAATGTAGCTCTGATAAAGCATGGTCCCTACTATGTATTACAAAGCAGGTATAAGATATTTTACATTCATAGAGGTATGATACAGTACCATCCTGCATCAATAATTCTAGAATCAGTTTTGGTTTGAAATTTACTTTGTCTGCAAATAAGATTGCTACCCCTGTTTTTTTCTGGGCTCCTGCCACATGGAGAATTGTTTCTATATTTTCACTTTCAGTCTATAGGCTTCTTTTTGCACTAGGTGTGTTTCTTGTATACAACATATTGTTGGATTTTGCTTCTTATTCCATTTTGCCAGTCTATTTCTCTTGATTGGTGAGTTGAGGCCATTGACATTGCTGGTTATAACTGATATGTACTGACTTATTATTGACATGTTATTGGCCTTTTGTTGACTCTTTTTACTTTTTCACCTTTTCCTTTTAATTTCTTGACTTGCCTATTTGATTTGCTCTGTTGGGCCTCATGGTGTTGTTGCCTTCATTGTCTTTTACTAGAATCTTGTCTAGAATTATTTGTAGTGCTGGTTTGGTATTCATGTAGTTTCTCAGGTGTTCTTTGTCGTGGAAGTGTCTCATTTCCCCATCCATTTTGAAAGAGAGTTTTGCCGGATACATCAGTCTAGGTTGGAGGTTGTTCTATTTTAGTACCTGAAATATCTCATTCCAGGCTCTCCTTGCCCCAAGGGTTTGTGTTGAAAAGTCTGCTTTGATTCTGATGGGCTTTCCTTTATACGTGATTTGTTTCTTTTCTCTTACTGCTTGTAGTATTTTGTTCTTCTGTTGGATTTCTGGGATCTTATTATATGTCTAGGTGTAGATTTTTTTGATTGTAGCTAGTTGGGATCCTATATGCCTCAGTTATCTGAATGTCAAATTCTTCCCCTCTGTTTGGGAATTTTTCTGTCATTAATTCTGCAAACAGCTTTTTTAAGTCATTTGTATTTTCTTCTGCTACTTCATGGATTCCTATCAGTCTTATGTATTCTTCTTTGCATCATCTAGGAGTTGTTGGATCAATTTCTCATGATCCTTACTGTTTTTAAGAGACCTCTCTTTTCATGGTCACTGACTGCAATCTTATCTTCTATATCTGAGAGTCTATCTTCACATTCTTTTATTCTGTTGTGTACACTTTCTATGGAGTGTTTAATCTCCTGGATATCTGTTTGAATCTGTTTTATGGATTCCATTTCTTTCCTATGTTGGGCATTTATTTTTTCCATTTCTTTCTTATGCTGGGCCTTCATGGTTTCTATCATGGTCCTGAGCTTGTCTATTTTTTTGTCAGTTTCTGCTCTAGAGTCTCGAATCATGACTTCCATTTTGCTCACTATCTCTGTGGTTACCTGGGAAATTAGTTCTGTTTTGAATTTTTCTGATTGATCTGTTTGGTTACTTCCTGTGCTTTGAGGTCAGGGTGTCCTGGTGGTTCACTATCGGCCTTTTCATCCTCATTTGCCCTACTGTTTGCCATTGGTGAAGTCTGTCCTAGTGTCTTGCTTAAGTGTTTTCTCATTTTTATTTTTGTTGTCGGACTGTCCTTGGTTTAATCTCTGGGTTATCACCCAAATCTTCCTGATATATTTGCTCCCTAGCTTCTGTGTCTCTAATGACCCACAGACATTCTCATCTTCATAACATCAGAGAAACAGCTCATCAAATCAACCATAATGCTTTATCCCAACTGATAGAATTAGCAACACATTAAGATCAAGCACAAGTTGAACACTGACCACCTGTGGTAGTCACTAGTCTATCACCCTTAAATCACTTCAATTAAATTGAAATCAAGAAGCCATCCAGAACATGTCTGCAGTGAACAAAATTTCAACATAGTGTATTTACCATTTAATGGCTCAGACAGAACGAGGATGCAAGTCCCCTGGTCTCAGTTAGTTGATGGCTGAACCCCATGATGCTGACTGACCTCGGGCTGCAAGGCCCAGATTGAGTTCCCCATGCTTCTGAATGGTTGAACTCTGCAACATTCTATTACAGGTTTCCCACGCCCTTTCTTTAAAGAGGTTCAAAGTTGGGAACTCAGAAAAATACCCTTGATGACCACCTCTGCCTTTGCAGAGTGGGTCCAAAGACTGGCACAGTCAGGAGGGCTGAGAGTGTGGTGGGGGGGACTTATGGGGGTTCAGGGGCACCGTGCAGCTACCTTCCTGGTGCTTGAGCGATGGCGGCTGGGCCGGGAGCAGGCGTGGCTCTCCTTCCCGAGGTGGATAGGGCCCCTTTTTTGTGATTATTAATGTAAATAGATAGATAGACAGATAGATGGAAATAATCTTCCAGTCTTTTACTTATATTAGTAACTTGTTGGAAGGTCATTCCCAATCAGTGAGAAGAGATTTTTCCTGCTTTTCCTTTTTATAGTTGCATAGCATTCCATGCTCCCTATTGGTGGGCATCTGTGTTTTCATATTTTGTTAAAAATAAAGCAATCTAACAATTAGTAGGTTTTTTATAAGTCACTTCCTATTCTTTCTACTGTATCCTGTAGATTGGTATTCAAAAGCAAGGTTGCTGGAAAAAAGGTGCAATGTATATGTATTTTTGCGGTATGTTGTGAATTTGAAACCTATGGGCTAGACCATTCACAGTCACTGCAGCTTTAGATGAGGGAGCCTCCTGGTAGGTTTTGGGGTTAAAACAGCAAATGTTTAGGGATTATGACAGTCAAGTGAGAATTATATACTAATACAGTTTTAATTTGCTTTGTCTTATGATTTGGCTGGCAATGTTTCTATAATTTTGAGGGGTAGTATCATTTCTTTGTTCTATAAATTTCCTACTCATCTCTTTGATACATTTTTCTAATCGGTTGCTGGTTTCTTTTATTATCAATATTTAGCAGAATTGCCAAAGTTATTGCAACTATGCTTGTTTACGTTTACAAATGAGTTTTTCAATGATTGTGAAATTCCAGAACAAAAATATGATATCACTTTGCCAGGATGATTTTGTTTTTAATTTTATTTAAAAATTTTTTCAGTAGTACATATTTGTGATACATAATGATTACATTCGTTGTGGGGAATTGGTACATGCACATAACACCTGTCTTTTCTTGTCCCCCTACTCCTTCCATTCGTCTTTGCTTTCTTCATTTCTTGTTCCCCTTCCCCTTATACAAAAAAGCTCTACTTTCATTTTTTTTCCTTCAATTTTCTCTTTTTAAATCCATTTCCCTTCCTTGCCTTTCTCCTCCTTCCATTTCTCATTTTTCTTCCCATTCAAAAAAGAAATCTTCCTACTTCTCATTCTTTATTTTTTATTTTGTCTTTATATTTTGTGTTTCAAGATTTGATATTTTTTTTTAATTTTATTGAGTTTATTGGTACATTTTAGGGATACAGTACAGTTACATTCATTGTTGGGATCATGTACCTCTACATGGCAAGTCTTGATTCTCATTTTTTCCCCTTACCTCTGCCCTCCCTTCACCCCCTCCTCCAGATTTGATATTTTTATAAATCTTCTTTCCTAAAGCGTGCTTTGTTTTTTTATTCATATTACTGTTGTGTCTTTCAGATGCATTTACAACTTTTCTTCATTGTATGGTCACTGTATGGTTTACACAGTTCATTAAAATTATGATTAGTTATTGAATCATTTCATTCAGCACTGAGCATACCTCTTACTTTTCATCAATGTCCCCAAACAGAAGCTTATTTTTGCATTAATTTTACTCTTTTTACTTTATCCTATTCTGTAATTGTTTTGAGTTTTTTTGTTAATTTCCCCACATATTTACTCACATAAAGACATCTTGATTTTTTCTTTTTCCATTTATATCCTTCTCTCATCTTTACTGCACATGGAAGACACCTGGTGCATAGAATTCTGCCATTGGCCTCCAAAGATCCATCTTCTTCTTGAGTGCCAAATATATCCACTCCATCCCAACAACTCCAGAAGTCCTAAGGCATTTCTGCATTGTTATGTTTGAATGTTTGTGTCCTGTTCAAATCTAGAGGCTGTAATCTCAACCTCCAGGGATATTTATGGAGGTTAATTTGATTACTATCATATCCATCTATCCCTTGAGCTTGAAATAAAAATACAGTGTGATTTCTTGGATCATGTTTCTTGCTATCATGATTTAACCTTTATTTGCCTGGTTTTTTTAAAATTTGCTTTCAGTAGAGAACACTGTAGTGATACTCTCATTAACATACAGAAATTAATAATGATTTTAGGCTGGGTGTGGTGCCTCACACCTTTAATCCCAGCACTTGGGAGGCTGAGGCAGGAGTATCACTGTGAGTTCGAGACCAGCCTGAGCTACACAGTGAATTCCAAGTCAGTCTCAACTACATAGTGAGACCTTGTCTCAAAAAAACAGAAAAACAAACAAAAAAAAGATTTTAACTACACTTCTCAAATTTTCTATTTGGGGTTCTACCTTAATTTATACTTTAGAGACAAATGTTATGCACAATAAGAAATATGAGAAATTTTACATCCTACAATCTGATTTTACCAAAATCTACTGGTACTCTTTACAGACTATTCTGATATACACCTCAGTCTCCTATTGAACAAATATTTCTTGGATATTTACATGTGCTAAGCATTGTTATGGGTGTTACAATACATTAGTAGGTAAAACAGGATCACATCTTGGCCTGGCACATGAAATTTGAGCTAAAATTAAGAGGAGGAATTAAACAAACATCTGGGCAATAAGTGTTCCAACAAAAGGCTTGTACTTGGCGTATTTGAGAAATTTCCTCTTTAGGTCAGAGCAGACAAAGGGGCAAAAGGAAAGGTGATTGATGGGAGCAGACCCCGTTGGATCTCATTGAGCATACAATTGTTTTGCCTCTGGGATGGATGGAAGGAAGGTATTGTAAATTGCTTATTACTAAAGCAATTCTCATTGCTCTCCTGAGATGTGGCAGTAGAGGGCCAGGGTTAGACAGGGAAACTCTCAGGAATGCATGCTGTAACTAGGGTGAGATTATCATAGCTGTGACCACTTGGAAAAGTAAAAATGAGTGGTGATGGGTAGATACTGTGTCTTCCTGAAGATAGAGAAGTAAGATTTACTTCTGGCTAAGTAGGAACTGTGAGAAAAACTTCCCAAAAGGTATGCAGATAAACTCTGGCTCAAATAAGAGAAAATGTTTCAGTGTGCTTATACTTTTGAATTCAGCAGTGTTCAAATACTTCTTGATGCATTCAATAATTACTTCTTCAAATGTGAGATTTAAAAGGAATAAATACATGTGTCCTCTTTAAGTTTTTAAATATATATGAGATTAGTGCAATAGGGCAAAAACCATTTTAGACTTTAACAAATTGGAAAAGATTAATGTTTGTGCATTAATCTATGTTTGTACAGTGGGTTTGTTGGTTTGCTTATTTGCTAGTTTTTTAATATATATAACAAATATACTTCCAAATCCTTTAAAGTCCTTTGACTTTAAAGAATTCATGTTCAGAAGCACACCAGGTAGGTTGTCTTTCTCATTTTATTTGCCTTGAATTATAATTGGAAATTTGTATCTTCAAATAAGAATATGAGACAAATTTTTTACTTTATGAAATTGTATAGTTTTAAGCTTTTTAATACTAACCTATATGAGTGACAGAAGTTCTGATGATTTTATTCAAATAAAGGTGGCCTCAACTGAAATTCGAGTACTAAACTCAATCTTTTAGTGGCAAATTACTTTTGCTTTTTGACTACCCTTGACATCTTGTTATTGTCTCTGACAGAGTTGAAATATGTAACAGAATAGAAATTGGGACTTAATTGGGCACATTGGGCATGTGGAACTGACATTTATGTATTACTTGTTATTTTTGTTTAGGATTGGGTAGTATGAGTTTGGGTACCTGAAGGTGTGACCCTTGAGTTCAATTACTGATGTGTTGATGCCAACCAGCTACCTAATTTAGCTCCAGAGACAGAATATTGATTGATATAGAGATAGAGTTTTATCTTCAACTGTATTTCTAAAATACCAGCACTGCAAAGTTTTGAAAGGAAACTCAGATGTTTATAGCCTTAAACCTGGTAATTTTTTCTCTTCAAAACTCTAAATTCTTTTCTAAATGAAGAACACTTTAAGATGATTAGATGAAATTACCAAAGTAGGTAACCACTCAACACGGAAAAGAATGAGAGCGTGAGGAAATGACATTCAAACTCATCTCTGTAGAGCACTGCATCTTGCAAATTGCTTGTTTATCTCCCAGAGCTACAGATCCGACTAGACAGAAGAGCGGGAATGCATCCCGAATAGGTTCAAAGGGCTATAATGCGCGGCCTCCCATTTTCCACGACCCAGCGCAGCTTCTATGACAAGGAATGTATGTGCTTTCAGATTCCAGTTCTGGCTTGGTTGTGACCTTAGGCAAATCACATTTTTTTTCGATCATAGATTTCTCATCTGCAAAATGATGATGCCATGTTCCCTCCCATCCAGATACAAACAATCCTCTTAATAGCTGTAAGGCATCATTAGACTAAGTAGCAGAAAATACTAAAGAGAAACAGACAATGATTCAACACAAGAATAAAACAAAAACTTGAAGACTCATCCACAGTTACACATGGGTGGGATTGCTGATTTTTGTCATTTCCTTCCAAAGATTATCAAGCTGAAAAGCTGGTGAAAAGATGAAATTAGCAAATGAAATAGTTTTTTTTTTTTCTGTTTGAATCCATCATGTGAGGCCATCTCAGAATAACAGCTGGGCAACTTATAAAGAAGGAGATGTATTTACCACAGTTCTGTGGGCCTGATATTAAAGGGTTGATGAGAGCCTTTGTGCCACCCCAACTGTGGCGCAAGTGGTAGGGCAGGAGCTTGCCTAAATGTCTTCACACGGAGCCCATTTTATTTCTGAAACATCCAGAACCACTAGCCCATGGGGTTCCTATTCCATTTACCATTATTAGCACCCTCGTCATCCTCAGCTTGTCTACTGCACTCACCAACCTCATCATCATCATGCTGTCATCATCACTTTCGTATAGAGATTGCCTTAAAGCAAAGATGTTGTATGTGAGTATGACATGTTTTTATTGATATTACTGTTTCTTAAAGATAGAATATCATTTTAATTTTTAAAAATTGTGACTCAGCTATCCCCCTTCTATGTATCTTCCCCAAAGAGTTGAAACCAGCATATTACAGGAATACATGCATACACATGTGTTTATAGCAGCACAATTTATAATTGCTAGATCTTGGAAACTGTGTATATGTCCACCAACAGATGAATGGATAAGGAAAATGCGGTATTTATTCATGAGAGAGTAATATTCAGCCATAAAGATGAACTTGGGGCATTTGCAGGAAAACTGATGCAATTTGAGAAGATAATGTTAAGTGAAGTAAGTCAGGCACACGAGCTCAAATATCACATGGTTTATCTTCTATAATATCACTTTTTTTAAGAACATGACAGATTAGGCCATTTGTCTTACACTAATAATCCATAAATCTATCACTCATTAAATGTCCTCCAAACTTCTAGCATTTTGCTATGAAAAGAGAGAGTGTTCTGGGAGAGTTTTCCACTAAATTAATGTTAGTTCCTAAAACATGTATTTAGAACATGTATTTAGCATGTGAGGTGCTATAGAGATACTGTTGAGAATACAAAAGCTGCAAAACCTTCTGCTTAGAAGGAGTGGGGAATTTAAAAGAAATAATGAGATGGAAACTTCAGCATAAAAATCATATATAAATCTCCCAAGCTGTATGTAACATGTGATTATAAGGAAGACATAAAATAGTAAGATTATTAAAAGGAAGGATTACTTCTGCTTGCCTGCTTTTTAAAAGCAGGTCTGATGCCACAACCACTCACACATCTGGCTGCAGCTACCCACTCAGGCTACAGCTTCTCTTCCGTTCAAAATCTGACACAGCTGTCTCTCTTAGGCCTTACATGAAAGCAAATTTTAAAATGTAACAGCTGATTTTTTCCTGTACCACAAAACACCTTTGCTTTTCTCTCAAGTATACACAGTGGACAGCTTTAAACAATTTTCCTCCTCTGCTACATATACTTTCAATTATGCATTAATACTGCTCTTATCTCACTAATTAAATATCACCGTCTCTGTTTGAGTCAGGATGGTTTGTTTTGATGAGGGCTTATTTGGCAGCATTGCTTGCATTGAAGAGGTGACCACTCACCATCTGAATTGCCTCTCCTGTGGCAGGACACTCAGCCAGCCTAGGGCACTTCCTGTCCCTGACAATTTCCAGTTGGTGTGACAGACAGACAGGGCCCCACCAGCACGTGGGCTTGCTGTTGGAGGCTCATTTCCTGTTTTCTGTAAGCCAACAATGACCCACCCACAATCTCCATTTTTGTGGCCTGAAAATGGTTTTGTTTTTCTCTTACTGAAATCACTTCTCTTTGGATTCAGAACTAGAGGTTGACAGTTATTTTATCTCTCTGTCATGAAGATACAAGGATCATTCTATCCTCTGATTTCCTAGTTTGCTATTGAGAAGACAGCTCTCAGGCTTCTGTATTCTTTTTGCAAGCTGTTATTAAGATATTTACTTCTGTTTGGTGTCTTCTGAAGTTTTATTACAATGCCTTGTTTATAGATTTCTTTTGCTGTACCAAAGTACACAGACTCTTGTAGAAATCTGAAAACTAAGATTCATAATAATTATGGAATATTCTAAATTTTGGATTTAGGAATTGTTTCTCATTGTTCCCATTTCTCGCTCCATCAGTAGGTTGATAGGTCTGAGACCTGCTTACCCCTCAGTTGTGTATTGCTCCTCCCCACCTCCCCATTTATTTTATCTGCATTTAGTCCTGGAAATTTACTGTGGTTTATCTTCTAGTCCACAATGTATCTAATATTCTACTCCATCCATTGTTTTAATTTCCATATGACAGAAATACATGTATGCATATACACATATAGATAGATAGATACTCAGCAAACACATGAGAAATTGTTAAGTGCTAGGTAGCCAAGGAAGAGAAACATTAGAACAGTTAGATCAGATTGTGCTTTTGATCTGCATAACAGGATAGAAACTATATGACTTTGTGTTCCTGACCACAGGACAAAGCAGAAGTACAGAGAAACCCTACCCAATACAAACAGCACCACTTTATTGGGGAAATTTTTAAAACATTGTTTTTCAATTTGGGCTAGGCTGGAAACCAAGGTATAGAGGAGTGAATAAAATCTACCAAGGAAGATGTTCTACCAAGGAAGGCATGTTAGTGAGGAAATATGAAGTGAAAGATGAACATAAGCCTCTGTTCAGGGGTGAGCAATTTCAGCACTTGAGAAAGAAGGATGGACATACAGTTGTCCCTGCCTGAAACTCAGAAGTTGAGCAACACAGTTCTGAGAAAAATATAGTTTCCACTATGAAGGACTAGAACTGCACTCTCTGATTCCATGATTTCATGGTCTAAATGGGGCAAGTTCTTTGTGAATACAGCATCACTATTATAAAATATTTTAAATGTTTGTTCACTGATCTATTATATATTTGGTCAAGATTATGTGGACATTGAGAACTCATTAGCATAACAAATGATTGCAAAAAGACTGTCCATCTATATCTTTTGGGATTCTCAGGATGTATGTCTATGATTATTTTCCCAGATTTTATATGACACGTAGCTAGGTCGCTTTTTATTATCTTTCTCCATGGAAAAAGTAGATGTGGAAACTGACTCTTTGGTCCTGCTATGTACGAGTCCCATTGTTTATCTTGATAGATAATATGATTTCATGAAGACACTAAAGGTAAGTATTGTAAAGTTAGTGTACAAGTCGGTTTTAATCTTCATTTTGTTCTCAGAAAATGGAAATTGAACAATTAACAAACAACCATGTTCTTTGCCTGCTCCTGGGGTATAATCTACCACCACACAATTACATTAGGACAATTTACTGTACTTTGTATAAAAACAACACTGAAGCTTTCTGGAAAAAAAGGCAACATCAGGCGATATAAACTGAGAACTGAACACAAATGTAAATGTGGTCTTTGTTCCAAAATTGTGTAAATATACTGCCACCTGCTGGCCCAGACACTTCAAAGATGGACATCGGGGTTTTACTTAGGTTTCATAAAAATTTCACCCAAGTTTCAGACAGTGGGGCCTTAATTAATTTTTCTAAGAATGTATAACTATACTCTGTCATCAAAAATATGAAAGGCCACACATATACTGACCATAATTGCACTGCACTGATAATTGAGAAACACCTCAGTATCTTCCAGGGAACTCAAGGTCATCATGAAATCCTGCTAGAAAGTAGGGTGGAACATATTTTAAGATATGTAAATGGTAAAATTTATATAGAGATTCTTATTGTTTTTGTTTTTGATAGCATGGCTCAAACTCAAGACCTTGAGCTTGCGAAGCAGGCGGTGGAACCACTGAGCAAAATCCCTGGCTATATAAAGATTCTTAACATGAGATGTCTTTAATACAAAGATTTGTGCATTTGAGTAGCTAGGGCATTTCAAGTATTATGGTTAAACATCGTAAAATATAATAGGACTCATGAGGTGTAATTTATTTCTTTGTTGCTTAGAAAAGAGGACTTAAGAGGGAGTCTGCTGTCAAGATAAGTGTGCCCACACATGCAGAAGGGAACAGGACACACAGGATACATTCAACCTGGGAATGGAAGGAATACCAGAGGGCCAGAGACGGCTTGGAAGAGGATATATCCTGGGAAAACTCAGGGAGTCCAAGAGTGAGGAAATAAAGAGGAGTTCAAGGTAGCTGAAACAGAGGGTTCATATAAGAAAGTTTTGAGAAGCAAAACCAGATCACTGTCAGGACAAATTCATGGAGGAGCTTGAAAATCAGAGCTAAGAGTTGAGGCAGCTTCCAAAATAAGGTTGGGGCTCCTGTGGACAGAGGGCAACCTATTCACAAACCACACCCCCTGGATGAGAAACCAGAAACACTTTTTTTGGAGAACACTTGTGTTATTTTACTCAGCCTTTCCTATGACCTAGGCAATATTCTAAATGGAAGAACACAGAAATAAGAGACAACCCTTTCTGTAGGGCCCCTATTCTCAGGGAAGGTAGACAAGGCTATCATACAAATATTGTAAGCTCTAAAGAAATAGGAACTCAGAATCATGATAGAATTTGGGAGAAAGAATCAAGTACCTCTTTGACTAGGAATGTGGCAAAACTTGATAGGACAAGTTCATCAGACTAGGTTGGAGAAAAAAACAAAGGAGTTCAGGTAGGGAGGCCAGGAAGCCATTTAAGATGGTACAAAGCCCTGATGTTCTGAAAGTGTGAATCAAGCCTAGGAAACTAAGTTGCTCATTAGAACTGGTATCTGAAAGACTCCAAAAACTAGAAGTGTCAGGTCTAAGGGAGTTCTGGGGGTTATACTTTGACAGATGATCCATCTTTTGGGACTTACTAAATTTGGAATATCATGTAGGAAGGTAGTTACAAAATTGATGTTATAAAAGCAATCCCAGTTTAATGTAAAGCACTTCAGCATACAGATGGTAATTATGCCTTGCACAGCATAAGATCAGCCAGTGAAAGTCTGTAGCTCTTGTGAAAGAAAACATAGCCCTGTGCTTGGCTTAGGGGCTGGTAGGTCTCTACCAGGTTTGGGGCTTTCCTGTTAAACCTAGGTGCATTCACAGAACTTCAGCATCAGGTATGGCCTCTCTGTAATAACAACAGAAAAAGATTGGCCAAGGACACTGTCCAGGCCACAGAGATAGCCAGGTGCACATCTTTCCCAGCTCATGTTATGGTGCTGACTTTTTCATCACTGGAGCTCAGATCTGATCTTCTTGCTGTATAATTTTCCCAGCTATTGTTAATGCTCAGTCCATAATGACCTCATTCTTCCTTGGACCCTGGATCAAAGAGCCCAGCATGAAGCCCACTTCTCAAGGAGATGTCTCCCCATTGATACAAGGTCTCTTATTGTTGGAATAAACTCACAAGCCCAGCTTCGGTTAGGGACAGTGCTTTTGGTGGCTTGGAGCCTCTTTCCACCTGGGTAAAGGCAGAGCCCAAGTGCAGCTCTACCAGCATTTCAGTAATGAGTGAGCAAAAACTCAGTGAAGTTTGGTATTCATGGATGTTTGGGAGAGACAGGAGGAAAAACCTATCTTAAGAAGCATGGCAGTCATTGGTCAATGGTATGGAATGCTGATGGCAGAGATAAAGATAGATGAAAACAGAGCAATAAGTTTGGTTTTCTTTTAAGGGTAGGGAAAATTTATTGAGGGAAAGAGAGACAGAAGGGGGCCCAGAAAGTGGGTTGCCCACTTATCCAATTTTCAAAGATGTTTTATATAGCAAAGCCATGTGGTGAGGTGGGTATAAAATGGGATAAACTATAAAACCCAATGGAAAATTACAAGGTGGGCATGAGGTGGGGCAAAACTATGACCAACCAATAAGATTACAAATACAGTCTCCCAGGTAATATTGATTGAATGGGGGTCAAATGGGGGAGCAAGTCACATAGCAAATTTATACAAGGATTTTCAGTTGGGATGGGGTCAGGGATATTTCCTTGAAAGGCAGCGTTAAGACCTTGGCTCCTCACCCAGGTGATTGATGCCTATTTCGATTGTCAATCACTGCTATTTAATCCCTAGGGTAAGCACAAGGGTATAATAGTTTGTTTCCTTTTACAATTCTGGCCTTCAGTGAATGTGCCTTGATTGTCCTCCATGTTGGCTCCTTGCTGTGTTGGGTCCTTGAGGGTGGCCCTGTCTAACTGCCTATAAGATATCTAATTAACTTACCTATCTGCAATATTCCCCCCTCTGAAGAAGTACCCCTAACCGCTGTGAGGGGGCAAAGGGCAAAGATAGCTCTGGCTACTTCCAGCTGAAGAGGGTCGTAGTTAAGCTCAACAGTTAGAGTTACTGTACAGAGGGTCTACCTAAAGGCCTTCAGTAGGCCCCTGGCATTATCATCTTGGTAGCTGCATAGCTTTTAAACCTGGAGGAGACAAAGCCAAAGAAACAGGTAAGAATGCATGGGCCAAATTATAAGGTCAGCAGGATTGTTATGAATATAGCTCACAAAGAGGATAAAGGAGAAGGTCCAGGGTACTTCAGAATCCAACACAGAAGTCATTTTGTACAGTTTAGCAGTTATGAGCTGTTTACAAGGTCGATCTGGTGGATTCCAGTAAAAGAAATCCAGCACATTTGTCATTGGTTCCATTCATATGACCACCTGGAGTTTGGAAGCCTCAACCTGTAGGAAAGGTTGAGAATAATAGGTTTTGATTGATCATGTTCAGCTCCTCAGCCACTATTTTTCTGTCAGCTTTTGTCCTTTCCCCTAGACTAGCCCTTAACTGTTGACAACTCTCAGATTTTTATCAGGTATTGACCCTTCCACTGAACTACAAAAATTGGCATATTGTACCATCTGTATAACATTTCTACTTCCAAGACCCAAGAGAATATTTTACTTAATAACTTAAAGACTGAACTCATTATCTCTCCATCTTATCTCAGTGACAGTCATATCACCTGTCTGGTGTCTTAATTTGGGTCATTAGGAAGCATTCTTGAGAAGGAGAGCTCCTTTAATTCTCACATCTGGTCAATCTTAACTTGTGTTAATTTTGTCTGCAAGCATCCCAGAAATCCATCTACCTCCTCCGCTCCACTGCCATACCTTTGATCCAGGTTGTGATTATTTTCCTTTATGGGACTCCAGCATTAACTTCCTGATTGGCCTTTCTTCTTCCCCACCCACCTCTGATCTGTTTGGCACTCTGTTGCCACAGTGATCCTTAAAATGAAATCTGAGCAATGACATGTTCACTAGCATCCATTCCAGGAAGCATAAACAACTCAAGTTGGAAACATATTTAATAGAAGGGGTTAAGTTCTTTCAGGCTTGTTGGAAGGGCTAGAATACAGGAGTCAGGGTTATTCTGCTGCAGCTGTGACCCACTAATGGGGAAACAGCTGCTGTTCCCCTGACCAGAGATGGGTCCCCAGAGTCCAACAGTAGGGAATGGCAGGGCAGGAGCTCAGGATTTGTAAGTTCTGGTCACCCCAAGAACTCACCTACCTGACGACACAATCATGCTCTCATAATAAAGCCTGACCACCGGTGTCACCAGAAGATGTATCTCCTGGCATCTTCACCTGAAGGCAGAGTATGAGAGGGAGAGAAATGGGTGATGATCTACAGCAGTCACTATCCAACGCATGTGATTTCTGCTTACATTAGCTCCCAAACTTCCTTACCTTTGTGACACTGACCACAGTGTGAACTTCTTGGCCTTGTCTTTCTATAATTGAACTCTCCTTGTTCTCTGGTTCCATCTTGCTAAGGACTCCTCTCTCTGTAACCCAGGTGCCATGAATTTAACTCTAGATCTAGTGTGCTTAGTGACTTCTTCCACTGAAGCTTCTGAGCCACAGCTCCCACGTGGCCTGCTCCCAACTGCCCAGACTGGCCAGGGCTTTCTGGTGAGAGGTTCTGTTCCCTTCCACTGGAATACAAACACCACCACCACCACCACCTCTGTTTACGTGTTGAAAGGGCTGGAATGCACCCATCTGCATTGACCTTACTTACATCTCCATTCCCACTTAGTGAGAGACACACAGCTACAGTCCAGAGAACACATGTACAGATTTCAGAGAAAGAAGTCATTTAGAATAACAGGGTTCCCAAAATGATCCTTGGGGCCAGATATAAATAGGTCTTGGAGGAGAGGGCAACTGAAGGAGTAAGTTGGACTAACCATGGTGTCAAAGTTTAATGAACAATATGTGGCCCCTAGAAGGGGAGTGTAAGGGAAACTCTAAATCATTTAATGAAAAGTGTCATGGTTAGATATAGTTTAGCAGCATATTGGGGATAAAATTCAAGAGCAAGATAGGAGGCTGAGCCATAACAAATACTGTTTTTTTTTTTTTCTCATAGCCCTGACAAGATGCGATTTATTGACTTGATCTAAGATAGTATTAGAAGAAGAGCTGAGGAGAGATGCAAATGATAGGACAGTCTGAGAAGCACCTTAGGAAACAATATTTTGTCACTAATTATCAGGAGTCAGAGAAACAGAGAAATCCACAATGTTATCAGTTTTCCATTTAGAGTAACTGGTATTTGATAATTAACAGTGAAAATTAATGCAAAGGGAAAATTGTGTTTGGGGAGAAACAAGGCAACCAGTTTGTATGGTCCTAACTTGATACTTGAAGACCAATATTAGTCGGAATTATCTTACACTGATCAAGCTATCAGTAATAGCTACAATTTTGGGTTATTAAGTACTCAGTATTTTTTAGATGATTTAATTGTGTGAGGGTTGGAAAAAAATGTAGTTCTAGAAGCTCCTGGCAAAGTATTTCAGAACCCAATATACTTAAATCTTCCATTGACAAAAATACTATTGAATCCTTTAATTATATTGAGCAGTAAGTTTAGGCTGGGGTAGAGATCTTATGACATGTTGCTTTAAAGCAAAATATGTATTTTTCTCAAGAATGGAAAGGTGAAAGATAGCAGGGTGGGTCCCCACTAAGGACACCCAGGAAGATAGGTTCTTTCCCATAGGACAGTCCTTCTCAAACTACAGATAAGAGTATGTTCTAAAGATTACATTTGCTTAAGATATATAAAATTAATGTGGAGAAGGAAACAGAAATGTGACTATTCAGGAAACTATATTTAAAGCCATAATGTTTGAATTTTATAAGAAGAGCAAAGGAGAGCAGTGGAGCATTGATTCATCTTACCCAGGTAGGTGGTGGTTATATGAAACATGATTCTGGCAACATCTGCATGTACACAGAAATCAGTCGAACATCTCCTGAAGGTGCAAAGTTGCCTTGTTCACCCAGTAAGTATGAGCACTAAAATGTCTGAGTTGGCATCTGTTGTTATCTGTTTTTGACATACCACAATCTTGAAATGCTCTTCATCTTCAATTGGAAGAAAACAAGAGAAGAGTTTATTAAGAATGACTGAGTCACACTGTGTATCGAAAATGGTCAATAGTCTATAAGATGTGATGAAATCCATCTAGTGGGCTTACATTAGTTTGCAGGACTTTCTCCAGAATAGGCTGAGGTTGGATGCAGTAACAAGACTCTGGGATAATTCTAGATTCTGTTATCCACCTCACAATCTGCTTATTTGATAGCAAGTGACTTATAATTCATTGTAAACTCGGTATTCTCCAGGAGTGAGGAACATAAGGCTTATGAAGATGAGGCTATAAGGCCATCTTCATCCAACAGTGTAGAAAAGAAAAGAGGCATTTATAGAAACTCAGTAAAAATCTGATGCAAAATCAATTCAGTATTATCAATTGTCTTTCTTTGTGTTAAAACAAACTATAAAAATAATGAAAATCCCATTTACAAGCAAATAAAAAGTAAAATAAAATATTAACAAAAGGCAAATGATCTATACACTGAAAACTATGAAATAATGATGAAACAAATTAAACATGACTTACAGATTACCTGTATTCATGGGTTGTAAGAATTAATATTGCTAAAATGTTCACATTCCCCAAAATGATTTATAGTTTCAATTCAATTCTTACCAAATCTAAGTGTCATTTTTCACAGAAATAGAAAAATACTAAATCCATGTGAAATCATAAAGGCCCAGAATAATCAAAGCAATCATGGGTAAGAAGAGCAAGACCCAGATATAAAGCATTGCATTGCCTGACTTTCCCAGCATACTGCAAAACTACAGTATTCAGATAAGGATGGTACTAACATAAGAATGGACAAATTGATTAATGGAGCAGAATAAAGAGTCCAAATATAAATTTATGCCTTTAGGATCAATTGGTTTTCAGCAAATGTTCCAAGAACTCACAATGGGAAAAGATCATTTTTTTCAGTCAATAGTGTTGGAAAAGCAGGGTATTATTCATATTCAGAAAAGCTAAATCAGACCCTTGATTCATTTCACATAGAAACGAAATAAACTCAAAATAGACTAATACAAACTTAAATGTAAAATATGAAAGGGTAAAAGTACTAGAAGAAAATATAGAGGTAAACTTGTTGGCACTGGCCTGGGAAATGTTTTCTTGAACATGACAGAAAAAAATGTTCATGCAACAATAGGAAATGAGACTGTATGAAAATCACAACCGTCTTCACAGAAAAAGAAGGCATCCATAGAGTAAAGAGACAATCTGCAGAATGGGAAAATTTGTGCAAGTCATGCAGAAGATAAAGGGGATAATACACAGCCTTTGTAAAGAACTCAGCTCAATATAACAAAATAATGCAATAAAAAATGGACAAAATACCTAAGCAGACTTTTATTCAAAAGAAGACATATAAAAAGCTAACAGACAGGGGTAAATGCTCAGCATTTACTTCCTATTAGGGAAATATAGAACAAACTAGAGTGAGCTATCCTCTCACTTCAGCTAGAATGGCTACGATAAAAATGGTGACCAGTGAAAGAATTTGTCAAGAATTTGGAGAAAAGAAAACCCTTGCACACTGTTGTTAGGGATATAAATAAACTACTATGAACAATATGAAAGAACATATGAAAAAATGTTCAACATCACTGGTCGTTCAAGAGATTCAAATGGAAACAACACTGAGATACCTCCTCACCCCAGAAAGAATGGCTCCTATCATGAAATCAATAACAAGTGCTGACAGGGCTGTGGGGAAAGAGAAACCCTGCTCCACTGATGGTGAAAGTGTAGACTGGTGCAACCACTGTGGAAATCAGTATGGAGATACCTCAAAGAACTAGGTTAGGAAGTCCCATTTGATTGAGCTATTCTCCTGCTGGATACCTTCTCCCCAAAATTAAAAGAATCACACCACAGTAATATATGTGCACCCATGTTCATAGCAGCACAATTTGTAATAGCTAAAACTTGGAAGCAGCCCATTGCCTATCAATAGGAGACTGAATAAAGCAAATGTGTGTTTTTAATAAAATGAAGTACTACTCAGCCATAACGAATGAGAAACTAGAGACGTTTGTAGCTGAATGGATGCAAATTGAGGCCATATTTTTTAAATTTATTTATTTTTGTACAGGGGATCAAACTCAAGCTCTTAAGGCTCTTACATGTGCAAGTATAATCACTGTGGAGATTTCTCAAAACACCAGGATTAGAAGTCCCATTTGACCAAGCTATTCCCCTGATGAGTATCTTCCCAAAAGAATTAAAAGCATCATACCGTAGCGATATATATCACTCATGTTTATATCAGTTTGTAATAGCTAAATCTTGGAAACAGACCAAATGTCCTGAAGATGTGTGGTTTTTTTAATAAAATGAAGAGCTACTCAGCAGCAAAGAATGAAAAGCTAGAGACATTTATAGCTAAATGGATGCACATTGAGGCCATACTCTTAAGTGATAAATAGGACACACATGTATACGTATGAAATAGTTTCTCTGGTGTGAGAAATTGAAAGTATAAAAGAGGACAAAAATGTATAACAGATAATGTGAAATAGGAAGAAAAAGTCCGAAAGGGAAGTAGGGAAGGGGCAGGGAAAGGAAAGAAGGGAAAGAAAAAAATATGAGAAAAGAAGAAAAAACAGAAAGAAAGTTCTTGTAAATAGGGAGGGGTAGAAAGGTGGAAGGGAGGGAAGGACAAGGAGGGGAAAACAAACAAGAACCAAGATGTATCATGTGCAGGTACAAATTTCCAACGATGAATGTGATCATATGTATACCGAAAATGTACCTATACACTTAATAAATAAAAAAACAATTTTAGCAGCCAATTTTATCATAAGAAAATTAGAAAACTACCTGAAAAAAATTAGTAAAGTGCTTGTCTGTGCATATACCTAAGTACAAAGCCAAGGGAGACCTGACAAGTTAGACCTGTATTCAGGAAACCAACCCTCTAAACAAAATCTGAAATATTCTCATTTGCAATTCTGGGCAAGCATAGAAGATTTTGAATAACTGCATCAAAATAAAGAACTACCTTGATTGGCTTCTGGATTAAAGCAGGATCTGGCATCCAAGAAAGTTTCAATTTAAAGCCAATGTGTTTTGCTCTTATGGTTCTCATATGGTTTCAAACAACCCAGTTCCTCACGGTGTGGTTTTAAGCAAGTGGATTCAAGTTAAGTTCTGGGTACTAACCTGACTTTAAGACCAGGGCTTCCTGGAACTCCTTGCCTGCTCTTTGTGGAGTTTAGCAATAGTAAGCTCTAGAAGTGTTGCCCCTTGTTACTATTTTTAAATAAGACACACGATACAATGGAAGGTTGGACAAAGCTCTTTGGGAGCATAGTGAGTAACTGGCTGTGGGTAACTAACAAAGCAATCACATGTGAATCTTATCTTTTCAACTGTGAAGAACAGACTAAGGGAGATAGTAAGTCTTTTTCATTACTTCTTTTATGAGCAAGTCATGGAGGACATCAAATTAATGTGGAAGGTTGAGTGGAGGAAGGCAAAGCTGGAGCAAGGCAGGCTGTGAGTGGGTAACCGTGGGACCTGGGTAATGGGTACATGAAAATTGGGTCTACTTTTATAAGACTTTTATATGACAAAATAGATTAAGATAAATAGGGAGAAATAAAGGAAAATTACTAGAAAATATCTAACAGAAAATTAAAATAGTTTTGTAAACATTAAAAAGTATATATTTATTAGCCAGTAATGTAGGAGAGATGCTTTGTTATGTCCTCAATGATTTTAATATGATTTTTCTAGAAAAGAAAGATAGTAATGCAACTCATTAATAAACATCTTAGAAATTTATAGAAAAATTGAACATGTAAAGTAGTTTTAAAATGTTACATGTTCATAAAATATAGCTCTTGTTTTAAAATGAATCTATTTCCTTTTGCAAAAGTTCTGTCTCCCCACTTACTGTTATTTAAATTTTAGAGTGGACCAAGAAATGGAGGGAGGGTATGGAAGGAAAGAGGATAAAAAGAATTAACATGTGTTATGTACACATATGGACTCCCATGATGAATGCAATCGTTCTGCACCTCAGACATGTACTAATTACATATATGTATATATTTTACACCCCTGTGTTCCCCAAATGGCTTTTCTTTCTAAGCAACTATATTGTTAGACACCTCTTCTAAAGAAGTGTTCCAAGCCTGGATTTTACATTCATGTGAAAGAAAAATGACAATTTCTAAACTTCGTTACTTTTGAGCAGATTTATTTTTGATGAGCATTACTCCACTAGAGGGCTCTGTAGATAAGAGAAACTTCTTAAAATCAGAGGTTTTAAAGCTCTTTCAAAGGCATGTCCCTTGACCAGTTACAAAATCTTGATAATTTTTATTTGGTTTGAAATATCTTATTTTTATAAAACTAAAAACAGTATAATTGATATCCTCAGATATTTTTCCAAGTAATTGATTAATTGCCAGTAGTCCCAAGAAATATTTATTCTGTAATGAATCATTCTTTTATTTTTATTAGGAACTTTAGTTGGCACTATAGTACATACAAGTAATATTTATTTATAAATGTGAAATCTCTGATGCGCCGTAGATATAATTTCAGCTCTCTCATTATTTAATGTGCTCTAAGATTACTTTGAAAAGCATAAGAATATCATAACACAAAAATCTATATTTACTCAGACAAATTCCACTATTGTGACAACAGCTACTTCTTATACAATTTTAAAAATCAAGGACAAAGCTTTTCACAACAGCTGCACATCTCTATATTTAAAATTTCACTTAAACAATCAGACTTTGTCATGGTTACCTGTGGATTTCACAAGAGCCATAGAGGAAAGAGAGAGAATTCAGTGTCCAATTTTGCTTCAATATATTATCTAAAATGCCAAGTTTCTAACACAAAACTATGAGGAATGCAAAGAAATGGAAAGTGTAACCCATACACTGAGGGAAAAGCACATCATATAGACTATTTATGCTGCAGTTTTAAGAGTCAAGGATCACAAAGCAAGACTTACATGCTCAACTGACAGGAGGCATCCTTAAAGTAGTTTAAAAGTCTGAGGGTAATGATGGAAATAAAGCAGGGGATGTGACTCTAAAGTGCTAGAACTCAAATGAGAAGCAAGTGAAAGGAAACACTGTATTTCAAAAATACAGTAATGAAGATAAAATGTTCACCATGTGGCTCACTGATAGACCTGAGCCAGCAAAAAAAGATTCAGCAAATTTAAAGTCAGGTATTTGAGAATCTAAAGAACAGAGAGAAAGAAGAATAAACAATAATCAGTAACAAAAAGACAACCCAATTGAGAAACGGGCAAAGAGCCTGACTTAATATGTCTTTACAGAAGATACACAGATGATCGATCTACACATTGAAAGACCATAACCCCATTAGTTTTCAGAGAAATGCAAGTCAAAATTACACACGTCACTTCAAACCCATGCAGGTATATCACCAGGAGATAAAACAAAAACTTTTGGCAGGACTTTAGAGAAACTGAATACTTATACATTGAATGATGGAAATGCAAAATATCAGAGCATCCTTAAAACCAGACAAATGTTTCCTCGAAAGGTTACGGTTGAGACACCATACTACCCAGCGATTCCATTTTAGGCTATACACTTAAGAGAAATGAAAATATGTGTACACACAAAACCATCATGAGGGCACACTTGGACTAGTATTTCCATATACTTTATCCAGATCTCATCCATGTCTTTCTTCCTGTCTAAATTTATATGATCATATCATTGAAATGGTAATTTGAATCTATTGTGCCCTTTACTCTTCTAAGTGTTCTTCCCAAGAAAGATGAGATTTGCTCACACAACGACCAAGCAAACAACATCAGAAAATGTAGTACTAATTTCAATACCACCATTTGGTATACACTCCATATTCAAATATTGCCAGTTTTCACTTTATCTTTTAAGAGCTCCTTGTTTTTTCTTCATCCAAGATCAAATTCAAGGTCAAACGTCACATTTAGTTGTTTCATATCTTTATTATCGCTGAAGCTCATATATTTTCTCAGTGCTTTTTGACCCCATCAGTCTCCACATTTTAAAGAAGTAAGCATTAATTTGTGTGTGTATGTGTATTTGGCAGAAATACTTTGAAGAGATATGAGGCCTTCTTGGTCATGTGATCAGCAGGCCCCTGAACTTCTAAGGTGATTTTGGCCAAACAGAAGTAATTTAGCGCTAAAGATTTGGTTAAGTTTCCCCATGATTTAGTATTTTCCTTTTGTTATTATTGAGAAATTTGATGGAAAATGTCTCAAGAATACAAAAGATTGTGGTTCACATTAAACTTTCTCCCACTAGTTTAACATTCATTGATGATTTTCTAATTTCATCACTCTACCCATTGTTATCAGCAGGTATTTTAGTGTTTGGAAGAATTTTCCTTTCTGCCTCATTCATTCATTCCTTCATTCCCTCATTTATTCATTCATTTATCCATTTCAATATTAACGCACGTATTTTTTCAGTGCGTTAAAGTTTATTATTCTCAGTTCGATGTTCGGTTGTTTATGATTCAGCTAGATCTCTTTTCAATCTGCTTCATACCTTCTTGAAAGTCTTTGTGGTTTCCAGGGCACTTCTTTACTTTCTGAGAGATGTTTTAGGCTGATTGTGGTTTTCCTAGGCCCTTGTAGACTTCAGTACTTTTCCCAGGATTACTGGATCACTTTTGTGGGGATAGCATTGGGATGTCAAGGTGACTCAGTGAGCTCCTTTTTGCACATGTACTATGGCTTTTAGGCCTCTCTAGATGGGTGATATGTAAAATTCCAACTTGGCCCTGCATAATTTATCCTCACGTTCCCAATTCCCATGTTTCTTAGTGCTGGGAAATCTGGCCCCATTCCTTCACCGTTTATTCATTGTTCAAGTTTCAGAACTGGTATCCCATGCCCTCAGGAAAAGTTAACTGGAGCTCAAATTTGTTTAGAGTTCCCTTTGTTAATTTTTGTTTTAGGTAAAATGCTCATAAATTAATACTTCTGTCCCAAGATTTAAATTTGATACATGAATGTACATGTGTATCACACCCCAATCAACTAATACAAAGCAACTTTTTCATTCCAGAAGGCCCTTAGAGCTCTGCTTTGGAAAAGTACCCCCTGATTAGATGCAGCCATTATTCTAGTTTTCTCATCAGAAATTAATTTTATCTACACTGTAACATGATAAAGATGAGGCACGGTTTGTCATGTTTGGGATCTGGCTTCTTTCCCTTGATGTCTGCAAGATTCACATATAACGCTGCACTCAGGTGTAGTCTATCCCCTTTTATTGTGTAGGACCATCATATGGCATGGCTTTATAATAGGTTGTTAATATAGTTACCAACAGTTGGATGATTAGGATGTTTCTAGTCCATTGTTGTTTGAACATTCTTTCACCAGACTCTGTGGACATATGTTATAGTTTGCATCTAAAATGGCCCCTGACCATCTAATGTGTTCAGAGGTATGGCCTGGACATGAGGTGTCAACCTCATCAGTTAATCTGTGAATGAGTTCACAGCTGAATGGGCTCTTAGGAGGACACAGGTCACTGGAAGCATGGTAGGAAATCTGGTCCCTGTCTGCTTCTGGGCTCCCTTGTTCTCACTTCCTCTCTGTCTCCTAGCTGTCCTGAGGTAAGCAGCTCTCATTCTCCACATACTTCTGCCATGATGTTCAGTCTTACCTCAGGCCTAAAAGCAATGGGGGCAGCTGCCATGGACTGAAACCTCTGAAACTCTGAGCCAAAAAAAACCCTTCCTCCTTTAAATTGTTTTTTCTCTGGTATGGTCACAGGGACAGAAAACTAACACTAGGAATTTTTTTTTCTTGGATTAACACCTAGGAAAGGATTATCTGGGCCTAAGGAAATGGATATTAACTTCATCAGAGAGTGTCCAGCAGTTTCCACAATGACTATGTTTCTTACTTCCCATTATCCCTTCACAAGAATTTCCTTGCTCCAATTCTTCACCTAGACTTGACATTCACAGTGATTCAAATTTTAGCAGTCCTAGCATGTGCTGACTGTGATGGTGGGCACCTTCTCCTGTTTGAATTTCCAATGTACATAGAAGATGTGTCCCTTTGAGACTCTCCTCATCAAACTTACATGGTTTTCTTCCTTTTGTGTACTTATAGGCATTCGTGTGTACCACCTCTACCAGAGATATTTTCCTAGTGATAAAATGCCTATATTTAGCAATTATCTTCAGGGGGAGAATGTGATCCTAATGGGAACATTTGAGGAGACCTTCTAGATCTGGGTCACTGTGACAGTGAAAGTTTGAGATGGTCCACAAGAAGAGAAAAGAATCCCAGAGCAGGATACGGTAGGTAAGGCAATAGGACATTCCTCCGACAAATTTTGGCTTTCTTGTTTTTAAGTGGCATTACAGAAAAGATTTCTGAGCTGGTAAAGGTGCAGATAAAAGTCTAAATCACCTTATACCAAATTTGAAAGGGGTGGACTGGAGTGTGAGGAGAGGTGACAGGGTGAGTCTCTGCTCACTTTCCAGGAAGAAAGGGAGGAGAGCAGGCCTTCTGCTCCTGGGGAAGATCAGATGGAATGGTGGGCTCTGACAACGCAGCAGGAGTGAACCACTGAGCAAGTGAAAGGGATTGGGATCCAGAGCCTGGAGGAAGGGAGTTTCCTTCGGATTATCACAGCAGGGAAGACAGAAGAGAAGTAGGGAAATGCCACCAGGTGTCTAGCTTTCTGGACAAAGAGAGTTTTGTCATGTTTTCCTCCAGCTGTGTCTCAATGACTGTTGACAAACACTTCATTTACTACTAAGATCAGGGGGCATCCTCATGATTAAATTAGAGTAATTAATCAATAAATTTCAGGGTTCATTTTTCCCATTCAGAAAATGTGTTTACTCTTGGCAGATATTTTCTGATAGAAGGTTTTCTGATGGTTCCTCAGAGCTTTCTAATGTGTTTTGGGATCATATCAACAATTTCTGGTATTTAGCAGCTCACACATTTCTAAACCCTCCAAGAAAACCAATTTAAAACAGTCAAATCATTTCTTTCTTTTTCCTTACTTATCCAGGCTTCCACCTGTAACTCCTTCTTCTCTACTTTGCACCATGGCAAACACTCTTCTTGAGGGGGAAAAAAAAGAAGAAGAATATGAAGGAGGTAAGTGAATGTGAGGGCTTGCAGGCTGGGTGTGAAATGGCAGGGTGGCTGCCTCACTGGCTTCCATCCCAGTGTTTCCATCTGTTTTGGTTTAGATCCAAAATGTCCCCTATAAATCTCATGTGTTCGGATGTGGGACTTTGGAAGATGATCGGATTATGGGGGTGATATACTCATTGAAAAGCTAAATCCATTGATGGGTTCACTTTCTGTAGCTGAATGTGCTGTTAGGAGATGGGTCTTGGCTGGAGGTGGGTTGGAGGCAGCAGGGTATATTCTCCTCCCTAGCTTATCCCTTCTTTTTCTGCTTCCTTCAGGTACTGCAGTGAATAGCTCACCTCTGCCCAGGCTTTTCCATCATGCTGTTTCTGCCTTGGAGCCAGGCAACCTCAGACTGAACCCTCTGAAACTGTGAGTCAAAGTAAACCTCACCTCTTTAAATTACGCATGTTAGGTATTTTTTCCCCAATGATGGGAAAGTGACAAATATAGAATTTTTAAAGGGGTCACTCCTGAGCTCTGGCAGCTCAACCTCTAATGCCTCCTAACACAGGCTTTTACTTCCTCCAATCTTTAATTAAATTTCTTCTGTTTATGCAGTCACTGAGAACTCTTTCAACAGTGTCAATTGTACAAGACATCCAGTATTTTCTCCCTCCCTTCTTTGCTTCCTTGTTTCTTTTAGACAGCTCTATCTAAAATACATCATGTGCCAATTATTTAATTTTATTTCCCTTCCCTGCTTATATATTATCCTTAATACTTGTCACCATCTAAAATACCACAACAAGGGCCGGAGATTTAGCTCAGTGGCTCCAGCACTTGCTTCGCAAGCGCAAGGATGCGAGTTCAATCCCTGGTACAAAAAAACAAAAGCAAAAAAGTATAGTAAAATACCACAACAACTCCTGGCACTGTAGCTGACTGATAAAAGCTCATTGAATGGAAAAATAAAAGACACACTGTGGACCAAGGGGAGATAGGATTGTGGTTTGCACATGAAGTTCTCAGAGATAAGCAGGCAGAGATTCTGTGGAGTACCATGGGGCAGTTTGCAGAGATGAAGTAGGAAGGTGAAATATGAAAATTCGAGCCATGAAGCCATGAGTTTCAGAGCTCTGGGTATGAGGCTGTGACCAAAGAAGCCAAATCCCGTAGTGTCCTATGGATGAAACTGTGATAAAATAAAATGAGTAAACATTTTCTAAAACCTGAGTAGTCCATTTGCATTGTGGAGACCTGAAGACTCTCACTGTGTCTTGAGCCAAAGGACCACACACTGATCCAGGTTCTGACGCCGTGGAGCTGGCAGCTTCTGGAGTCCCCAGAGGTTAGGAGGGAGGAGAGACAGGCCTGCTTTACATGGTAGTATAGCCTTGGAATATATTTTAATTCTATACCTTTCTTTACACCTTCTTAGAAATTTAGAGATGACACCTTGAATGATGCTCGGCCTGGTGGCAGATGAGCTGATTACATCTTGGTTTTCATGTGAGTGATCCATGTGCCTTTAATTTCAGAATCTCCGATTTGTCAATAAAATATCGAATGTTCCTTGGGGACTGGAGGAAACCATGTTTCTCAAATATGGTTTTTACAAGTGCGTATACAATGAACAGAGATGTCCTTCTTTGCCGTACTGATTTCCCCGGACCTTCCTCCGTTTCTCCTCACTCATGCATTCACTTGTGGTTGTATGTCAACGTTTTGATCCTTGTAACTCATCTCTCCCTTTCTCTGTCTCTTCTCCCTCTGTGTGACTCTGGGATTTTTCTGTTTCTAAGCCTATTGTTGTGGAGCCAAATGAACGTTTTCTTATGTTCTTCTTTATTCAAGAAGGAATGAGTGTGTTCGCAGACTCTCTTCATGCTACATCCACTGCATAGCTAATTCTCGAGAAACACGTCAAGTTCTTCCGAGTCTCCCATGACTGTCACACAGGTCCTCCTGCCTCAGTCTTCTGGAGTGCTATAAATACAGAGGCGCACCGCTGGACCCAAATTGGCTTATTATTTCTGAAAATTACTAATTATTATCCTTCTTCCATTAAGCCCGATTTTCAATTTTACTGGATATTGTCGCCCTTTCTCTTCTGATTTCAATTTAAAAATGCATGTGTTCCACAATTCTGGAGTGTTTCCTATGTGCCAGGTACCTCGTGGGAGCTTCATGGACCTCTTCTTTTCTCCTCACATAACTGAAAGGAGCAGTGTTCCCTCACGTCTCAGGGGAGAACTCTGAACAGCTGGCCTGCGTAGTGACACAGACATGCTGGGAAGGGGGGCTGGTCATCCAATTCCAGTCCGTCCTTCCTCTTAGGAGACATCCTGTGGTGTCTGGCACCTCTGCTGTCATCGCTTTCCCCTCATTGTATTACAGATCACTGGCTCTTATGTAATTGCCTGCAATTGTTGATGTTGTTTAATGACAGGCATAAATCCTCTGGGTTTCTAGAAAATGATTAACCTCTTCATGGCCACTTAGATGTGATTTTTAATAAATGTAGCAATGTATATACAGCTAGCTTGCTATACAGATGCAAATACAGTTACAGATTTTAGATAATACATATCCTATTTTTCTATATGACATTTAAAAACATTTTTACTTATAGGTCACAGATTGTCCAGCATGACTTCACCCACTAACTATATTAATTTAAAATTTTATGCCCGGATAAAATGGTGTAACCTCATTGAGCTTTCGCCCTCTGCACCACATGGGTATTCATACCACCCCTCTATAAATGTTTCATCCAGATCTTTCTTCCACTCAATGAAGTTTGACAATTTGTGACAGGACAGAAAGGAAATTCATTATATTTAGTAATAGAAAACCTATTTCTCATTTTTCACGAACTAAGCAGCCACAATGAGATTGCCTAAGCTGCTATATCACAATTCTCCACCTTCGTGGTCCTTAAGGTCACCTGAAAGGGTCTTCAATTTCCTTATGTTCACAGCTTGGCATCTGGTAATTTTCAGTATCAGAAAACATACGAGAGCTATATATTTTTTCCTCAGAAGAAATATTTCTGATCTGAAAAGAAATAAATCTGTCAAGAGGAAAATATTAAAAATAAAAAGCACGACTGTAATAATCACATTGATGTCATGGCCAATTTTGCTCATCCAGTTTGGTAAAAGAAACTCCCTTCCCCCTGCAGAAGATTTGTCAATGTAAGAGAAATGGAATTTTTATTTCAATAACCACTCTGCTTTAAAGGTAATTTATGTATAAGGAAGCACAACAGCCTCAAGAATCAAATTTCCTTAAAATATTATTTTGTAGTCACTGCGCTCCGAAGTTAAGCGAAATGGATAGATCAAAGTAAAGAAATGAGCAAATGTGCTTCTCTGACTGATCTGTCATTTGGCACACACTACCTGTTTGTACCACTGGCAGAAGGGCAGGGTTTGCAGTTGCAAAGTAATTATATATGTAAAGGGGTAGCACTTCAAATTAAACGATGCTCATAGAATTCATCTGAAAAGCAGAAGAAAAGGTTATTCAGACTGACTCCACCCCAGTGGCTCTTCCCTGGCCCACACCCGCTCTGTCATATACTCTTCCCTGCTCAATCACTGCTATTTCATCATAACAGAAAGCAGCACTGTATGCCATTTTAAGTTGTTTCTTTAAATTTGTATCTTCCCAGAGGATATAGAATATTTAAACATTTACATGCACAATTCAAATTTCTGTTTTATTCTGGAATGAATGTGGCACTAGATAGAATCATCTGAATCGAGGACAGAGAAAATGGAGAAGAATAATTACACCAAAGGAATCGAGGGCTCCACATTGCTGGGCTCCTTGCAGGAAATACTGTTCCCTCTGCAAGTAGCACTGTTGCCCACCGTGTTACCTTTCAAGGAACCCTTGCTGATCTTATGGTGAACTGTGTCTTCCACCCACAAGTGCATCTCACACGCTTCCCTTCCCAGGTAGGCAGTGCCCAAAGCACCACATAACCCTAGGATGGTACGGTGTGCCCTTGGATTTCAAGGTTCTCTCTTCACACTTGTAATCCTTTCTCGTGACAACTGCTATCACCCATGGTTCCTGATGATGCAGCACAACCGGAACATAACAAGAATTTTTTTTCTTTTGGAGGAAAAAAAAAACTACCTATGAAAACTCTAAGAACGGACAATTTCCAATTTCTAATTGTCAAATATTCAGTCAGAGGATGTGATTTTTCAACCTGGTATGGACCACAGGAAGAGCAGCTCCCATAACTGAGATAAAGGGGAATTAAAGGAAAGAAATCTCTTCGTATTGCCTTGATGAGGACTTTAAGACTAATTGTTTCATTGTATCATGGGTTTGGAAGAGGCTGCCTGAAATATTAACATACATAAAATTATCCATCCATGGGCCAGGCCCTGAAAAATCGATTCTAGCACAAGTTCTATTTAGTAACTTCAAGGAAGTGGGGCAGGGTGCTAATATCCACAGAATTATAATGTTTATGTCTGACCTCATTGCTCTGTATATGTTTCTACCCAAAAATAAAATACAAGGATCATTTTCAAATTTTAGTTTTTATAATATTCTATTTTTATACTATTTAAAGTCTAAAACATTTCACAATTCAATAAATTATAATGATGTGATATTATGTTTTTAAATATTAAAAATCTGTAAATTTTGTTAGAGAATTGGTTATTTTTCCATTCTTCTTGCCAATAATAAATAATAATAGCTAAGCTAACTTTCAAAGGAAAACAAAGTCTTTTCAATGAAAGTGAAAATTATCAAAACACTAAACAGCATGCATAAGAAATAGTGGCTCAGAAGAGCCACACTGAATCAAAATTAAGGAGGAGTTCAGAGGGACAAGCTGGCTCTGCGAGTTTTGGGTGGGTGGTTTAGTTTCCCATCCTATGAATGACACATGTGGAGGAAAGAGCCAGTTATGTTCTTGGAGAGGGAAGTTCACAGGCACTGCAGGATGTATAGTGGTACCTTCATTCACAGACCCTATTCTGCCTACAATTCTTGTTGCCAACTGAACTGAACAAGAACCAAATCAAATTTCCCCATAAGGTCAGCATTGAATCTAACCATTGAACTTGATTCAGTTCTTGTCCAACTCAGTTTGGGGCCAGAATCATGAAAAGAATCAAGTTCATGAATGGAGATGCAGCAGTGCTTTATCTGGGAAGCCAAAGCAAGACCTGGGAGCAGATATGTTCACACCAAGGGAAGAACCTCTCTGGCTAGAAGTGAAGGAGTAGCATCTGCCTGTGTAGTCTTTGCAATGGTGTGTGGATCAGTGAACAAACAGAAACTCCTGCTGACGACCAGTCAAATTTGAGGACAGAGAAGCAGCAACCTGTCTCTGTCTTCCAACATTTACTACTGTTTTTCTCAGTAAAGGAACAAAGAGCAATTGGTTTAAAAGAAAAGTTCAATTTTCCCAAAGAACATAGTATACACACATAATTTTACAAAATTATTTCCTCAAATGCTTGTAAACAATGCAGAGAAAGTATATATAGCATTTTCAAAAATGAAAAAAGAACTTGAAACTAATGCTAATAAGGAAAAGAAGATACCTGGAAGAAGGAAATGAATCAGAACAGAAGTCTCTCTTAGCTTGGGCCCTTAGGCAAGTGTCAAGGCCTTTTTCAAGTTTTGGCCACCAAAAAAACCTGAAACCAAGTACTCTCAAAGGATGAATCATTGACACCCTAAGTTCACTGTGTCCTTGCACTTTATTGCTTCTCTGGATGGCTTCAAGAATGAACAGTAGGAAAATACAAGGGCAGCAGCAACCCATGTATCAGATAACTTATTTTCAACCCTTACAATATTCATTTGTAGAGTTGGTTTTAGCCCTCCACGTCTCAAATTGCCCCAAAGCCTCTATGCAATTTTCTGAACTTTATCAAATAAGATAATAATTGCAAAGGCATATTGAGGACAATTAAGAGCATTATTTTAAACAAAGTTAATATATTGGTGAAAATATGCTGGTATTATTAATAATTGCTTTCTGTCCAAGGGAGATGTTGAGGAACGTAGCCTCTGAGTCTAGCTGTAGGAGTTCATCACAGCTGCCACACCCCAGCTGCAGGTGAGACTATGGTTAATATTGGGGTGCAGTGGGGTGTACACACACACTATTTACATGTGTGTGCCTAGTCAAAATTTAGTAATTTATTCCATCTAAGGAAACACATTTACAGGTTTCTCACAACACTTACAGCAAAGGCTGACCTGACCTGAGTTGTGCATTCCCATGTGCTGGGCATGCTCCAAGTGCTTTCTTCATCCTGACTCGCTCAGTCCCACCCAAGCCAGGGGAGTTGGGTGCTAGAGATGAGTTAGAGACAAAGGGAGTTCAAATCATTCTCTAGGATCCCAAAGTCTCAGGGTTTCTTTATGGTTAATTATCTTTGGCTATTGTACTAACCTGCTCACACACACACGCGTGTACACACTCACATACATTCAATTCTTCCTGTTTCAAAGGATCCAAACTCACATCCTAGATATAGATTCACTTGTTCCCCTGAACAAGTGATAATATGAGAAGCAGGAAGATTTCCCTGGCTATCCCCAGACCCAGGGGGAACGAATCCCCCAGAGCAACCTCTAGGTTGGCATCATAACTGGTTCTAGGAAGGCCTGGGTGGTTCCTGGGGGAATGAGGGCAGTTAAGGCCCCATAGAGAAGATGTTTCTTCAGGTGAGAAACAGGATTGCTGTAATCGAGTCTCACATGCATGTTACGAGTGAATTATCTGTGCTCTACCAAAAAACATCAGACTTTAATAAGGATAGGTTAAAAGAAGACCCCTACTACAATCTAGAATTTTCTTATTTTAGGTTCTTGTCCCTTAAATTTATTAGTGTGTTCATCAGTTACATGGCCTACAATCTGTTCTGCAATCCCTTTGTCTGAGAATAATGGCTTTCACTTGACTTCAGGGACTGATTGATTTTTTCTTTCTGTATAGTTTTAGTTTTCTTCTTTACATTCTGGCTGTGGTGGCCATTTAATAAATCTAAGATCCAAAGTGAACTTGTGGCAGTTCAGGAACCTGCTGAAGTTTATTTCTGTGAACTATTTTCTCACTGATGTTCATCTGTGGACACATAAACTCCCATCCCCAAGCAAATGGGATCTTACATTCCAGTGCTTGGTCATTTCTGCTCAGTGCCATCTTGCTGAGCTTTCACTTTCGTAGTACTGAGGACTCCTGCAAGTACTCAGGCTCTTGCAAGTGCTGTACCACAAGCTATGTCTGCAGTCCACTGTTTTTTCTTTTTTCTTTTTTCCCACTCTTTGACAACCAAAAAGAATTCATTTCTTTTACAAAGCCTCAATGTTTCTCTTCCTTCTGACTTTTTGTTTTTACTGGTTTAAATGTTGCAGGATGTTTTCCTAAGAGCTAAAAATCAAGAAGCCTTGATTCTCCATTTCTCCACCCACATCTACTGCTGTTCTGTTGCATGGGAGTGCGGATCGTAGTAGGTGATTGCTCACTAATTTTTGAGAAAGAACACTACAGAACTCCTGTATAGCTTGGCCTCTGAGGACTGCAGCATTCTTATGTCAACTAGAGGGACAGCTGGCTGTGAAACTGTACAGCACTTCACATAAACAAGGTGTTCACGTACAACAAGTGGTGCCCTTAGGGTTTCAGATTCAAATTCCTGTTACACAGAACTTGGTACTTGACTGCTTTGGAAATCTTCAGATTTGGTACTTGATGCATCTTGATGTGAAAATTTTGTCAGTTGGTACTCAACATGCCAGGTGGAACTTGTGGGTCTGGATTACCTTGTGACTCTATCTTTTCAATTCAAAACAATTTATTTGGTGCCCATCGTTTTTGGTTCCGCTGCTCCTCCTGGAACCAATTAATAGTGAGTATCAGGATACCACTCTATGGGCTTAGGCAGTTGGAATTCAGAAGATCCAATGTATTCTATTTATTTTGTTTCTGTGTTTTGAGACAGGATCTCATTATGTAGTTCAGGCTGGCGTTGAACTCACTATGCAGCCCAGGAACTTGTGGCAATCCTCCTCTCCCAACCTCTGAGTGCAGGTATTACAGATGTTCACCACCACACCTGGCTAGAAAACCCAGGGTAACTACCTATTTTACATCTTTTGAAAAGCATAGAAGTATTTCTTTCCAATTCCTTCATAACTGGTTTTCATTTTACTGTTGGTTCATGTCCACATAATTCATATTATACATGTATCTTTCATTTTTATCCATTGGTCAGTTGACCTATTTCTATCATCTGTCATTAATCTATCATCTTGGTATATCTATCCTTATCTGTATCTCTGTCATCCATCTATTATTTATGTCTATATATCAATGCAATTCAATTATCAATGTATTGTCTATCTATCTATGTATGTGTCTATCTATCATCTATATCAGACACATTTTGGTAGGAAAATATTGTCAAAATAATGGAATACAACATCCATCTTCCAACAAATAACCATAAAAAGAGGCAGATAAATTCATAATACAGCAGTTGTAGTGCTCAATAAAAAGTAGTATCAGAAAATAAGAACATGGATACATTCCAAAAAGATAAAAGAAAGAAAAAGGGAAGTTTATCTGCTGTCATATATCTTTAAGAGGCTGAGCTATCTTAAAACCTGGACACCCTATGGAGTGAAATCAAGTTCAGCTTTGTCTGTAGGAAAGGTCAGCAGGAGTATGATAGCAGTAGAGAGAAGCTGAAGCAACCAAACAGGGAAGTTTTCAGGTCTCCTCCAACTCTTCAAACATTCTTGAAGTTCCAGCTCAGAAGATGAAGGACTGACTGTAGTATAAACCAGAAAGTTAAACTGTGCAGGAATAATCAAGGCATTCTGAATGAAAATGCAAACCAATGGTGAAGTCCTGTCCTCCCAGATCTCACAATCAGTATAATTCTCACCCAGGCCCAGAGGTACTTCAGCAAGAGTGAGGAGCTTGCCACCCTCTTGAATCATGGCCTCAGTGGGAAGAATGCCCAGGACACAGGTGAGGTTAGAAAGTCACTGTTCTTGGACCCAAAGATCCAAGTTTTTGGCCTCTCTGGACCTCTGTCTTCCTTTGGGAGTGTGGCAGCAAGGCAAAGGAGACCTGGGCACTATCAGGGTTGATGAGCCTCTGAATTAGGAGAGACCAACTCCTCTCCTGGCCAAGAGAGGTCTGCTCCATGCTCATGGAGGTCTCCTAGCACTCTGTCTCCAAATGTTCCTGGAAGGAGTCACTGTTGTTGGTAAGCATGTCTGCCCAAAGAACACAACTGTGTTTATGATGCAAGCTGCTTCACATCACATGATGAAAGGAATCTGTCACTGTCCTCAGCTCAGACAATGTGCATGACCTTCCAATTACACTTCATATAGAGTTATTAAAATAGGGATCTGCACAAGTGAACAGAAAGTCATAAAGCAAACCCTAGAAATTCTGTAAGTCTCATAAGGAAATTTAATGTATAATAAAGCTACACTCTAGACATATAGCAGGTGACAATCTTTTTCATAAATGCTGTTGGGAAAATCGAGTGTCCATTTGTAAAACATAAACCACCTCAAATCATTCAATGGCAGTCAGACCAAAGATAGTTTTTTTAGACTATAAAAGTGGGAGAAAGAAAATAGACAGGAGAACTTTATTTTTGATCTTAGGGTAAGGCAGGCTAATTTTGTGGAATATAAGCTCAAAGATCACAAAGGAAAATATTGAGAGATTTGATATTACAGAACTTTTTAAAGTTCTTATTTTTAAACAAAAACACTATCCAGGCTGTTAAAACAAAAGTAACTGATGCAGAGAAAATAGCCTATATAATAAATGATTAATTATCATAAAGTATTATTTAACAAGAAGGAAAAAAACAAGAGAAACAGTGTCCAAAATCACATTTTAGTGGATAAATAACTTCAAATAAAATATATATATGGTAATTGTGAGGGAAAATAAGGTCATGATGAGATAAAGTTCTTTTTCTAACTACTACTGCTCTATATGCTAGTTTATGGAAAATATAAATACTGTATATATTACTGTATATATAGGCATTTCAATAAATATATACCTTTGAAAATACCAGAAGAAGTAGTATATGCTGAATGGAATGTACACAAGCATGAGCCTGTCAAGCAGAGACTAGAAATGCTGCACCTGAGTAGAGTTGGATGGAGAGGAAAAACCCCCTTCAACTTTTATATGACTGATTATTGAATTATTTTACATATAAATAATTTCTAATGCTTGGGTAATTCTTTTATATGATTAGATTTACTTGTTTAAAAAATATGTAAGGCTGCAGTGCCTGAAGAATTATGACTTACATCTGCTGGCTACTACGTCGCTGTTACTGCATAGTTAATAGTGATAATCCGTGTGTGCGAAACCCATTCTTAGGACCTCTGCACTTCTAAGCTGTTGACCTTCAAACAACAATATTTCTTATGATGGGAATGATGGATCGCTGAACTGGCTTTATATCTATGTGTGATTTTTGCCAATATTTAATTATTGAAGAAAAATAGAGCAGAGTCAACCATGTGATTGCCATTGTTTTCACCAACCATGGAGCTCCTTCCATCACTTTTATGTTGCTTGAAAGCACATTTTGGTGAAGAAAGTGTCATCTGATTGTGCTGTATTTTGGAGCCCTGGAGAAGAGATGCTAGCTCCCACATGTCAAGAGCCAGTGTTTCTTGGTACCTTGAGATATAACATAGGAATGAGTAAATAATGCACACTTTTGAATCAGGCAAAGATGGAATTTGAGGGCAGTTTGTCACCCCACAGCAGGAAGGAACTAGGCATAATTCTTTTATTTGATTATGGTGCTGTGAAAGAAAGCCATGGCACATGGTTACCATGGTGAATTCCATCCTACAGTACCTGGTATTCACAAAGGAACTAACAAATGATGCCTGCCCTAGATTGATTTTTTTCCAGGATCCGTGTTATGACTGACTTGTGTTTAGATGTCCCCTCAAAGCCTCATAGGTGGCCATAGGTGGGGCTTTTTCAGAGGTGGCTGAATCTAGAATGTGTGACTGATCCAATGTGCAATGATGGGATTGAGGGTTTGTGGTTGCTAAATAAGTCCACTGATTGGTTTAGCACCGCCCTAATCCTGGTAGCCTAAATAGAATATAAAAGGGACAAAAAAAGGCTGTGTAAGTACACTTCTTGCTTGTTTTTGCTGTCTTCTGCCAATCATGAATTGTTTTTCCTCCATTATACCGTTCTGCCAAGCCACCCTGCCTTGAAGCCAGATGACTGTGGACTGAAACCTCTACAAACCATGAACTAAATAAACATTTCCGCCCTTAACTTGTGGTTGTTGGCTATTTGGTCTCAGCAATTAGAAAATTGACTAAGACAATCCACATTCCAGCTTCCTTGCACCAGATTGTTTGGAACCATCCTCATATAGAGTGGTTTAAGCATAAAAATACTCAGATGAATTTGAACTAAGATGAGAAGGAAATTGATATATATGTGAATGCTGTATTGATCATTGTTAGCAATGATTAAAAAACATGAGAGAAGTCCTTTTCTAATAGCATCTGCACCTACTTGCAGACACATGGCTGCTTCATACTTTAATACAATTCTCTTCACATGTATACAATTGCAGGACTGGTAAGCTTCAATTTTTTCATGAATTTACTTCATTAATTTATATGTTTCTAAATTTTAAAACGGTCTCTCTGCATATACCACAAGTTCTTGCAAAATGCTGCACTAATGAATGTTGAATTCAATACAATTAATACTGTGTGCTGAAAGTTCATCATAGAAGGGAGTGGAATTAATATGAGAAAATGAAAAATAATGGAAACAAAATCTTTGTAGATAGGGAGGGCAGGGGAATGGGGAAAAAATAAGAACTGAGATTGATTGTGTAAAGGTACAAATTTCCAACAGTGAATGTCATTATATTGTATACATTAAATGTACCAATAAAATTAATTTTAAATTTATATTTTTGAAGCAATATATTATATTATAAAATTTCAGGGCTAAGGATGTAGCTCGGTGATGTCCTGGGTTTGATACCCAGTACCACACAAACACACACACACACACACAAGTGTGCATGCAAACATGCACACACACACACATTAGAAATTTAATGAATAATGAAAAATGGAAAAAAAACCCTCTGAGTTACAGAAATTATATGGAAAAATGAATTTAAAATATCTTGTTTTCAAATATTAGATGGCTACTTAATTGTGCTACTGGTTTAGAATAAAAAGTATTTTAATATCTTACATTAAAATCAAGAAAACAGTGCTTTTGAATTGTTAAAAATTCTGAGATTAATACATTATGAATATTTTTAAAAAATATATTTTAAAGGTTTTCCTAAGGGAAAAATAAAATGAACAAATAAATAAATATAAAAATGTAAAGACAGTGCGATCAAAGAGGAATCTGGTGAGGAAGCCCTTGGTATTAGTCACCTCTCCTCCCTGCATCCCCATCACCCTTTCCCTGCAGTTCAACACCAGGTCTGGAAAGAGAACAATAGAATGTGAGATGCAAGAGGAAGTTGCAGGGTCTACTTTTGGGGCCCCTTTTGCTGCTGGTGTCAGGAGAGTAATCAAGTTCCTCCCTCCTCTTCTGCCTCTCCCTTTTGGCTTTAGCTCTGTTCTGCTCTTTTTCCCCTGCCCCTGGGCTTCCCTTTACTTTGTCTTTCTTCTAAACCTTCTCCTTGGCAGGTTCAGAAACACCCAGAATTTGATCTTCTTCTCCTAACTCTATGGAAAGGCTGTTTGTGACCTGATACTCTCAATTATCAGAAACAAAGGAATATTCCTCCCACTGCAGATTTCTAGTCCTGCCTGGGTAGATGTATGAACAAATACAATTGAAGAGCTGAAAGTACCTAAGATGGGTTTTCTCTCATTTTCACAAATAGCATTCCTTGTGGAAATAAATTTATGAGCCTTTTCCAGGCACCCTCCTGTCCACACCCAGGAGGGCTGCAAGGCTGAATCATGCTCATCTGGTGGGTCTAGACTGGAGTCCCCAGCAGCAGGAGCTTCTGGAGGACTTGGATGGTCAGGTAACTCAACTTGGGCCTTGCAGCCAGAATTCAGCCTGAATCTCAGGAGTCTGCCATTGGCTACCTGAGACTAATTCACTTAGTTCGGCACATTGCTGCACACATTGTCTATGGTGACAGCAGAGATATACCCTGAAAAATTCTGTTCAATATTTTTTCTTTGTTTTCCTCACATTTTTAATTTTTAGTTTAAAATTTTTATTTCTTCCTGTTCTGTACATTCTTCCCTTTTTCTTTCTTCTTTTTCCCTTCTCAGTCTCTTGTTCCCCCACATTATTCTTCATCTCCCTTTTGTTCCTGTTCCTGCTCAAATCTGGATTTCTTCTTTTTATTTTCTTCTCTCCCTTTTCTTCACTCGGTTGTCATTAGTTTCAAAGAAAAGTGAACACAATTTGTAGCTTCCTTATTATTATTGCTCTATTCCTATCTTTTTTCTTGCATTCTGTCTTTCCCTCTTGTCATCAACAGCTTCCTAGAGTTTGCATGGTCAACTTGTGTCCTCTGGCTTCACTTGAAACATCCTATTCTTTTACCTATCTATTCCTCTCCTCCAAACTTCTTCTAAGTTCCAATCCTGAAGGGTAAAGTTGCTATATTGAAGAGTTTATTCACAATAAACATATTTTGGGCTGATCCTCAATTTTGATTTAATTCACATGGATAAAAGTGAAAGATTAATAATTACGACAAATGGTCAATTTCTAAGCTGTGCTGGATGCCACTGTGTTGCTGATTGTATCAGTTGGGCAAAAGGGTTATGATTGACTTAATGAGTTGTCCTTTCCAATATTATGAAAATGAGAGTGTCTCTGAGTCATTAGAGACTCAAAACCTAAAGAGCAGCTATGTGAGGAAAATCAAAGTACTAACCCAGGAATTAAACCAAAGACAGCCCAATAACAAAAATAAAAATGAGAAAACACTTAAGCAAGGCACAAAGACAGACTTCCAGTTCACCAATGGCAAAAATAAAGGGGAAACAAGGTGGAAAAGTCTGACAATCAACCACCAGGACATGCTGAACTCATAGCACAGGAAGTAACAAAGCAGATTAATCAGGCTCCAGAAAAATTCAAAACAGAAATAATTTACCAAATAACTATAAAGATGGTGAGCACAATGAAAGACATAATTAGAAACTCTAGAACAGAAACAGATGAAAACTAGATGAGCTCTAGACCATGATCAAAGCCATGAAGGCCCAGCATAAGAAAGAAATGAAAACCATGAATGCCCAACATAGGAAAGAAATGGATCCATGAAACAGATTCAAATTGAGGAGATTACAAATTATATAGAAAACATTTGCAGCAAAATGAACAAATGTGAAGATAGAATCCGATATAGAAAATAGAATTGTAGTTAGTGACCATGAAAAGAGAGATCTCTTAAAAACAGTAAGGGATCATGAAAAATCAATCCAACAACTCCTAGATGATGCAAAGAAGAATAACATAAGACTGATAGGAATCCATGAAGTAGCAAGTGAAAGTACAAATGACTAAGAAAACTATTCACAGAATTAATGACTGAAAACTTCCCAAACAGAGGGGAAGAATTTGACATACAGATAAATGAGTTACATGGGACTCCAATTAGCCATGGTAAAAAACAACAAAAAAACTACACCTAGACATATAATAATCAATATTGTGGAAACCCAACAAAAGAACAAAATATAACAAGCAGTTAGAGAAAAGAAACAAATTACATGCAAAGGAAATCCCCTCAGAATCACAACAGACTTTTCAACACAAACACTCAAGTCAAGGAGAGCCTGGGGTGAGGTATTTCTTTTTTTATTTGTTTGTTTTGTTTTTGTTTTTGAGACAGGGTCCCACTATGTAGTTGAGACTGACCTGGAGCTCACTATGCAGCCCAGGCTGGTCTTGAACTCACAGCAATCCTTCTGCCTCAGCCTCCTGAATGCTGGGATTACAGGCATGTGCCACCACACCAGGATTTAGAATGAGGTATTTCAAGCCCTAAGAGAAAATGACCTCCAACCAAGACTGAAGTATCCTGCAAAATTCTTTTAAAATGGATGGGGAAATAAGACATTTCCATGACAAAGAACACCTGAGAAGCTTCAAGAATACCAACCCAGCACTATAAAAAATTCTAACAATATCCTAGAAAAAGACAGTGAAGGTCACAACACCAGGAGGTCCAACAGAGCAAATCAAGTAGGCAAGGAAAGAAACTAAAGGGAGAGGGGGAAAATTAAAAAAACAACAAAAGGAAAATAGCATAACAATAATAAGTCAATATATATCAGTTATAACTACCAATATCAATGGCCTCAATTCACCAATCAAAAGAAATTGACTGGCAAATGGATTAAGAACCAAAATCCAACAATATGTTTTATACATGAAACACACCATGTTCAAAAGAAAAATAACTCATAGACTGAAAGTGAAAGAATGGAAAACAGATCTCCATGCAACAGGAGCCCAGAAAAAAAGTAAGGGTAGCTATCTAATTCACAAACAAAGTAAATTTCACACAAAAACTCATTAAGAGAGACAAAGAAGGCCACTATATCCTTGTAAGTGGAACAATCCAAGAGGAAGAGTTGACAATCATAAACATATATGCACCAAATACAAATGCCCCCAAATATACCAAACAAACACTAAGGGACATGAAAAACCAAATAAGCACTAATACACTTGTAGTGGGAGATCTTAATACCCCACTACAAATAGAAAGATCGTCTAGACAAAAATCAACAATAAAATACTAGAACTGAACCAAGCTTTTGAACAAATGGACTTAATAGATGTCTATAGAGTGTTCCAACCCCCCAAAATCAGAATATATATTCTTTTTGGCTGCACATGGGTCATTCTCCAAAATAGATCACATACTAGCTCATAGAACAGGTTTAAATAAAGGCAAAGAATCAAAGATTATATATATATAATCAGACCATAATGCAATTAAGTTGGAGATCAATAGCATAAGAAACTGTAAGAACTTCACAAACATATGAAAATTGTAAAACACTCTCTTGAACAATCAATGGGTCACAGAGGAATTTAAAGAAGAAATTAGTCAGTTTTTACAAATAAATGCTAATGTCAGTACAACATACAGGAATCTATGGGACATAATGAAAGCAGTTTTAAGTGAAAAATTCGTAGCAGTGATGGAAAACAGAGTGAGCTCAAATAAACATTTGGAAAACAGAGTGAGCTCAAATAAACAACCTAATGATGAATGTTAGACTTCTAGAAAATGAAGAGCAAGAAAAACCAAAAGATTGTATAAGGGAGGAAATTATAAAGATTAGAGCAGAAATCAATGCAATGGAAACTAAGGAAATAATACAAAAAATAAATGAATCAAAGAGTTGTTTTTTTTGAAAGAATAAATAAAATAGATAAACACTTAGTAAACCTTGTCAAAAAATAAAAAGAAAAACAGGCTCAGATCTGCACAGTTAGGAACAAAAACATGATGTCACAACAGATCCAACAGAAATCTAGAGGATCATGAATACCTACTTCAAGAATCTATACTTTAGTAAGACAGAAAGCATAGAAGAAATGGACAGATTTTTAGATACTTATGAATTACCAAAGTTGAATGAAGAAGATAAAAAAATTTTAACACCCCAATTATAATCAGGGAAATTGAAAACATAACTAAAAGTTTACCAGCTAAGAAAAGCCCAGGCCCTGCTGGCTTCACTGCTGAAATCTACAAGACATTTAGAGAAGAACTATTGCTGCTTCTCTAAACTCTTCAATGAAACTGAAAAGGAAGCAATACTTGTAAATTTATTCCTGGAAGCAAGTGTTACTTTGATTCCAAAACTAGGGAAAGACCCAACCAAAAACAAAAGAACTAAAGATCAATCTCCCTATTGAACATATATGCAAAAATCTTCAATAAGATACTGACAAACAGAATACAGAAGATCATCAAAAAGATACACCCTTAACAAGGTGGACTTATTCCAGGGATGCAAGGATGGTTCAACATATGTAAATCAATAAGTGTAATACACTATGTAAACAGAGTAAAGGACAACAACCATATGATCCTCTCAATAGATGCAGAAAAAGCATTTAACAAAGTTGAACACCCATTCATGATAAAAACCCTGCAGAAAATTGGAATAGATATCTCAACCTGATAAAGGCTATCTATGAAAAACTAACAGCCAACATCATACTGAATAGCCAAACAGTGAAAACCTTCACATTAAAATCAGGAACAAGACAAGGATGTCCACTGTCTCCACTCATGTTTAATGTAGTTCTGGAAACACTAGCAACAGCAATTAGACATGAGAAAGAAATTAAAGCAATAAAGACAGGAAAGGAAAAATTTAAACTGTCATTATTTGCTGATGATATGATACTCTATATAGAAGACCCAAAAGACTCTGCCAAGACATCTGGATTTAATTAACATTTTCAGCAGAGTAGTTGGACACAAGGTCAATACTCAAAAATGAAAAGCCTTCTTGTACACAAATAACAGACTCACTGAGAGAGAAATTAGGGAAATAATTCCTTTCACAATAGCATCCAAAAAATGAACTTTCTATGAATCAATCTAATGAAGGAAGCAAAAGACCTCTACACTGAAAACTGTAGCACTCTGAAAAAAGAGATTGAAGAGGATATAAGAAAATGAAAAGATATCCCCTGCTTCTGGGTAGGAAAAATCAACATAGTGAAAATGGCTATACTACCAAAAGTGTCATACAGATTCGATGCAATGCTGATTGAAATTTCAACAGTAAATTTCACATAACTAGAAAAAATAATCCAAAAATTCATTTGGAATCAGAAGAGATCTAGATTAGCAAAAGCAATTCTAGGCACTAGAGACATGACAGGGGGTATCATAAATCCCAACTTGAAACTATACTACAAATCTACTGTAATAAAAACAGCATGGTACTGGTAAAGAAAACAACCCAAGGATCAGTGAAATAGATTGGAAGATACAGGAACAACTCCAGATGTACTCAGCTACCTCATTTTTGACAAAGGAGCCAACCATTTTCAGTGGAGGAAAGATGGCTTCTTTAACAAATGATCTTGGAAAAACTGGATTTCAACCTGCCAAAAATAAAAACTAGATCTCTATCTTTCGCCATGCATTAGACTAAAATCCAAGTGAATTGAAGATCTAAATATCAAAACAGAAACTCTAAACTTGCTGGAAAGTAAATTAGGTAGAACTCTCAAAGACATTGGCATAGGAAAAATTTTATAAACAAATCCTTGTAGCATAGGAACTAGCACAAAGAAACAACAACTGGGATCTCATCTTTTTCAAAAGCTTTTGCACTGCAAGAGAGCTAAGAGACAACCTACAATCTGGGAAAAAAATGTTTACCAGCTGCTTCTCAGACAAAGGACTAATATCTAGAATATATAAAGAACTCAAAAATAAAAATCAGGCTCCCCAAATACAAAGACCTGATTCAAAAATGGGCATCTGAAATGAACAGACATTTCTCAGACAAAGAAGTAAAAGCAGCAAATAAATATATGGAAAGATCTTCAACATCACCTGTCATTCAAAAGATGCAGATGAAAATAACACTGAGATTTTACCTCACCCCAGAAAGAATGGCTACTATCAAGAAATCAACAAATAATGAATGGTGGTGGGGTTGTGGGTAGAAAGGAACCTTTCCCCATTTTTGGTGGGAGTGCAGACTGGTGCAAGCACTGTGGAAATCATTATGGAAATATCTCAAAGAACTAGGATTAGAGGTTCCATTTGACCCAGCTATTCCTCTGCTGGGTATCTTTCCAAAAGAATTAAAGGAATCATACCAGTGATAAATGTACATCCATGTTTATAGCGGCACAGTTTGTAATAGGTAAAACTTGGAAATAGCCCAGTTGCCCATTACCTGGAGACTGGATAAAGAAGACGTGGGTTTTCTATAAAATGGAGTACTACTCAGCCATAACGAGTGAGAAACTAGAGCCATTCATAGGAAAATGGATGCATATGAGGCCATACTTTTATGTGAAATAAATAAGACATGCATATGTAAATACTGAATAGTTTCTCTGGTGTGAAAAAATGAAAGTGTAAATAAGATCCAAATTGTATAACTGATAATGTGAAATAGGAGGAAAAGGGCTAAAGGTGTAGGGGAAGTGGGAAGGGTAGGGGAAAGGAAATAAGGTAAAAGAAAAAAATATGAGAAAAAGAAAAAGTGGAAGCAAAGTCTTTGTAAATGGGGGAGGGTAGAGAAGGTGAAGAGAGGGCAGTGGTATGGCTAAAAAATGAGAACCAAGATTTGTCACGTAAAGGTACAAGATCCCAATGATGAATATAACTGTGCTGTATACTTCAAAAGTACCAGTAAATTCAATAAAAAAAGAGAAGTGCACCGACAGCAACGTGATCTTTCAGTAATGGCAAATTATAATTTGTGCTCTAAATATAGATATCACAGAATTAGGTAACTTTAGAAAGTGGTCAAAATGAATAATTGTAGAGCATGGAACAATTATTATCCCATGTTTATTCTTTATTTTTTCAGTTAAAACAGTTACTACTAAGCAAATTTTGATCATCTATCTTTCACAGGTTAGTCATCCTGCATGGTGACAATTCTGATTCACCATTTGCAGAGGTGAAATCAACACTCGAGGCTTGGGGGCATTAAGTGTTCAATGCACCCAGGTGTGGCTGTGCTGCTGTCCCTGAGTTCACAGGCTAAAGGCTTACCTGTGTGAGGGAACTCCTGCCTTTGCTGCCCTAAGCTTGAAGGAGACTCAGATCCACTGTTCCAAGAGCACTGTGTACAATGTAGGATGTGAGAGAGGGTCACCAGGCAGAGACCTAGCCTGGGGCTGACAGCAAATCTAGAAAACACACATCTTCTGGGGTGTTCTCAGTCAATATCTGCCCCTGACTGAGTCTCAAAATCTCTATCCAATATTGAACTGCACAATCTCTTGCCTAAAAATATCTTGTGGCATAATCCATTGCTAGAAAAACCCATAATAATTTTAAAGGTAAAGTGGTTTAAATAGCAGTTAAAATATAATAATTTGGAAAAACGACACTATAAATTGGAAGTTGTTTTATTAACATAATGCGTTAGTAAATCACCAGACACAATGATTTTTCATTTGTGGTCATATATTTTAAAAGTACAACAAAAGTAGTCTTCAAGAAAGCACTTTAGCCTGTTTAAAAATAGAAACAATTTTCATGGCATGGTAACCATAACAACTTGTATTTTTAAGAAAATAAATAAATACTTTTCCAAGTGTTAAAATGGTAAGCATTGCATGTAGGAAATGAATATTGATTGACATTTTCATAATGTGGAATTTGAATACTATCAGCAAGAATAATTTTATGCCAATAGCATATTTTCTTTTTATGTTTATGTATTAGGTATTAAGATTTATTGTTGTTTAAATTTTTGTAATCAAAATGTTTCTTAAATCTGGTATAGAGCTAGTTATAAAATCAAGCTTCGGGTTACCAAATATTAAAGAACTCAGAGAAAAATAATTCCAAACTATTTTTGGTATCTTTGACAACAAATTTTCAAATACTAGATCTGCTTTCATAGAGTAAATATAAACATAAAATAAATTATACCTTTTGGAGGTTTTAATTATAAATTTAAATAATAGGTGCTTCAAATGGAAAAATATACTTTGTGTATGATCAAAAACAAAATGTTTCAATATGGTTCAAGCTTTTTTGTAGATCAGTGTGTAATGTATTGTGTGTATAATATTATGTTGAGGAAGGTCTGGTATCAAGCATGCTGGGAAACCATAACATGTTAATGAGGCCCTAGAAGTCCTGACTTCCAAACCTAGTGAGAGGCTTGTTCACTCAACAAGTGGGAAGCACAGAGTCACCTGCATGCATTTGGCCACTCACACTCAGTTTAGCAAGTGGCTCAATAAAGCCTGACTACTCAGAATGTGGGAGTTTGAAAAGTCTGTTGATTGCTTCCAGGCTCCCCCCGCACACAACAAGGAATTTATCTTTGAAACACTGCAGTTTCTTCTTGGAAGGAAGTTTCTTCTTCTCATAGGCCTCCCAATCTGGCCTGGCTGTGAAAAGATGGCTACTTTTTTTTTCTCATGGCTTCCACTGGAATGGTTCATATGTGGACCTATCTGATTGGACACTGGCCATTGCCTGGGACTCAATCCAGTAGGTTTTCTGGTGGGCTGTGGTTTTCTTAGTCCATGGTGCTGGATCTGAGGAAGTGCGTTCCAAGAATACAGCTGGAGAGAAGCCAGCCTTCCCTAACCAGCCTCAAGCATCACATAGCATAATTTGTGAACATTCTGTTAAAAGTCACCAAGAGTTGACTCACTTAGGATACAAAATTGGACTTCATCCTCTAATAGAAGGAGTATGAAGGAGATGTGGGTAGGCAAAATCACAATAACGACATTTTGCTTTTTTAATTTTTGGCATGTTCAACATTTCAGTTAATATAATTCTTTTTTTAGTTAATATAATTCTTAAAAATGATTGATGATTATAACACATCAGAATTGAATCAAGTAATCTTTCTTTATAATTTTTAATTCTGGAGACATCAGGAATGTGGCTGCTGAGGCTCCACCACATTGCTGTGCACATGCCCTGGGATCCAGTGCTGAGAGAAAAGCACAGGACAACACAAGCTTGGTTGTCTTGGGTTGGCAAGTATTTCAAATGGCCTATATTTTATATGTGTTGTTTAGGCCTCATTGGCTCTTCTCTACTATTTCTGCTCCCTGTCTTGGATGCTTGTAGATTCCACATTCTTCCCCCCACCCTTCTTCTTCTTCTCCTCTGTCCCTCTCTGTTTTTATCCTGACAGCTTCTGGCAGGCTTAATGTTCAGCAGAACACAACATATTCAACAAATCTGCTTTTTTGGATTTTAGTCTTCAACAAGAAAAGAGGGAAGGTGATTTTGAAATAAGACTATTTAAAATTATGACACCTGGAAGCAGCTTACTTCCTGCTCTGTGACATTCAGCAGTATACTGAAAATCTCAGCACATAAGTTGGATTAGTAATAGGCATATGCAGCAAACATTTACAAGTACATAAACCATGATCTATTTAATCATTCTATACTTGAGAGATCTTTTCATGGTTCTAAGAATTCACTGCACTGCTGACTTTCCAAAATTAGTAAAGTAACAGTGAGGAAGAGTGGAAAGTTGCTGAGTGGAGCCACCTGGCACTTGTAAGCCTTCTTTAGACACCCAATCTATGGCCATAATGGCTACCTTGAAGGGAAAGGCCAGAGATACAATTTTGGAATGGTTCCCATTATGGTTTAGATCTAAAATGTTTCCCCAAATTATGATAAGTTCAGAGATAGGGCTTTCAAAATGTGATTAGATCATCAGGACTCTAATTTCATCATTGTTATGATCCATGTCAAGATCATAATTTGGACCAGCATCCAGCTGAAGATGTAAGACAGAGGTCTGGGACAGCCACTCCCAGATCCTGTTCTCACTCTGGCCTGCTTGGTGCCAAAGGGTGAGGCCTGGGTAGCCACACCCTCACCCCACCTGCACAGTGACCAGCATGCAGCAGAAGGTGGAAGGAGGAGATCCAGGACAGCCACTCCAGATTCCATTCTCTCCCTGCACTGCCTAAAGCCAACTGGTGAGGACTAGCTTGCCACACAGGTGCCTCCGCAACCACCCCCGCTCTGATCTCAGGCCTCCTGATTGTGCCAGTCCTTGGATCTAATCTGCAGAGGCACAGGTGGTCATAAAGGGCATTTTTCTGATCTCCAGACTTTGAATATCTACAAAGAAAGGGCAGAGGGAACCTGTAGTAGAACTTTGTAGACTTCAAACCTGCAGGAGATCAGGGAGTACAATTTGGGCCTTGAAGCCTGAAATCAGCCTGAATCTCAGGGTTCTGCCATTGGCTAGCTGAGATCAAAGGACTTATTTCCACACACGACTGCGCACATTGTATATTATGACAGCAGAGATATAGTCTGAAAGAGACCCTTTGAATTCTTTCTTCTTTCTTTTCCTCATTCCACTCTGCAAATCCTTTCTTTTTTCTGTCCTCTTTTTCCAACTCAGTCTCTTGCTCCCCCATATTATTCCTCATCTCCCTTTCTGTTCCTGTTCCTGCCCTAAGGTGGAGTTCTTCTTTTATTGTATTTTCTTAATTCTTTATGTTCTTTTCTTCACTCAAGGGTCAATAGTTTCAAAGGAAAGTGAGCCCCTGTTACTGTTAAGTTGTTATATTCTTGTCATTATTCATGCACTCTGTCTTTCCCTCTTGTCTTCAACAGTTTCCTAAAGTTTGTGTGGTCATACTGTGTCCTCTGGCTTCACCTGAAACTTTCTGCAATTCTTTTACCTAACTACTCCTCTCATTCTAACTCTGTCTAAACCCTCATCCTAAAGGGTAAATATGCTATATTGAAGTTTGTTCAGTGTAAACATATTTTGGGCTGCTCCTTGCTTTTGCTCTAATTCACATGGGTTAAAGGTGATAGATTAATGACTACCACAAATGGTCAATTTGTAAGTTGTGCTTGATCCTGTTGTGTTGCTAATTGTATCAATTGGGCTAAAGGATTGTGATTGATTTAATGAGTTGTCTTCTCTGATATTATGAAAATGAGTATGTCTATGAGTCATTAGAGATTCAAAAGCTAAAGCACAACTATATCAGGATGATTTTAATAATAACTGAGGAATTAAAGCAAGGACAACCCAACAACAAAAGTAAAAATGAGAAAACACATAAGCACGACACAAAGACAGACTTTCAGTTCACCAATGGCAAACAGTAGGAAATAAGATTGAAAAGTCTGACAGTGGACCACCAAGATACCCTGAACTCATAGCACAGGAAGCAACAAGGCAGATCAATCAGGCTCTAGAAAATTTCAAAACAGAAATAATTTCCCAGAAAACCATAGAGATGGTGATAAAAATGAAAGTCATGATTAGAGACTCTAGAACAGAAACTGACATTAAATGAAAAAATAAATGAGCTCAGAACCATGATAGAAGCCATGAAGGCCCAGCATAAGAAAGAAATGGAATCCATGAAACAGATTCAAACAGATATCCAGATTAAAAACTCTAGTTAACGTTTTTGAAGCAGGATAAATAAATGAGAAGATAGAATTTCAGATAAAGAAGATAGGACTGCAGCCAGTGACTGTGAAAAGACAGGTCTCTTAAAATCAGTAAGGGATCATGAGAAATCGATCCAACAACTCCTAGATAATGCAAAGAAGAATAACATAAGACTGATAGGAATCCATGAAGCAGCAGGAGAAACTACAAATGACTTTAAAAAGTCATTCACAGAATTAATGATAGAAAACTTCCCAAACAGAGGGAAAGAATTTGATATACAGAAAAGTGAGGCATATAGGACTCCAACTAGCCATGATAAAAAAGAAAATCTATACCTAGACATATAACAATCAAGATCCCAGAAACCCAACAGAAGAACAAAGTACTACAAGCAGTAAGAGAAAAGAAACAAATGGAATAGATTGGAAGATACAGGAACAACTCCAGATGTACTCAGCTACTTCTTTGGCAAAGGAGCCAACCACCCTCACTGCAAGCAAGATAGCCTCTTTAATAAATGGTGTTGGAAAACTGGAATTCAACCTGCCCAAGATTGAAACTACACTCTTTCACCATGCACTAAACTAAAATCCAAGTGGATTAAAGATCTAAATATTAAAAAGAGTCACTAAATTTGCTGGAAGATAAGTTAGGCAGAACTCTTGAAGACACTGGCATAGGATAAGACTTTATGAACAAATCCTTAGTAGCACAGGAACTAGCACAAAGAATCAACAACTGTGATCTCACCTTATTAAAAAGCTTCTTCACTGCAAAAGAAACTATCTAGAGGACTAAGAGACAACCTACAATATGGGCAAAGATTTTTACCAGCTTCAGACAAAGGACTCTTATTTAGAATGTATAAAGAACTCAAAAAAAAATCAGCCCCCCAAATATAAAGAACTGATCAAAAATGGGCATCTGAAATGAAGAGACATTTCTCAGACAAATAAGTAAAAGTATCAAATAAATATATGAAAAATATTCAACATCACTGGTAATTTGAGAGATGCAGATGAAAACAACACTGAGATCCACCTCACACCACAAAGAATGGCTGCTATCAAGAAATCAAACAATAACAAATGTTGGTAGGGTTTTGGGGAGAAAGTAACATTTCCCCATTGTTGGTGGGAGTGCTGACTGGTGTAATTTGACCCATCTATCACTCTTCTGGTTATCTTTCCAAAAGAATTGAAAGAATCATATCTCAGTGATATATGAGCACCCATGTTTATAGCAGCACAGTTTGTAATAGCTAAAACTTGGAAGCATCCCATTTGCCCATCAGTTGGAGTCTGCATAAAGATGTGATTTTTCTATAAAATGGAATACTACTCAACCATAAATAAGGAGAAATTAGTCATTCATAGGAAAATGGATGTATATTGAGGATATACTCTTAAGTGAAATAAGTCACACGTGTGTAAATACCAAATAGTTTCTCTGGTGTGAAAACTATAATTGTACATAAAATTCTAATGGTATAATTGACAATGCGAAATAGGAAGAAAAGGGCTAAACGTTCAGGGGAAGTGGGAAGAATAGGGGAAAGGAAATAAGGGAAAAGAAAAAATATGAGAAATTGAAAATATGGATATAAAGTATTTTTAAATAGGGAAGGGAGGATCGGGGAAATGGAAGGCAGGGGTAAGTGCAAAAAATGAGAACCAAGACTTGTCATGTAAAGGTACAAGATCCCAATGATGAATGTAACTGTACTGTATACCTAAAATGTACCAATAAACTCAATGAGAAAAAAAAAAGATCATAATTTGATGGCATTATCAGAAGGTAAAGGAAATTTTGGAGATGTGGCCTAGTTGAAGGGATGTGACAGGGGAAACAGTATCTTGTTCCCTCTCACTTCCTCACTGGCTCTTTCCTTCTATGTCTGCATCCAGGCTGCCATAAGGTGAGAAGGCCTCCTTTCCTCCCATACTTTGTTATTCTCTGATATTTTGTTACTGTGGCAGAAAGTTTACTAATATAGGCCCTAGAATACTAACTTCCCCAAACCAGCAAATAACATGACTTGGCTAACCAGCCCACAGCTTTCCAGGCTAAAAGAAGTGTGCATAGTTAGTACAATGTCATTGACACACCTCATTTTATCCCGCAGGGGCCATTTTTTGGCATTATTTATTGGTACATTTAAAGCAAATAATACAGCTACATTTATCATTGGGATCTTGTACCTTTATGTGATATGTCTTAGTTCTTATTTTTTCCCATCTCCTACTTTTCCTTTATCCCCTTCACCCTTCCCTATTTACAAAGACTTTGTTTCCATTTTTTCCTTTTTTCACATTTTCTGTTCCCTTATTTCCTTTCCCCTCTCCTTCCCACTTCCCCTTTAGCCATTTTTTTCCTATTTCACACTAACAATTATACCATTTGAATCTTATTTACACTTTTAAATTTTCACACAGAGAAACTATTCAGTATTTACTCATGTGTCCTATTTATTTCAATTAAGAATATAGCCTCAGTGTGTATCCATTCAGCTATAAGCAACTCTAGTTTCTCATTCTTTATGGCTGAGTAGTACTCTATTTTATAGAAAACCCACATCTTCTTTATCCAGTCTCCAGTTGATGGGCATTTGGGTTGTCTTCAAGTTTAGCTATTACAAACTGTGCCTCTAAAAATATGGGTGTGCGTATATCACTGAGGTATGATTCTTTTAATTCTTTTGGAAAGATACCCAGCAGAGGGATAGCTGGATCAAATGGAACCTGTAATCCTAATTCTTTGAGGTATCTCCATATTGATTTCCACAGTGGTTGCACCAGTCTGCACTCCCACCAACAATGGGGAAGGATTCCTTTCTTCCCACATCTCCACCAACAACTGTTATTGGTTCTTGATAACAGAAATTGTTTTTGGGGTGAGGTGAAATCTCAGTGTTGTTTTCATCTACATCTCTTAAATGACCAGGGATGTTGAACATTTTTTCATATATTTATTTGCTTCTTTTTCTTCTTTGTCTGAGAAATATCTGTTCATTTCAGATGCCCATTTTTGAATCAGGTCTTTATATTTGGGGGGGCTGGATTTTTTTTTTTAGTTCTTTATATATTCTAGAATAGTCCTTTGTCTGAGGAGCAGCTGGTAAACATTTTTTCCCACATTGTAGGTTGTCTCTTATCTCTGCTGGTGGTTTCTCTTGCAGTGCAGAAGCTTTTTAATAAGATGAGATCCCAGTTGTTGATTCTTTTGCTAGTTCCTGTGCTACTGAGGATTTGTTCATAAAGTCTTTTCACCAATAACATGTTCCTCTGCATGGATTACTCAAACTGTGCACCAAAAGACTCTTAGTATTAATAGCCAAATTTTAGCATAGCAGGATAAAAAGTCAACATTCAAAAATTAATAGCATTCCTGTACACCAATAACAAGCTCACCAAGAGAGAAATTAGGAAGACAATACTTTTCACATAGCATCAAGAAAAATAAAATACTTAGCAATTAACTTAACTAAGGAAGTGAAAGACCTCTACAATGAAAACTGTGGTACTCTGAAAAAGAAGATAGAATATATCAGAAAATGAAAAGTTATCCCCTGTTCCTGAAAAGGCAGAATCATTAAAGTAAAAATGGCTATTTTTCCAAAACTGTTACACAAATTTAATGTAATCCCAATCAAAATACTAATAACATTCCTCACATATCTAGATAAAACAATCCTAAATTATGGAACCAGAACAGACCTAGAATAGCAAAACTAACTCTTAGCAAGAAGGATGAGGTAGGAGGTATCACAATCCCAGACTTCAAATTATACTACAATGATACAGTGATAAAAATGGCATGGTGTTGGCAAAAAACAGACTTGTGAATCAATGAATATAACTATATTCTTGTATTCAAGCCAGTTCTCCTTTCTTTAGCTCTCTTACTTTGCTTTGTGGATGCCACAAGGTGAGCTGTTTTACTCCACCAATCCCTTCTGCCAGGATGTTTCACACTTAGAGCCAGAAATCATGGTCTGAAAGCTCTGAAACCCTGAGGAAAAATAAATATTTTCTCGTTTAATTTGTTTTTGTCAGATATTTGGTCACAATGGGGAAAAGCAGACTAATGCAGAAAGTAATTCATATATCCAAAAGCTTGCTTCAAAATTGGTGTAGGGATGATTGCCAACCTTATAAAATACTGAGTTATTACAGCATCACATTTTATGTTTTTATAAATTTTATGACATGCAGTTTATCATCCAGAATAGTTCTAAGAACTTAGTAGGACTCTAAACACCTGGAGAGCTTGATACTTAGGTCTTTCTCTATCTGAATTTGTGTGTGGTTTTATAATTTAAAAATTTTAACAATAATTTGGGTGTAATATGAGACCCTGTCTATTACTCTTTTGAGTAATAAACATTTTCAGTAACTCCTTTACAAGAGCAAATGCAATTAGTGAGCATGTGGCATCCTTGTCATTGTATTAGGGTTTACAGAAGAACAGATTCAGTGCAGGACACAGAAGTTTACAAGAGTAACATAATATTTTCCCACAGTGTCAGATGTAGAAGAGTGTAAGAAATCTGTCCACATGCTAGAGATCTGAAGAACACAGCCAAGGGCCTGGATCTGGTGCAATGTCCTGCCCAAGTCCACCTGAAAGCTTAGGGTCTGCAACAACGTCACCTGAAAGTCTGCAAAAGGAAGACAAGGAATCTGCAATACAGGACTGAAGGATCTGTGCTGGGAAGCCCAAGGTCTGGTCCCAAAGGGAAAGCGTGTACTCTGGCGGGCTGAAAGGCCGGTGCTGGAAGCTGAAGAATCTGTGCCAAGAACCAAGAGACAAACCCCAAGGCAAAGGCAAAGACTAGAGCTCCCACCCTAAGTGTCTGTGCCAAAGGGTAGCAGAGGACTCTCAAGGCAAGCGCGAGGACCAGAGCTCCTCCCAGGAGAACAACAGCCCTGCTTGGAAAAGACCAGAGCTCAGCCCAAGAAAACAGCCAAAACTTCTCTGAGGGAAATCAACATGAAATATTCCTTTTTACCGTTCCCTAGAAATACTCTAACTCAATTCAGCTGGGCGTTTCCACTCAAGTTGATCATTAGTTAACCACCACAGTCGCTTATCATTTCATGAACTAAAACAAAATAGCAGTTCATAAGTTTTGTAAACGAAAACAAAAAAGTCCTCTTTTTAATTCTTCAAAGAAGATCATCTGTTTTTACTAGAAACAGATATGAAAGTGAGTTGTCCTCTCAGGCCCTGGAACATTCACTAAGTAGAATGGGCAGTGTAGGAAGAGCTTCTCCTCCTGCCTCCCACCTCCTTGCAAGCACGGCAGCATGGAGATCACCCATTACCAAAGGAGAACTCAAGCTCCTGTGCCCTGGAATCATAATTTCCTAGAGCTGTCATCAACTTTTGGTTACTCATCATGGAGTCCTGAGGGGGTCATAGCAAGCCAATCCTGTCTGGCCTGTGATCAAGTTGCCACCAGTAACACTGAGCTGCTTTTCTCCCTGGTGGATGCTTGGTGGTTCCATGTCGTCTTCATGCTGGAGGGACCACATGTAGCAGACACACTCAGGCTTCAGTCTCTCTGTCCCTCCTGGTGCATCTTCCTCCACTCAGGTATGAAATGCTCTATCATCTGGACATGTGATGTCATCCTGTTTGTGTTGTTTGTTTTAATTTCCCTAGAATGCAAACTCTTTCTGCATGTCACTGGAACTTGGTGTTGTTCAAGCATAGGTACCCACATCCCTGCCTTACCTAGACCTACTAGGTCAAGCACGCAGGTCTTATTTTTGTCTTTAAGGCCCCATATGTCTTTTTTTTTTTTTTAGCACATAGAAGAATGATATGTGGATAAGATGCACACACTCAATACAGGAACTGTTAGAAAACAGATTGAAAAAATAGAATAAGAGAGGTAAGAGCCAGGGTCTTCAAGATATAGGGACTCTGCCCCTGATTATGGCTGTTCTAGAAGTGTCATAAATAGTCTCATTTGGATTAAAGTTTACTCATTAGAAAATTTTGGTACAATCATGAAAAAAATAAGCATATTATTTGACAAAGCATGAAACAATGATGTTTATGAATATGCAGCCAACTTAAACCTTAAAACCTCACAAATAGAATTTGTAATGCAATTCAGGGGAGTAGAAGTTTATGTTGGGCCCATCATTATGCATTTAATAAACTGGAGAATTTTCTAACTTTTTTCTTCTAAAATCATATATATTGATAACCAAATCAATGAGATCATTCTAAACAATGCGCTAAATTTATGGACAGGATCAATACAGGAAATAAGAATAAGAAGATATGGTAAACCCCCATCAGATTGTTTCTCTTCTGAGACTGACAAGGAACATGACAAAATAAATTGTGAAATTGAGTAGCATTGACAATGTATGTGCGACTGGAACTGACTGTATTGGTATTGTATCAGACCTCAGTTAATTATCTATTCTCTTATTTTCAATCTAGTATGTTTCATGTAAACAATTTTAAAAAATATAGATAGCTAGACATATTCACCCGACAGTGATAAGCATGCTGAGTCAGTGACCTGAGGTCAGATATTAGGACTTCCAAATGTCTGCAGGAGCTTGTTGTGGTCCATAGTGGAGTTGTGTAGCTGGGATTAGCGCTCACAGAGCTGTAGGCAACACAGTTTAAAATCAGACCACGGATCATCAACTGGGTTTATGACCACAAAGTAACTAAATATATGTATGTGTGTGGCCTGTGTGCACGTGTGTGTATAGTCTAATTGGGTCCAAATTTACTTAGCAATTCATTGTCATGTCCTCCACATGATTTTGAAATTTTTAATTAAATAGGATGATGATAAGGAGTAAAGTGAATGGAAGAAGACAAAAGAGAGAATAAAGATATTTATGCTAAGAGAAGATGAAAGTCATAGAGTAACCGTGTGTAGGTCTGTGGGGTGGATAGATGAGAGCTCCCTATATTGCCCCTCACTGTTTTCTGTAAATCTAAAATTGCTCTAAAACTCAAAATCTGATTCAAAATTAAAATAATCCTAATCACACCATTTTCCTAAGTGAATCGCTTGAAGCTTTAGATAATTGAAAGATGCTTCTCATTCAAGGAGGCACCCACATTACTGCATGTAAAGGACAGTGGAACAGTCTTCAAATGAAAAGTGCATGAATTGAAACATAAGCACAATAAATTATCCAGAGAAAAATGCCTTTCGGAGCAAAAGGATCCACTCACATTTCTGATGTACAAGATGCATATATTAATCTCAAAATGTGCATCAGTGGATCAAATTCAGTTAAGGATTGCTGTGGAAGTAACACTTCTAGACCTGCCTTATATCAACTGTAAATTGCTCGGACCTAACTCGTCTCCTCCCACAGATGAGTCAGGGCCCCATGTAGAACAAGGAACACACATCTTGTTCTTTTCTTTCCCTTAGATGAGACAGGGCCCATGGGACAAGAACAGGGGACAAGAGGGCTTGGTGGAGCAAGGCCTGGCAGGAAGAGAATTGTCATTCTTTCTGCCCATTCACCAGAGAATCATAAACCGTGATGTCTGCAGACCTTAGCCACTCTCCCTCTTCCAATCACAGGCATCCCCTTTGATCTCTCCCTATATTTCGCTTAGCTCTGCACTATAAATAGAGGCGCTGCTGATGCCAGCCAACTCATTTATCCCATCCCGAGAAGGGGTTTCCACCTGGCCCCAGCTTTATTGCTGTCTTTGTCTGTTTTCTTAATCTCCCACTGTCATTTCTCACTCTGTGGACCCTTCACCTATGCAGCTGTGACAGTAAATATTTATATTTTGGAGGTAAACTTTTGATTGTCTCCCAGTATTTCCTAAAACCATTGGATACTTAGAATCTTCTTGAGGAGAGGTCCTGGTGGGTCAATTGGTTACCCACTATCTGACATAACACACCCCTCATCTATGAAAGATCATTCATAGACTTTGAAGAAAATGGAAATCTATGATCAAAAGTTATGAAGCAAAACTACACCTCCCATTGTCTTCTAACATTGTGAACAATGAAGTATCTATTTCATAAGTATAAGGTTTTTTAAAACTGTAAATTATCCATGGTATTGGTGAAAATTTATAATTTTTTGTGGCATTAGAGATTGAAATCAGAAGCTATCTGTCATGGTACTATGTCACAGTTCTTGCTATACTTTGCATCTAGATATCCCCTCCAAGCCTCACGCACTCACAGGTGGGGATTTTCAGAGCTGGTTGGATTTAGGGTTTGTGTAGTACTTAATTAGTCCATTGATTGGAATTAGCATATTTCTAGGTATGGCTGAATAGATTTACTGAAGACAGAAGCCCAAATCTTGTGGGTAGCACCACTGAAAAGGCTTGTAGCCTGGATGCCATAAAAAGGAAAGGCAGGCTGCTGCTTGTTGCTTGTTGCCTGCTGCTTGCTGTGCCATGAACTGTTTCTCCTGTGTGATGCCCCTCTGCTATGTTGTCCTGCCTTGGAGCCAGCTAACTATGGACTGGAACCTCTACAAACTGTGAGAAGAAATAAATCTTCCCTCCTTTAATTTTGAATGTAGGTTATTTTGCTTCAGCAATGAGAAAAGTAATTAAGATAGTACTCTCTCTGTCTCCCTCTCTCGCCTCCCCCCCACCCCCACACATTTGTATTCTGAGAAAGAGCTTCCTCTAATTTGCCAAGGCTGGCCTAGAACTTGTGATACTCTTGCCTGAGGCTCCCAGGTAACAGAAGTTACAGGTGTGCACCAAGTCTGGTGAAAAAATCAGGCTCTTAAAGCAATTGTTGCCATGATTTTCAGTTTTCCATACAGTGTCTGGTTACTGAAGTTCCTACAAATGCCCAGAATCAGTAGACATATTTGGTTGAGGTTTATAAAATATGTGATCTTCATAGAAACAAAAATAAAATCATCCTAGAAGCCAACAGTGCTTTTCCTCAGCACAGGTAATGTTCAAATGACCAAAACTTCAAGTCCTCGCATCAACAAGAAACATTGAGGGGCCACTTAAGAATGATTACTTTTCTGGAATCTGAATTCAAACAGGAGATCTTGTACAAAAATTCCTAGCTGCTACATAGCCAAACAATTGTTTTTTGATAGAGAAGACCTTTGGGCAATCTTTCTAGATGTCTAAAATGCTTGATATATGTTAAATATTTGGAAGCTGAAGACAGGGCATTTGAAGTTTTTAATTTTTATCGTGCTGAGGATGGAACCCAGGGCATTGCATATGCAAGGTAAGTGCTTTACCTTAAAGTTATATCTTAAGACCCTGAATCCACTCATCTACAAGGTACGAGTAAACACAGAACCTGGGTCACTGTAAATCTAGAAACACTGTTACACTTTTCGCAGTGAGTGAAACATTTTGAAGGAAATGACATAGAAGCCTGATTTTACTAATAACAAACTAAATTATGTTTGTAAACTACTCAGTTTCTAAGAAAAAGACACTTTTAAAATAATTTTTAGTGCCTTTTTCCAGTGTCCTACAAAATATTCTTCAGGGGAAAATAGTGACTATAGTTATTCCTTGGTGTACATGTGGTTCTAGGACCTCCTTGGACACTGAAATCTAAAGATTCCCTTATCTGTTAAATGAAATGGCATACTATTTTTAAGTAACTTATGCACATTCTCTCAGATACCTTAAATAATCTCTACATGACACAGTCAATATGATGTAAATGTTGTGCAAATTATTGTTAAAATACATTGTTTAAGGAGCAGTGAGAACAAAAGAGGATGTAAACATTCAGCGCAGAGATAGTCTTTTCCTGCTAATATTTTCTGAACATGTTAAGATGCCAAGGTTCCTGGCTGGACCGATTTCCCTATAAAGTGCAAATGTATTTCATAGTGTTTTATAATTTCTAAATATCTTTATGCACACACCTGTATTATTTTATTTCATCTTAAAAACAACCATAAAGGCTGAAGCACATGGGATAAATAGATTTTTTTTTGTTTACATGCAATTTAAAAACTCATACAACTGGTGACTATCAATCCATTGTGACTGTCATGAAGCTAGGAAATTCTGAGAAACATGCGTAATAATATGTCCCACTCCCTCAGGAGAGGAACGCTCCTTTTGCTTCATCTGGGTGTAACACATTGTTACACAGCTGTACAAAATTCCCCCCCCCAAATCAAACAAAAATGTCAGACACTATATCTTTTGGGGTTTTTTCATAAGCCAGCCCCTTCCCTTCTCATGTAATAATATCAAGGAAATCATTCATTTAATTAAAGCACTGATCTTACCTGCTTTTATAACACTATTGTTCAATCCAGGAAATACATAAGTAACCTTGTCCAAAGTTGGCTGAGTACTATAAATGCCACATAAATATTAACAACTTTATGACAATGAAGAATTCATAGAATTGTAGAAAACTAAGACAAATTTCATTTTTACATCAATGTCAAGGAGGGAAAATTCTTGGGAGCAATTCTGATTCTAATTAGGGATTATAGGGAGGAGAAGCACGAAAGAAAGGAACAGTCTAGAGGATCACTTCCTTCAGCAACCTCCATAAGCAACCTCAGTGTAGCATTGGCTCAACCAAAGCTAGGCTGACCCTACCACCACCATGAGCCAGGAAGTGACTGTTACTAGTCACCTCACACCATATTTTGTAGTTCTCCTCCCAACTCTTTACACTTAAGCAGATGCATGCAAAACTTTTAAAACATTTATTGCCTTTTCCAGAACATAATTTACCGTAATACTTTCATCAAATAAATGCTCACTAAGGTCTATGTGAAGATCAACTCTCCCAGGTCACCCAAAAATATAAGAATTAGTACCTCCCAAGGTGCTTTTAGAAAAGAAGATGTCAAATAGCTGCAAATTCAGTTTGAGGAAGATCTGTTGGCCCGCTTATTAGGGATTCTGATGGCAGATACTGTTAAGTTCACAAGCAGAACCTAAAGAGAATACATAGATAGTGCCAAATGGGACAAGATGCCCTACTGCTAACTTCGACAGGGCATTTAGTGGTCTGTTATTTGCAAAGGGAGGCTTTATTGTTGCTGAATCACTTGATTTAATTTTTTTTTAAAAAAAGAATACAGAAATCCAAATTGTCCTTTGAAACGTCCTGATTCTAATATTGACTATTAGTTAAACAATACAAAGATCTATATAGGTTGAACAAATTACAGTAGTAAAATGACAGTTTTTAAAATTTTTCAACCCTTTTATTCATGATGGTGAATCTGAGCCCCTTAATGTAATAGCTCTTTTCAGTCTTTGTTCATAAAGTACTGTTTTGTGCACTATGGAAACCTGCATGCTGGGTTCAAATCTGTAATTTTCTGGTGACACAAGGAGAAGAAGGAAAAGAAATCAGTGGGATGTCGCAGGAGCCACATGTCTTCTGAGAAAATAGGCATGAGCGTTTTTTCCAGAGCATTGTAAATACTCTGCAAAACCCTTTCTGCCCTGACTGCCCCACTCATGCTCTGATCATAAGGGCATCACCTTTCCCTGAGGTGGACCAGCTGTATGGAGCCATGTGAAGAGGCTAGAGGAGAAGGATCCTCAGAGCTCCCACAGCTGCCCAGAATTTCTCAGAGTGGGGGACAAGGCACTCAAGGGCTCACTAGGTCTTGTTGCAGCAACCTCCCCCAGGTTGCATCTTTGAGAATGCTGAGACACTAGGCTCCAGGTCCACACTGCCCCTCCACTCGGCAGGGCCTAGGCACACAATAACAGCTGTCTCTCGCTGAGGCTCAGAGTCAATCACTGTCCTGCAATGACTAATTAAATGAGAAAAAAATGCAGTCAAGCTGATAGATGGGATTCCCCGGGCATGTGCCTAAATTGACTGAGCTCCTGTGAAATATCCACGTAGCTCTGCACTGAGACAACCTGCATCCAGCACTGCCCTAGAAGAGCAGATTGCAGTGTTCACAGCCAATATTCACCTCTATTTTGAATCATTGTTGGCTCATTAGCCAAAATACAGAGTAATGGAAGCAAATATGCCCAGAGAAAAGTCTTCCTTCTGTGCGTCTGATTTAGTAAGAATGAGAAAAATCAGAGGCTAGGAAAGTGGTTTTTAACCTTTATTCTTAGCATAAATCAAGAGCTTCATTTTTCAGTTCCTTCCTATAGAATTCAATTAAAGGTCAGATTTGTAATGGAGATCCTAATTATTAATGTGTTGCTATTTTAATAATTAATAAGTTGAAATATTTGCATAATGGATAAAGAAAACGCCCAAGAACAACTTTGGCAGCATCTACAAAAACCTTCAAATAATTTATCCACATGCATTTCATGAGACTATATGAATCACTTTTTAAATCATACATCCATCTAGAACATTTACTCACAGTTTTTTAAAAGTATTCTGTTACCATTCATCAGCAAATGCACTAATCAAATTACACATACTTATGGTTCTGAAAAAATTTAAAAGTTATTAGTATAGAAGCCAAAAAGAAAAATAGTAGATTTTTATATAATTTAAACTCATTAATTTGTTTAAAAATTACTGGATTCCTGATGTATATATTCTAGACCCAGTTTATCTGCTCCCCAGCTAGAGAACCACCCAGAATGTAGATTTGCTTATTTCTGATGTATAACAATAAAACTTCTGCCAGAAGTAAACATCAGAGGAGCTGGAATCCAATGTCACCTGTGAGGTGACAGAGACTTCAGCTCCAAGGGCACATATCTCCTTGTTATGCATATGCTCTCCTTTAGCATAGTTTTATAATAGAGTACAACTTTTCCTTTAAATTTAAAGCTCTATTTTTTTAAAAAGTCATTTTCAGTATAATTAGATTCATCAAATTATTGTATGATATCGAATATTGAGAATAATTTTAAGTGTTACTTTTATATAAATGTAAAAATTGGTGGCTCTAAGAGTCGGTTACTCCTACTTTGTAAAAGGACAAAAGGGATCAAGAATCTTCCAGTTTCCAAGAAATAATTTATCCAGAGATGTCTGAGGGCATGGTTAGTGATAGTGACTAAAATGAACTTTTCAATAGCTAATGTGATATTTATTACTGCTCAGTTTAACCAATGTTAGTAATTATAAGAGACACAAAATTCACTATTAATTAGTTCATTATGAATTATTTAGAAGTAGGCCTTGAAAGGGCAGCCAGATTCAAATCTGCTTTCTAGTGTGATCCAGTCATTCCTGCTTTCTTCCCATTAACTGCTTCTCACCTGCTAAAATTTTTATTTTTGTTACCACAGATATTATATTGATAGTGTTCTGTTTACCTAAAAGTTGGCATCAAGATACAATTCTTTTGGAGGGTATAATCCAATATTGCATAGAAAAGACTATGTCTTGAAAGGAAAAATGTTTTGATTCTAGAAGCAACCTTGTAAACTATCATTTTTCTGATGAAAACAGAGCACTCAGTTTCAGGAGAAATAATTATCTCACCTTTTAAAGTTAGCAGGACAGCATTTTAAGCCTCATGCTGAAGAATAATTGTGGAGTTTCTTTCAGGTGGATAAACTTAATCACATAGAAAGCAGTCTGGTATATATATATATATAATCATATATCATATGTATCATATATCATATATATCATATATCATATATCACATATATAAATACACATACCAGATTATATATATAGATTATATATGTAGTATTTATTTGATTTGATAATGCTTTCATAGTTTCAATCTATGTTATGTACTTATGACAACTGACACCAATATTATTCACTCATTTATTCATTCATGCAACTACAGAATATCTTCTTCATATAGTATTTTATTCATCATAAGACCCTTGACAGTGAATACATGGCCAATGACCGACACAAGGGTAGATAACTATTTCAATTTCCAAAGGAAAAATATAACAAAGGCGAATGAGTTGATCATAACGTTCTGTAGACTAAAAGAGAATAAAAAATTGTCTTAGAAATTTTATTGATTAAAATAGTTCACTTTGCTTTTCAATTTATTTATTGGAACAGCTCACTTGAAGTGAGTTAGATAGATTTGAAAATAACACATAGCACTGAGATACACATGAACACACACTGGAGATCAATTAGCCTTCTGGGAATGAGTCTCGTGCTCTGACTTAGAGGTATATTTGTACTCAGGGTCGAGGACAATAGCTTCTTCTATCAAAGGGTTGGCTCTGCCACCTTGTACTTTATCTTGCAGCATTTTTTAAAAGAGAGGGCCAGCACTGTCTACTGTCATTGATTCTAAAGTCACCCCTGTTTATATACTCCTGTTATAAAAACATGAAGTCTATATTCAAACAGTTAACTTCAAATGATTGGAAAACCATCTAGGGATCAAATCATTATAAAGCAACAGATTTCTACTAGTTGTCACATATTGGAGTTTATTAAATCATGTTATAAGATGGAACTTGCACGCCTATATAATAAAAAGGCCTCAATTCTCTAGGGTCCTCTTTAACAATTTAATTTGGTATGCTTACTTTTCTGATTCATGATAAAAATGTCACGTGAAGTGCTTATGTAATGTGTATCTGTAATGATTGTGAGCATGCCATTAGCTCTGGAGAAATTCTCCCACTAAAGTCACTCAAGAGATCAGGTTCTGTGGTTACCACAACCACAGACCACAGACCACAGGTATTCTTAAATGCCAAGGTCTGTGTCCAGGTCAAGGTCAGCATAAGAAGCAATAGTTCAGAATGGAAAGAAATTCTTCCCCAAAGAGAAGGATTTATTGGGAGAAGCTCTAGGTGGGTTTATTAGCAACTGTAAAATTCAATGCATTCATTTAGTGTTGTTGGAAGAAATAAGAAAACTATGGAAACCACAAAAATGGGAGCTTGGATTCTCAGAAGACAGAACAGTTTTGCCAAGTGTATGATTTATCTTATAAATGTTCAATTCTAGAAAATCACATTGAGAAACAAACAAATAAGAGGAATGCTATTGATGTTCTCAGAATTCCCATCCCTTCCATGAGAGCAAGCAGGAAAAGTGACATTGCCTAGTCCTTTCTCACAGCTGGGATAACCAGAATGTCCTACAAGCCATGGCACGAGTTATTTACTTGATGATCTCTCTTATGTTCCTAACTCTATTACACTGGATTCTTAAATTTCATTCCAGGAAATGAAAAATAATAATTAATAGCTGAGAGTGGGGAAGGATAGGAAGAAGTTGATCATTGCTACTAAGACAAGAGTGGAGCCAGAGCCTCTGGAAGCTACTGCAAGCAGGGTCACTATAGACAGTGATAATGAACTGTGTGTTTCAGAAGAAGAAAAAACCTTGAATGTATTCCTCATAGAAATGATCAAAAATTGACTTGTTTACCCTGATTTAAACATTACACAGTTTAAACATGGATCAAAACATCATATGGTATCCAATTAGTATGTACATATTTTATATTTGCATAAACTAGTTAAAAATAAATTTTACTTACATTTTAAAAAATCAGAAGCAAATGCACTAAGTAAACAATGTTCACCATACAGTTTGGTCCAGCACACAGGAGACAGAAGACAGCTGCTAGCCTGAGAGATCTCCATTCACTCTGGAGAAGCTCGTCTGAAAACAGAGCTGGGTACAAGGTTAAAGAGGGAGAGATATTAAAAGGAGGAGATGAAGAGGACAGTGACTTGGTAATTTCATTCACTGTGCTCTGCTTAGCCCCTAGCAGAGGGAGATTTCAGAAGGAAAAGCACTAAGACAGAGCACATACCTTCAGCCCACACTGGTGAAGCCTCATACTGGAACCAAAGGTTTTGTCCTATAGAGCTGAACTATGAGCTCCAAAAGGAGCAGGTTGTGAAAAAATGTTTCAGGTGTTCTGAATACTCTCGTAGAGGTTCTGGGAGTACATCAGCACATTCATCAGCATTTTTCTGGGTCTAATCCTTCTCTAAGAAGTTAGAAAATCATACTTTGCACCAAAATTGAACTTAAAAGAATAGCACTCTGGGGAGAAGAAGATGTAGAAAGTCATTAAGCATTGGACTCAAAGTTTTACTTTAGCAAGATGAATAAGCTCTATAGGTATGCTCTAAAACATCATACCTAGAGTCATCGATACTATACTACACACTAAGACTCTTATTAAGAGGGTAGATCTCATGTAAAGCATGCTTGCTATAATATAATAACATCTTCTTAAATTAAAAAGCAATGAACAGCATTGTTGGTATCTGGGTCATTTATTTGATCTTCCTAAATATCTGTCCTTGAGGTCAAACTGCTTCTTAATAATTGTGAAACTTTTTGTCCACAGCAAATATAAAGGCTCCATCAGGGCCCTTTGTGAATCTGTTGGTGACAACTAGGACTCCAGTGCGGGGACAGCACTAAGTCTTTTTTAAAGGTTTTGTCAGTTAAATGAATAACACTGATTTCAAAAGCAGGATAAACACTGCCCATATTGCTCAGACAACCCTCCTTGTAGTCACCATCTGCTCTTAGTAGGATCTGTTGGGTGAAAGGTACAGAAATCCACTCCATTCGGCTCACAGTCAAAACGAAGCATAGCAAAGCTGCACAACAGAATATTCCAAGAAAGGGTTTTGGATTCCTTGCAGGAAGGATGGCCAGCATCTTTCCTCTCCTCACCTCTCCTTGTTGTCCACTTCCCCACCTTTGTCTCCATCGGCTTCATTTTGTCCTCTCCAGGGTCACTCAAGCCTCCTCTTCCCTCTGCTTGGGTCTTCTCAGTCTCTACAAAGTCTCTCCCTGTCACCTTAGGAGAACATAACACATGGTCATGCGGGTGGGATCCACAGGTAAGAGCTGGACAGGATTGTATAGGATTTTAGGAGCCATGGGGCCTCATAAATCTCTCTATTACATCCCTTATTTTTCAACCAAGAGACAGATTATAAGAAGCATCAGGCCCTCCTGATGACTGCATGCTTCAGTGACATGCAAAGTGCTTCTTCTTGTCTCCTGGTGACCTTGAGGGTTTATTTGAGGGGGAATAAAAATGCTAAATTAGACCAATTGCCCTAATGTACCTTCATAACAAAATTTGTGAAGAAAAGTAATATCTGAATCAGAAGGTCTAAATTATAGGGTAGTGTCAAAAATAGCTATTTGACTATTTTCAAATCTAAACAGAAGCAATGTTAACCACATGCTACTTGGTAGCTTTTCAACATTCATAAATGCATGAGAATTAATTAATTTACCCAGTTTTTTATCCACTCTGGTTCTGGAACACTTTGAAGTTATCTGGAAACAATGTACAACACTCCCTAGTTTAATTTTATAACATATGTGGTTTAAAATAAGGGACAGGCTTTGCATGTGAGTGTCAGATTTCCATAACTAAGGAAAACTTCTAAATGAATGGATTCCAAATGAACAGTGCTATATTTTGATATGGAAATGTGTTTCTGTGTTCTAACACAGCTCTTTTATCAGACATGATATATAAGGCAGAGCATGGCCATGCTTGTACGTGTGTGTGTGTCTCTGGGTAAAAGTGCTTGTTTGGGCGGATTCTCACACAAAAACGAATTCACTCTTAAATTATTCCAAAGGAAAAGCTCAGTTCTATGCTTGACTTGGAAAAGTGACCAAGTCACTTAACCTCCAGCTTCTCCCTTGTAAAGCTTCTCATATCCCTGCTGAGAATATAAATGGCAAGTTGTGTTTCACAGCTGGAGCTCCTTGGAAGATAAGTATTAATTCAACATATTTTGTGTAGTGTGAAGCCTAATACCCATTTATAACCCCCTAGGGCATACTTTTTAAAGCAAAGATGTAGGCGAATCCTTTTGTATCCATGAAGAGCAAGTGCAATGAATAAAATAAAATAAACTTGATGTAAATGTCTAAGAAACATCTGAATATTCTATAAAATGCTTGAACAAAAGAACACTATGGTATTATCACAAAAATTGATGTACAGGACAAAATTCTAGTCTGATCATGAATTTATAGCTACTGGAATCACTGACCAAGTATACACCTATGATCAAGGTACTTAAAATACTTTCACTTTATGAACACAATGTTGTCTCCATAAAGCCAGTAAAACATCTTGAAATAAATAAAAGTGGGAAAATAAAAAATTTAAATTAGATATGTTACAAAGATGTGTACTTAATGCTAAGAGTAAATTCATAGTTCTCCCCTAAACTAACCCTAATTGAATGAATTAAAATCAAAGTGGATTTTAAGGATGTTGATTTTTAAAAGGGGCTACAAATATGATGTAATCTTTGAAATACAGACTATTAAGATCAACAACAAACCTTGCAAAACCAGAAAAAAAGACTATGAATTCAGCCCTCATAGCTGTAGATTTTCACATTCTAGTTAAGCATGGCCACTGTTTCCTAAGGAGAGAAAATTTGTGGAGAAAGTAAAACATAAATAAAAAGTGAGAAAGGTTGTGTGTTGTGAGCCATTCATTATGTACTTTCTGTGAAGAAACTTGTTTGGGATATCAAGATTTAATATTGCTAAGTACATTACACAAAGTGGTTAAAAATGTATCTCTAAAGTATTTGTAGAACTGATTAATTCTGAACTATGTTGTGAAAATTTAAATTATTTAAAGATCTTTCATTCCTTGAGATATAAATGAGAATGCTTGTAAAATCAAGCTCAATAACATAAAAGTGAAAATTAAATTTGAGGTTATTTCTGAAAATTAGTTTATTTAAACATCACTTAGCATTGAATAAAGGAAAGTTATTTTTATATAGCAACATCTTGTGGGAGTGACTAAGTACATTAAGTTAATTTTTTCCTACTTCTCATGTTAAAACAAATTTTAGAAATGTTTAAATTGAAAGAGGTAAAAAATGTCATCTTGATCTAAAATGCTTTGTTAGAATTTACTTTGGAGAAAAGCTAATATGTTCCTCATTCTACTAAAAAGAGCTAAAATGAAGTATGATATAAAGACCTTAAAAAAACCCATAACTTTCATTGAGTATGTGGATGAGTGGAGTAAAACATTCAAACAACCTCCAAGGGTGAATCCTTACCTATTAAGGATGCTATCATGGACTGATCTAAAAAATGAAAAGCATATATTTTTGCGTGTGTTAATGGTATTAAATTACTAGGTTTAGGAAGAAATCACCCAAATGTCCTGTAGAAACAGAAGTGGAAGGAAGTAGATCTGCATTTCCAAGAATAGAAACTGTTTCTCCCCCGAATGGAAAGATACCAACCAACATGGTAGCCAGCCATAAGGAAAGACCTCCATAATTACAGATTGCTGAGCCAAGAAACTGACATAGTATAATTAGGGACAGAATAATCTAACACTTGTATAGAGCACAAATTAATAGGGCCATGTCCCCAACACAGCTAAGATTGAAAACCCTACAGAAGGTCAGTGGAGACAGTCACGGGAATTGCCTGTGAGAAGTTTCATTTAAGTTGAAACAAATAGCCTATGGAGACTGATAATATAATTAAAATGTGCATTAGTTAAATGGAATCTGTCAGATCACTCCACAATGAACAGAAACAAAGCCAAAGATACCAAATTCTTAAGATTAGTATTGTCTAATAATCTGCATTTATTTATTTATTTATTTATTGGTAATGGGGATTGAACCCTGGTCCTTGTGCTTGTGAACACGGCAGGCAGCAGTGCCACTAAGCTAAATCCCTGGCAATAATCTTCATTTAAACATGTATTAGTATTACTCTGTCTGTTTTTAGTGTCACATAGAAAGGCAGCTGTAATACTTATAATACCTCATGAAGAAGGAACACAGAAAATCTTTTATAAGAGAGATACTATCATCAACTAAAATTTTTTTGAGGCAGAGTCTTGCCACACAGTCCAGGCTGGCTTTGAACTCACAATGTAGCCCAGGTTTAGCTTACTTGCAGCAATCCTCCTGACTCAGCCTCCTGAGTTCTGGGATTAAAGGTGTGTGCCACCTTGCCTGGCCAATCAACTAATTTTTTTAAAAAATTAGAATTTTAGTATAACAAATTTAAGATACGAATGACTTAAATGAATTTCAAAAATGAAATGAGGTGTGTGCTAACCGAATGGTCATGTATGACCCTGCACCATTTCTTGAATTTGGAGTATAGACCCAGATGGATGTAAATTTAGTAAAACTGGTGAGTCTAAGGTCACATCAGATCCTATTAAAGATAATCAGACAAGAAACTATTCAGATCACATTGATGTTTTACTTTCCTAAGACATGGCCAGTAAGTTCTTTAAAATAATTTTTATTTACCTAGTGAAGGCTTCCTTTTTCACCTTCAGCCAGTGTTTTATTTGAAGTGGGATTTCTGACCTGAAGTCATTAATAATACTAAGTTGCCACACTACAGATATTTTCACCCATAAGTTGAAATAAATGAGTAATCCATTATACCTTTTCTACAGACAGGTTCAAGAGCCCTTTGGAAGTGGCCTCCCTGTGTGCAGTCGCAGCATAAGCGTGCACTGTTGGAATCAAACAGTAAGTAGTCTGAGGTTGTACCCTGTCTTCTTACAGAAAGAGATTTGTCTCCTGATGGTATGATGTCATCATTTTCATTTAAGCTTTGAGTTCACTTGAGGACAGGTTAGTTAAATTACAGTGAAACTCCACATATTTTCCTAGTTCCCTGATCTGTTGCATGGACTTCTCAAAACCTGAACAAATGCACTGGGGGTTTTCAGGGCTCTCTGTTAGGTCGTAGGGCCCTTGTAAGTATGTTCTGTAAACATATGGGTGGTTTTCATCAAAATTATAAGAAGTGCAGTATGAAGATGCTTTACCTCCGAAGAAACAGTCGTACCTAAAGTTAGAAAGAAACTAGAAAACAGAAGTCATTTAATTTTTAAAATGACCTAAATTTTGAAACTGATCTTTAATGTTGTTTGGGAGGAAAAGTCACTGAATCCCATGGAACTAAATTAAATACAAAGCAAAAATGATAACATTATGATAATCATGATAATATTAATTTGCCTGTTTCATTAGCGCATGCAGATACTTATTATGCCTGCACAAACTGATAAAATCTGGATCATCCAACTCAACTAAACACAGTATCTCTTAGGAAGGTTTAGACAAGAGTGCTAGAGCCCCTTGGATACTGTCGTTGATACAGGAATCTACAGGCCATCCCTGGACCTTTCTCCGTGAGCCAATGCAACCTGAGAGGATGCTCCTGAAGCATCCTGCAGCGAGTGGAGAAGGAACTTGATTCCTCCATGCCATGTGAAAACATCTACAGGAGGAGAAACTAGACATATACAGTTCAATGGAGCAAGTCATCTTACTGACATGGAAGGGTATTTGGTGGTTTGAAATGACTACTTTTGAATTTTTAAAAAATTCTCTTTTTGCCGGTGCAATAGCTTATGCCTATAATCCTACCACTACAGGAGGCTGAGGCAGAAGGATTGAAAGTTCAACCAAGCCTGGACAACTTAGTGGAATCCCACCTCAAAAGAAAAATAAAATTTAGAAAGAGCTGGGGATGTAGCTCAGTGTGAAGGCCCTGGATTCGATACCCAGTACAAAACATTTAAATGCCCCCCCTCAAATTTGACATGTAATTGTACATAAATATGGGATTCTCTGTGATAATTTGATCTATATGATATGTGCAAGGCGTAATGATTGAATCAGGGCAATCCACATTGCCATCTCCTTAAACATTTGTCATTTGCTGTGTTGAAGACCTTTCTAGATCTTCATAAGACAAATTATGAACCAGAGTCATCGTACTGTGTGGCACAGCAGGAAAACTCATTCCTAGCTAACTGTATCCACCATTCCACCTCCCTCAGATCTGCCTCTCCTGTCAGTCCAGCCTCTAATCATCAATTGTTTCATCTTCTATGAACCCAGAATTACAGATTTCACATGTGGGTGAAAACACATGCCTGCATCTCTGTAACTTGGCTTATTTCACTTAACAGTATCTGCCCAGTGTATTCACGTTGCCACATTCAACAGGATTTAACTCTTTTTGAGTGCCTGAATAATAATCTATGCCAGGCAAAATACATATATTTTGTATATATAACACATTTTCTTCATTCATTCATGTACATGATGGTTTAGTGAAGATATCATCTAACACCAGTTAGTATGACTGTAATAAAAAAGACAAGACATGAGGATTGCTGGTGAGAATTTGGAGAAAAGGAGGCTCTTACAGTGCAATTTGACCCATCTGTCCCTCTGCGGGGTATTTTTCTAAAATAATTCATGAATCCTACCACAGTGATATATGCTCACCCATGTTTATAGAGGCACAGTTTGTAATAGATAAAACTTGGAAGCAATCCAGATGCCCATCAACTGGAGACTGGATAAAGAAAAAGTGTTTTTTTTCTATAAAATGGAGTACTACTTGGCCATAAAGAATGAGAAACTAGAGACATTTATAGCTAAATGGATGCACATTAAGGCTATACTCTTAAGTGAAATAAATAGGACCCACTTGCTTAAATACTGAGTAGTTTCTCTGTGTGAAAAACTAAAAGTGTAAATAAGGTTCCAATGGTATAATTGATAGTGTGAAATAAGAAGACAATGGCTAAAGGGGAAGTAGGAAAGGGAAGGGAAGGAAAATAAGTGAAAAGAGAAAAAAAGGAAAAATGGAAACAAAGTCTCTGTAAATAGGGAAGGGTGGAGGGGGTGAAGGGAGGGCAGGGGTATGGGGAAAAATAAGAACCAAGACACATCATGTAAAGGTACAAGATCCTAATGATAAGTGTAACTGTATTGTTAGCTTTAAATGTACCAATGCTTAAGAGGAATAAATAAATAAAATTCAAAAAGCAAGAATTAGAAATTCAACTGAGTCGAGCCCTCGTGGAAACCATCCTGGAGGTTTTTTAATGAACTAAACATAGAGCTGGTGTCTGATCCAAAAATCCCACTACTGAATGAATATCCACAGGAAATGAAATCAATATGTCAAACAGACATCTACACGCCCATGTTTATTGCAGCACTATTTTAAATGATTAGCTTTAAAGAGCTGTAAGCTAAGTTATCACTCAGGAGGAGAACACAGTGAATGCACTTGGATACCAATGCAAGAGTTCGAGGTTAGAAGATCGAGAAGGCACTGGGAATTAGATGTGCGACTGGCCTCTTAAACTGTATTCTGGAATCTTCTTCATGAGAACTTTAAAACAGTATCACCGTATGGAGCCATGAAGGTTTAGCTGCAGCCCCGTCAAAGCACAGGGCTGGAGTCAGCATGCTTCTTTTTGCCAAAATACGATGTGTTTTACATACATGACGATTGCTGAGACAGCCTCCAGGTAGGAAATCAGGGTTGCTTTACTTCTCACGCAGCATGGAGACGGCTGTCACTTACGACACTGACACTGGTGATACTGATGACATTTATTGTTATGTGCATCAGTAATAGAGGAGGCAGCTTGCTGAATAATAGTGATATAGCCCTTAGTGTCCAGTTCCAATTTGGGGATCTGCCGTTGACCTTCCTTGCAGTGTGACAAATCACATAACATCTGGTGTAATTTTACAAATTATGAAATGAATGAATCAGAGACCTACTGTAACCTCACATGGTGTTCTAAAATAAAACTACTAGGTCTGATTCACTAGTAATATTTGAAGTCATAAGTAGGTTGACTAAAATGGCAACAAAACTGCGATCATAGTATAAATATAGAATCATTACTAAAGGGCTGAAAGACAAAAGTTTCAGTAGAAATTTATAAAACTGGTGAGAATTGAAAGGAATTATGCAACAGAAGTAATGAATGTTGAAAATAGGGAGATGCATGCAGTAGTTTTATTCCATGAGTGGCTCCGGAATTTCAGCAAGTGCTATTAAAGTGAACAAGGAAATTAGCATAAACAAAACACAGAAGTAGGGACAGCTAAGAAAAGATGAACTAGCCCCAGATTACCAAATTGACCATAAATGAAGTATGTAGGCAGGAGGCCGAGTCCTGAGAGAGAAACATTTTAGTGCTGATGTTTAACTGTCAAAGAGTTAAGTCACTTTAAATTGCACACAATCAAGCAGCTACTTTGTTTGGAAAGCTAATTTTGCCTTTTGCTTCTAATGCAAGAAATGATCACATCTTGAAAGAATGGTCTGATATTAAAATAGAGGGACAATGTCATCCTGTTCATCTGTTCCTCAGGTAAACAGTTAATTGAAGTAATTCCATTGATATATGTGTTTCAGGACAAAGAGATTGAGGTCCCAGAGATTATGATAAATATGCTTTCTTGATTAACACTGAGATATTATAGCTGAACAAATTATTCCTAAACAGTAACTCATTCCACCAAATCAGTTGGATAGTTAGAGGTATGACCTCCAGGCTGAATTTGCACATTCTCACATTGCCAATCTGACTACCTTGGGGAGACCCAGCACTGGCAGATGAAAAGGAAGAAGAATTTCTTCAGTGTAGTATCCTCCGGTGGTCTACCTAAGAATCCTCAAGATCCACTGTAACAGGAGTTGATAGAAGAAATATTTAAAGCCTCACTTCTTAGCAAATGACTTGCTGAAACTTAATTTTGTTCATGTGTTGAAAAAAAAACCAAATTCTTTAGTATGCATAAGATATTAGCACCCAAGATAAGACAGAACCTCATGTAGGTCCAAGTAAGCATGCACACTTTTGGTGTGGAAAGCATTAATGTGTTATACTATTGTTTCTGGATTTAAAGTCAGTGCTGCAATTAAAAATCTGGAGCATGTAGGCAGGGCAAAGATATTCACAAATATCTTTTTACTTTTAAAATGCACAGGACTTCGCTGTATAACAGGAGTCATAGGCATTTGTAAACTAAGTAGATTAATATAAATAGAATTTAGATATGAATAGAAATTGTGATATTTATCCCAAATTCCACATACAAATAGGTTCCCTAATAAACATAATATTTTAATCTGAACTACTATATAGGGGATTCATAAAACCTAAAAACTATACTTCTCTACAGTACTTGAAATTTCTTCTCAACTTCAAGGCAAGATAGAGTCATCTAAGCAACATACACTAAGGGTTGGGGATTTAGCTCAGTGATTCTGCTGCCTGCCTCGCAAGCACAAGGAACCCAGTTTGATTCCTGTACCAAAGACAAACAACATATATTAAGAGCAGAACGCAGAGGTGAGTGTTAGACAGGATCTTGTGTTACACAGGAGAGATTTTTTTGAGGGCTATCCTGTTACTCACAAAATATTCCCCATATTCATACCAATTCACTTTGAGTTGTTGGCAAGGACATAGAGCACAAAGGAAATAAGTCCTCACCTTTCTGAAGATCATAGCTTAGTGGTCAGTATGGAGATAGGGTAGAGGGAGGCAAAGAGCAAGTGGTGGAGAAGTGGTGGCATCTGCTGAGCAGCTGGTCTGAGTGCTGGTAGCTGGAGAACGTACGAGCATAGGAAGGATTTAGAGCAAAAGAAGCCGGGGCTGGAGGTGAGTCTGGGTGTGAGTCTGGAAAACAGCCACAGTACACAAATCAGGCAAGAAAGCAAGAACAGAAGGCACAATCCTCAGATGGAATGACTCACAGGAATACTTTCAAGATGCTAGAGAGAAGACTATGTTGAGAGCCCTAAATGTAAAGTAAGACTGTTCTGGCATCATACTTTTCATAAAGAGAATTACAGAATGCAAAATGCATTCAGGGACAAAGGCCCATGAAATTGTACACTGTTTCTTGAAAGTTGACTCTGTTGAAAGAGTAAAGATGTACACTGTAATTGAAGTTGTATATTGTAAGCTCTGCACAACCTTCACATTTTTAAAAAAGAAGAATACATAATAACTCAGCATTGGAGGTAAACTGAAATCACAGCAGGCGATCAGTTCACTGAAAATGGAGAAAAGGAGAGAGAGGTAAAAAAAAAAAGAACCAACAGATGTAACATATGGAAAGAGGCTTAGAAATAAGGTAGATTTTAATCAAACTATATTATCCATCACCTCAGATAAGAACAACTCAGTCACACCAATGAAAGATCGGAGATCTCTGGTTTGTATAAAACAGCAGAGCCAAACTATACTCATTTGTAAGGAACTCCCTTAAAAGATATAAGTTAATAGCAAAAGGGTGGAGAAAAATGATCATCCAGATGACAACTGAAGTGAATGTGCTTTAATGTTGCTTTTAATATGGAACAGCAGAGAACAGCATGGAGTAAGAACTGTTATCAAAACACCAAGGTATTCTTTAAAGGTAAAGCAGTCATGCCTCCAAGACAGTAAGTGTTATGGTTTAGATTTAAAAATCCCCCTCATGGGCTGTTTCCAAGTTTTAGCTATTACAAACTATGCCACTGTAAACATAGGGGCCCATCAGTTGAAAACTGGATAAAGAAGATGTGGTTTTTCTATAGCATGGAATACTACTCAGCCCTAAAGAATGAGAAATTAGAGTCATTCATAGGAAAATGGATGCATAGTGAGGATATACTCCTACGTGAAATAAATGAGCCACGCATGTGTAAATATAAAATAGTTTCTCTGGTGTGAAAAACTATAATAGTACATTGGATCCTAATGAGATAATTGACCATGTGAAGAAGGAAAAAAAAAGGGCTAAAGGTATAGGGAAAGTGGGAAGGGTAGGGGGAAGGTAATAAGGGAAAAGAAAAAAAATATGAGAAAATGAAAAAAATGGAAATAAACTGTTTGTAAATGGGGAGGAGAGGAGAGGGTGAAGGTAGGGCAGGGACAAGGAGAAAAAATGAGAACCAAGACCTGTCAAGTGGAGGTACAAGATCCCAATGATGAATGAAACTGTACTGTACACCTAAAAGGTACCAATAAACTCAATTACAAAAAATCTCCCTCACGGGAAGGTGCCTGACTAATTCGTTGATGAGTTCAGTAGTTGAATTTGCTGTTAGGGGGTGGGGCCAGGCTAGAGCTAGAGCGCTGTTGGTGTGACCTGGAAAGACACACCACGTTTCTGTCCCTAGCTCCTCCCCTCTCTCTCTGCTGCCTGCCTTCCAGGAGTCACTTTTCTTCCACCATCCCATTTCTGCCTTGGAGCCAGCCAACCACAAACTGAAACTAGGAGCCAGAAGAAACCTCTCCTCTTTCAAGCTGCAGGTCTTGGGTACTTTGTCTTAGCTACGGGACAGTGGCTAAGATATCAAGGGAACATCCGTGTATACCCAAGGCCAGCAAAGCATCTGGAGCATCAGCGAAGCCTCCAGCTGCTGCCCACTCATGACTGCGACACCATCTTTCCTCCAGTGGACAGCACTCCCCTGGCTATCTGATCATCTTTTCCTTGTTTTTCTTTATATTTCTACTGCATATGTATGGTCTCTAAAGCAATTATAATTTAGCTTCCCGATTCTTAATTAGATCTGAGTAGGCTCATTCTGTGTATATATATTACTGTATGCCTTCCTTATTTGGAAAGTATATGTTCTTAAATTCCATATATGTTGTCATGGGAAAGTCTATATGATTCACTCCTTTTTGCTTGTTTGTTTTCTTGGAAAAACTTTATTTCACTGTAATACTAGTAGATATTAATAAAAGTATTTTAAAAGGCTTCTGTCAAAAAAGCAGAATTTCATAACAAATTAATTAAAGTATAACATTAGTTAATACACTGTGTACCGTAATTTTAAAGGAATGGCCAAAATGTTAGAGTACAAGTCATAGACAAAAAAGAACCCTACAAAAAAGAAACAAGTTGATAATAACACCAAACCTTCTTTTCAATGAACTGAACACCTAGCTGTATAAATGTAATGGTTAGCATATATATTGAAATAGTTTTGAAATTATGGAATATATAATTTGGATAATTATTAGAATTTCTCTCTACTTCCTATTTATCTTTTTTATATTGTCTTTAAAATTTAATAGAAACTATGTATAATGTATTTTTGCTGTACTTTTCATAAGATAGCCACTGCAGAAATTTACATAGATTACAGGAAGACATTTAAGGAGGCCCAGTCCTGTAGGATATTTTCTCAGAGAATGAAAGTCAGATAAGGGGGAAAGGATTCAGACCAGCAGATTAAGCAGATGTAAAAAAAGCTAAAATACAGGCTTTTAGGTAGATAACAAGACATTGGGACCACCAATATTCTTAAAGGTGTCATTCTGAAACACAGGCCCTATGGGCATCTATATGGATTTTTGCCCATAACTTAGGAAATATAATTCCAAAGTGTCTTTCCCACTAGGTGAAGTCTCAAACACTCATTCAATCCTGGGCATAGGGATGACCTCTCCTTGTTGGCCAGAATAGAAAGAAACCCACAACCTTTGGGCACTACCAACCCAATCTCCCCAATTTTAGTTATTTCTACTTTCAGCTTCTCATGCCAGAGAAACGATAGTGTTTAAACATGAGTGTCTGATTTGTTTCACTTAAAAATATAGTCTCAAGGTCCACCTATTTAGCTATAAATGTCTGGTGCTCATCCTTCGTTAAGGCAGAGTAGCACTCCACCATTATATTAAAAAGAACCGTGTCTTCTTTATCCACTTGTTGTTTAATTGGCACTTGGGCTGTTTCCAGGATTTAGCTATTAAAAATGTGCCATTATAAACATGGGCATGCATACATTTCTGTGTGTAGGATATACTCCTGTTTCTAGTGTATTCCATTGCATGAGTATTCCACCAGTTGTATATCTATCCTATGACAAACCTGCACCTACATAATTTAAATTTTGTCCCTGGTAAACAAATATATTTCCATAACAGAATTATTTTGAAGGAGCAAAAATTAAAATAACAAAAATATAAAATTTAAGTTTCCATTCATATGAATGGAATAAAACACACATACTTGGTTTGTATATACACCTATTTCTCCACTTGATCTTAGCCAAAAGGCCGAGAAGCGATATATACACCTATTTCTCTATGATATGTTTAGGAGAGAAATTGCAAAAGGCCCCATATTTTGTCTATTTAATGTGGAATGGTGGAGATGAGTTCTGAGATGTGAGGCATTCCCCGAACTCTCCCTATGTGCACAGGGGTCCCTGTGACTCCAGCTCTCTCATGGCATCTGAGCCTGCACCCTGCAAGTCCCCCACACCAACATCTTCCTCTCTGCCTGGCAGCGACAGGGTCAGAGCCCAGGTGGCCTGTGCAGTCCTCAGTCCTCATTGTTAGGGCATTGTCACTGTATGGCACCTTGTACGATCTACGGAGAAAAAAGCAACATTTAAGGGACTAAAACTTCTAAGATGATAGTTACACTGGAACCCATTTGTATTTTTCCTTATCCCCAGGAAGTAGCTTTTTTTCCTTTAAATTTTGATTTTGATTATGTATTTCAGAGGTAAACTTGAGCTGGTTTTTCAGTGTTTTCCCCATCAAGGTTAATTAGTTCAAAGCTAATTCATGTATCATGTGAGAGTCGTCCTTTTGATTTCGAACATTTTCACCATAAAGAAGTGGTAAATGTTAGAAGACATAGACAAACTTAATCCGACTTACACCTCATGCAATGTGTACATAGAATGGTACATCATCAATCTGTACAATTTTATGTCTGTGTTAGTTTAAATATATTTTTAAAAGAACATCCTTTTTGCCAAAAATAATATAGCAATGTGATGGAAATATTCTTGAGGGTTTTCAGTTGAAAAGACAACATATTCACGCCTCCCAGGCATTTGGTACACCTGAGGAACAGAGTCCATCATCTTTGTATAGAGGGGGCTCCAAGCTCAGATAGAGGTGTGCGGAGGGAGGGCGCAGTTTACAGTTATGGGGTTATCTATCCTGGCTGCCCACTCCAGGACAAACTGAGCCGCACTTCACAGAGTGGCCACCAGAGGGCACTGGACCCAGTATCCCTGAGGGAGGAGACAGGAGAATTGCTCTAGCGGATGTACGTATTTTAAAAGCTACAAATTATCATAGACAATTTATTTATTCTTCTAAACATATGTAGACAGAGCTCACTAGATACGAGCTTCATATTTTAAAAAATGAGAATAAATTTAAAAAGAAAAGTTACATTTTTAGATAGTCACGATAGGCTAATTTTTACAAGCTCCACTCCCATGATATTTTCCCAGGAAGCACTGTGTGTATGCGTGGATGGAGGTTTTGACATATTTTCCCACTTTTGAATCACCTGAACAAAGGGTGCACAGCCGCCGATCTAAACAGCCTGAGTGCACCTGGGACCGGTCAGTCAGTCGGTGCACAGACAGCTCCGCCAGCGCTGTGCCCGGCGCCCCTGTTCCGGCGAATGGATTCTTGTGTGTTATTCTTCGCCCGTGTGCCGCAGTGTGGAGCCCCGCAGACCCAGCACGCTGCTCAGGAACCCCGGGATGGCTTTTGCCAGGGCTGCACTCCTGTAGCGGTCTATGCTCTGCTCGCAAGAGCAGCGCACGAGTGGATGCACTGTCTCGGAGGAAACGGTTAGAGGGCTTTAAACACATTTCCGCCACTATTTTACTTTTTAGACACGAGGATTGACACCTGATCCCCGCTCACGCTGAGTGTGTGCTCGGCCACTGAGCTATATCTCCCATCCCTAAAGGTATTTTTCAATTAAACTTTTTTTGTAAAATATCTACAGAGGCCAGCCAAAAGAAGAAAACCAAAAAGTCACATAAGAGGGCGGTAATCCTAACCCTCTGGGAGGCTGAGACCAGAGGTTCATCAATATGAGCCCAGCCTGGGCAACTTAGTGACTTAGCCAGTACCCTATGTCAAAATAAAAATGGGCTGGGGATGTAACTCAATGGAAAGACCCCGCGCTCACCAAACTCCGGTACTAAACAAAACAAAGAAGAATAAAAACAACAGCGAGGTTTCATCACCATGAATAACTAGTAAAACGTATTCTGGACTTTATGGTCTTTTCCACTAAGGCAGACCTTAGTTTTCTATCAACATGGATGACGTTTCTCACAGCAGACACTGATAGGAACATTTCAACCCAAACACTGAGGGGTGGGTAGAAAACCGGAGCTGGAGGCCCCGCCTCCGGCCGCTGCGCAGGCTCAGGCTCCGGAAGAGCCTCCTGGGGCCATGGACCCAGGATCAGAAGCCGCTTCCCTCCGTGGGTTCTGGGTTCTGGGTTCTGGGTTCTGTCCTCCTGTGAAGGATTGCTGCTCAAGTCCCTACAGACAGAAGAGGGGGTGATTTCCCTCTCGCAGAGTTTTCAAATGAATTGAGATGTGTCTGTGTAGAGTACCAATAGCGGGGGTACCCAGAATGGGGACCATTTTTACAACTGCAAAGGCTCTACTTTTCCTGTGGAAAATAAGGGGTAAAATGCAGACCTACACTTTTTAGTAAAAGGCTTTCTGGTAAACTACATCTGTGTCATAAATACCTTTCCAAAATCGGGCCCTGGGTGGGAGAATTTCCAGACAAGCTGGAGGCGGTGAGCCTGCTCTCATGGCACAGCTGGGGGCGCGGGCAATCTGCAGGTGCACAGCACACTACCAATATCTTTAGTGGACTCCTCAGTGACATCCAATTTGCAATATGTAATGATGCACTTGGGTTCTAATGAGGAACTCCAAACAAGGTCACCTGAGGACAGTGTTATAATCGTCACAGGACAAAAAAGACACCTTGGTGCCTGTGGGCTTCCTTCCTTCCCCTAGTACCGGACTTTAAAATCTTATACAAAGAGCTGGGTGTGGTGGCCCTCACCAGCCATCCCAGCACTTGGGAGGCTGAGGCTGGAGGATGGAAAGTTCAGGGCCAACCTGAGCTATATGGAGACTCCACCCACCCACAAAAAAGAACCTCAAAGAACTTTAGAAATCCACACAAGGAGAAGGAGTAAACAAGATCTTACAGGAATCATTACAGAGTGAGAATTCAGGCTCTTAGAGCTCAGGAAAACTGTGAGGCCCCATCCCGGGGTACATAGCATTCTTCCCAAATCTGCAAGCACCTAGAAAATCCACTGTGGACTTATTTGGAGGTGAAATCATTTCCTGTATAATGTAGGTTAGGATGAGGACCTACTGGATTAGCTCAGGCCCTCAATGCCATGCCTGGTGTCCTTACAGGCGATAGAGACACAGACATAAGGAAGTAAGCAGAATTCAGATGGTCCCCAGAGGGCATTTAGATGCGTTCACACCATCTCCCTGTACCTGTTAAGGCACACATAATCCACTTCTGCACAGATATTTTACTGGGGTGACAGTTATGATTTGTATTTGAAGTCCACTCCACCAACTCAGCAACTAAAGGCTTTGCTGCTAGCTGATGACCACTGGGGAATTGATTGGCTCGTGACATCTCTAACTTCATGAAGTCCATTAATCCACTGATGAGATCATAATTTGTCAGCATTTGTGGGAAGATGGCCTAGCTGAAAGGAGTGGATAACCTTGAGGACTGTACTAGTCTCTGGCTCTTTCTCTCTCTCTGTTTCCTGGCTCCCATGAGCTTAGCAGTTTCTTTCCTCCCACTCTCCAGCCATGAAATTTCTGTTTAACCAGAGGCCGAAAAGCAATGGAGCCAGATGATCATGTACTGAAACCTTTGCAATCATGGGCCAAAATGAATTTTGCACTTCTAAGTTGTTTGTGTCGGATGTTTTTGATCAAGGAGGCAGTCAGGGAGATATGAACTGAGGAGAGAAAGAAGCCTTGCAGCACAGTATAGCCTCAACACCCCCACTTTTCAGTCTCATAAATTCCCTTGTAAGACACTCCGTGTTCCTCACAGGTGTCTCTCACCTACAGATGAGTCTGGGGTCAACACATGTGCCCTTATGGGGCTCAGATCCTTTATTGACCCCCTTACACTTTATCTGACCCAAAAGCTCCCTCTTCATAGGCTTTGGCAGCCATGCATATTCTGGCCAAGGCCATATAAATTCAAAACCTTTCCCTTTCCATATAAGGGTGGAGTTGCCTTGATGATTGGAAAAAAAAAAAATAACACTAAGTCTCAACGACTCCTATAAGTTCTAGGAAATACGAGAAACCAGTCTGATCCTTGGCAGGATCTGGCCACTTGGAACTCTCTCAAGTGCACTGTCCTTATTAAAGTGCTTTCTCAAAATTATATTGTGTTTGTGTCCCAATTAACTGGCTTGCTGAATTCATAGTTTTTAACTCTGAGCTGTGTGTGTGTGTGTGTGTGTGTGTGTGTGTGTGTGTGTGTCTGTGTACCTCCTTGTAAATTGTCTTCGGGGGGGATCCAAAAAAGGAGGCACCACAACACAATGCAGGACAACACAGGTTACCAGCCCAGGTAAATACTGAAACCCGGTAACATTTAATCAAAGAGAAGAAAATCCAACTAACACACAACAGGGATGCAGTGATTGGAGGTGGTGGTGGTGGAGGGAACATCAACCTGTTCCAGCTCTCTCTGGGCAGCCTTGGCACGTGAGCGTGCTCCCTCAGGATGTGTAGGGCACAGGTATCCAGATATCCTGAGCATATTCTACTCACCACGACACTTGCTTGTCTTCCCCAGTGGACATTAGTACACTCATTGACTCTCACCTCCCCTTGCAGGGTGACCAGTGCAAACATAGGCACATTTCCCCACATTGTGTCTTCCCGAAACCTCCTGGGGCTGCACTAAAGGTGCAGAAATGCCACTGCAGGGCAGACCCTCTTCCCTTCACAGAGTTGGCACCAGTGCAGCCACATGGCTTTGTTGACAAAGAGGGGCCTGGTTTGCCCGCCTCCATTTGTCATTCCCAGTGTGTCCCTGGAAAGAACAAGCCCGTGTGGGACTGTACTTTTGCTTTGGCTCTTGTGGTCACTAACTTCACAACGGGTATTTTCTAGGACTATAAAAAAATATGAGGAACTAAAAGATAATAAGTAAATAAATGAATAACTTATAATGAAAAGGTGAAGCCACTATGGCCACAAAATATAGCCTAATCATGCTGCAATGCAAAATTTCTGCTTTCCCCCAAACTCATGCCATTGTTTTCATTAATCTTTATCCCAAATATGCTATTTTGTCCTTAACCTCCACAGTGAGATTTTTACTGTTTAGAACCATCTTCCCCTGTTCTGCCCTGGCTCCTGGAAGTGTCACAGTGGGGTGCTGTGTTTCTAAAGGAGCTGAGAGGCACAGGGCAGCACATAAGTGAATAATGCATTATCCAGATATGCAGCATGTCGTCTCATTCTCATAGCTTAGGAATGATGGTTATTATATACTTAAGGCTTTCTTTTCCTCAAGAAGTTATTAAAATACACCTCCTTCTAAATCACTGAGAAGGTAAACCAAATGCCTATGCAACAGATGAGCCGCAGGAGCACCCTTACTGCATGTGTGACACATCTACACTGCACACCTCATGGGTCCCCTGCAGTGCCTTGTCACCCTGGGGAGGACTCAGGGAGGGACCAGAGCATTTTCACTCTTTTGCAATCCTGTATTGTGTCCAGCTTTGAACATCCCTTTAACGCATTCTTTCAGCATTAATAATACAGACCAGAGTGGGAGACATTGATTGGTTGCATTTGTTTTGCATTGGCAATTATTTAAAATTGGATTTTGAGCACTTTCTAATTAGATTTGCTTACTGTGAGCCAAAGGAAAGATATAGTATATGACGCTGATTATTTTAAATGGGCAAAACAATAATACATATAATTATAAAATCAGGATGTTACAGCTGTAAATATTCATATCTACAACGATTACAGTGACTACTTCACGTCCAAAGACTCTGGAAACAGGGCTGTGAAACTGCTCACTTCCCTACACAAAAAAGCTGTGGGGAGGTGTGTGGTGCTACAGGGGAAACCTTATATATGTGTACAAATGGAGAGGATACAGGTGCTCATCCACTGTGTAACTTAATTCACATCCTCATTACGTGAATGAGATGTGAAAAATTATTTCCTGTATCACGGAGGTATCACAACACTAAGTGCATTGCTGGCTCTGGCCCATGGAAAATAATAAAGTGATATCGCCCACAGTGCCACACAGCAGAGATTGCCTGCATGGTCTTGCTCCAAGCTTCCTAGGAACGGCGAGCATTCAAATCACAGGCAAAAGCCACGCTGCTTCAGCGGAGCACATTTTAATGAGCCCCCATCGCAATATTCTGTTTTAAGTGGCTGCTTTTAGCTCTTCAAAATTATGTCCACTAATTAAACTCATATGATCAAGCCAGTCGTCTCCCAGCTATAAATTATAATGCATATTCATAGTTACACGAGTTTCACCTTCTATGAAAGAGCTCTTATGCAAACAGTAATATTTGGCATGTCATTAGAGTATAAAGGCAATTAATTCTCAAAATGATCAATGGGAAGAATGTCCTTTCCCCTCCATATCTGGTTTATTTATGTGTTCCCATTAATTATGCCTAATTTTCTGTTGGCACTTCTCTTCCTAATGTAATTCAATTTAAGCATATCTTTCTAGAGACTTATTAATAGGTAGGGTCATTTATATTGTGTAGCACAAATATTTTATAATCCACTAATCTTGACAAAAAGGCAATGCCGTCTTAATAAAAAATGTATGAGGAGTAATGGTTCCCTATTAATAACTTATTAGGTCAGATCACACAGTTTGAAGTGTCTATTACACTTTAATTTGATCAGATTTCTTCCTCTGGAATTTGCCACACTTCCCTTATCTTTTGATTGTGATTATTTTTGCACGAATCCTGCCTTTGCCACCTGAGCAGTCCTCTGTGGCTCCAGGGTAGCAGGAGGTAAAGATCTCAGGACTCATGCTCTAGCATTTTCTTAAAGAATGAAACCATTCTGTTTGTCTTAAAGCACTTTCTCTTTCTTAGAGGTAGCACAGGTCATTAACTGCTCCTTGATTATTATTGGCCCACAAATCTTCCAGCAATAGGATTTACTCAGAAAATGTACACAGATGGAAAATTCAAATATAATCTCAGATTTGTAATGGATTTATGAACTTCTTAGGGGTTAAAGAAACAATGTAGGGCCTTTGGTGAAATTCACTCTATGTTAGATCCATTTTGACACTTTAATGTTAACTGGGTAAATATAGTTTTCTATATTTAGAAAAGTTTGAATTAACCAAGCCTATTTGATTTGCTCTTTTACATTTTTCAACCTATAAATAAAAAGCCTTCCATTGGACTTACAAAGACTTTCATGAGGCTTTGTATGGAGAATCTCCCATAGTCCTTGACTTCAAATAACTTATACCTAGAAAGAAACACATAATAAATCCAGAAAATAGAAAAGAGTGATGGATTTTTTAGGAGATTTTACTTGATTATACAAGTTTTCCCAACTACCAAGTGAAGAAATAAAGTTATTTGAAACACCCCCTTCAATTTTAGTTTTTGTCCCTTGAGTCTGATATGAATATGTGAATTATGTCAAAGTACACGCAGCGTAAAGAATGATTTGTGGTGAGTAACCTAGGGAAGAAGAAGGAAAGCTGCCTGAAGACATATCCTGACTCAGTCATGTGATGACCATGCAGACTGCTTGCTGGCTGGCTTCTGAGCACCTCTGGGAAGGAATTTCAAAGAAAAGTCCATGATCTAGATTGAAGGGACTTGAGCAATACTGGCTGGTGTGTAACTAGAAAACATGGGTTTAATCCACTTGTCTAGAACAAGTGTTTTACCAAAAAAGCAATATTGACTAGTAGCAGAGAGGACCAGTACAGACAAGAGGCATTCTCTGCACCTTTTTCCCAGTCTAGAAAACATAGAATTTGAATGCAAACAGTAAGTAGGAAAAGAGGAAGAGAAGGGATACTAATATGCAAATTATGAGTCATATAGATAGATAGATGGAGGGAGGGAGGGAGAGAGAGAGAGAGAGGCAGAACATGTATGCCAGAGGTGAGTGTGTGTGTCTCTGAATTTATTCCCTTTGAAATAAACCTAGCAGTTCTTTAATCACAGCTGAGAAAAGGAGGAAGTATCCTAAGGAGCAGAGATTGGCTTTCACAAGCAGAATGTATGGTCTTAGAGGGTGGTATGAGAATTTTTGCTCATTTGTGTAGGGGAAAGAGGAGCTTCCCAAGAGGGAAAGAGGGTTGGATGATGTTGAGGGCTTGGAGGAGATGGGTTTCCACTAGCAGATATCCAGGAAGACCTATTAAGTTGCTTCCTGGAGTTAGAGAATGTTTGGAGATGCAAATCAGAGGATCACCATGCATAGTGAATTGAGGGCAAGTTGCTTTATGCAATGTGGTCCAGGTCAGGAATGGGGAAGCAAGGCTACATGCAGCCTGGCTGTCAGGAAATTGATTTATGAAACACGACAGACATCAAGTGGGCCCAAGAGTCTGGGATATTATCTAGGATATTGTTTAAGTAGTTGATTATAACATCTGATTGGTGAAGAATCTATTACTTTCAGTGAATGCTTTAGAGTTTATAAAGCACTTATATATCCTTTATCTCAGAAAGTCAAAGCAACTATAAAGAGGCTAATGGGCTGGATGGAGTGAGCTGGATTAAGTAATTTGAAATCACAGTCAAAACAGAGTCAACTCATAAGAAGAATCAAGTAAAGAGGCTGCAGTCCAAGTCAAGCTCTGCTTGAGACAATAGTGGTCTGATGTGTCAGGTTAGGACCAAGTGGACCAGCCAAGGTGTAAGTCTTTCTGCAGGAAGAAGCCTGGGAGGGCATGGGGACAACTGAGTCACATTAATGAACTGGAAGACGGTGTGTGACTATTTGGGCCAGAATGTACACAAACACTTGACACTTTAAAGATATTAAACTGGAAAGGAATCACAGTTTGCAGTTGGTTAAGGTGTACAAATAAGTCTTATTTTACCTGGTTCATCCCCACATTTACTATCTGAATAGAAAATAAGATAATTTAGCTGTTCAGATCCGTTAAACGATAATCATGAAGAAAAAGCAGCAAAGAAATGGTGAGCACTTGAAAAACAGAGAAACAGTTTCTCAAGCACAGATCATTATATCAAAAGGAAGACAGCACCGGGTTAAGAGAAAGCATGCAATTACTGGGTAGACGGACTTCGGCGTGCTCTCCCGATGGATTAACTTGCACTGAGGTGTTCCCAATGCAAATATATTTTTATTCAAATTAAGAGTACACATTTCCCGATCACATTATTCCTTGAACATGTGTTTAAGACCAAAAGAGTTAAACTTCCTCTTCTTACTAGAAATCTTACTCTGAATTATCTTTTATTATATCTGTAATATATGAAATCACAATTCTATAAAATTACTTCCTCAAATTTTGAGAGCAAGACCCTATGTTACTAATAAATTTTACTTGATTAATAATTTTATTTGATTAAGTTACGCCTGTGAAATATTTGATAATTCCCATTAAAGGGATTGCAAAGTCACAAACACACATACTTTATAAAACAAAATGCACAAAGCAAAGAGAGGGTTTCTATTTGCTAGGAAGAGCTCTCTGGAATTCAGCCACCCTCACCCAACACGCCATCTCACCAGCACCCAGAGTCTGCGCCACTAGATGGAGGTTTTCTTTGCTACTCTGCGGTTCATTATTGGGCTCTGAGCTTGTGTAAGCACGTGCGTGGCATCATCATAACCTGGTTCCCTCTATGTGACCCATGACCGCTCTTTGTTCTATGTGGACCTAGTCCCATGTAGAGTGCCAGGCAGTCATCACTGTTCCCTGCGGAAAACCAACTTTTCCTCCTAATGTAGGAATATCACACAGAAAATGCAAACAGTCCCACGATGATGGCACAAAATGGCACTCCCATGACACTGTAGGTGGAACAAAAGCCCTTTTTTGGCATTTGCAGTATCAGCAGCTGCAGGCTGATGCATTTGGCTTTCTGTTAAATAGAGGCTGGAGTGTAAAAATAGACACTGGCATTTATTGGAAGCTGAAGCCTGTTGAAGTTTTACAGATTTAGAAAGTTCACTCATCACTATCAATTAAAATCCCTGCTTCATTGTTGCATACATTATTCATAATAGTGCACACAATAGCAGGGCTTTGGGAAATATTTATTGTGGCCAAATGTTGAAAACAATGAAGTTAAAACTGATAAAGATTTTAAAAAGGGTTTCAATTTGTAAATACAAAGGAACTAGCCACTATAATTTCATTACTGGAATGTACCTTAACCCATGTAATAAATGTCAAGTACCCTATAAAATTTTTGATCCCTGTTCCACTTATAATAAATTTTAGTGCCTTTTTGTTTTTGCTTTAAACATCAAAGAAATATTTTAAAATGCCGATCAAGCACAGGCATAAATACACAAATATATGCATATATATTCAAATGTATAAATACATGGATATTGCCATGTAAGTAACTGCACATTTACTAACATTAACATTAATGTTATTAACATTAATTACATTGTTAAGTCTTCATTTTCCTCTGAAAACTAGAATTAAAAATCAGACTAACCAAATGTTTTTTCTTTATCTAAATACTATTGTTGTATTTATATTCCTTTTCAAACTTTGACTGCTTTTCTGGGCACTTGGCTTTGCTTTCGTTCTTTGCTTTGTTCACCTTTTTATTTTTTGTAAGTATCATAATTGTACACAGGGTCTTTATACTAAGTCACATCCTTATCTCCCTTTTTATTTTTTATTTTTTTGTTCTGAGACAGGATCTGGCTAAGTCGTCCAAGCAGGACTTGAACTTACAATCTTCCTGTCTCAGACTCTCGGATTACAGTTGAGTGCCACCATACTTGGCATGATGAGCCCTTCGCAAATGGTAACTTATCAGGCATCGACTGGCCCTTGTCCCATCATGAATTCTCTGGTAATACTAGCCCTTCCCCAGCAATACCACCAAGTGTTGCGTTCAGACTGTGCAGCAGTGGATCTTCCCTGGAGCAGCAGGTGTGCAGTTATTTCCACTGGAGGGCAGGGTGAGGAATGGCTACCTGTGCTTCAGGACACCTGTTCCACAAAAGAAACTCAGGCTTCCCCATTTCCTCAGCCTTTCACCGCCAGCACAGTGAGGCTGCCAGAAATTTCTCTAAAGGGGGAAGAGCACACGGAAGGACTCATTCCACAATGACAGTAATGCTGTCATTAAAGATGGATGAAGACTTTTGATCAGAAGCCACCCCATCCAGGGCTGCTCATGTGGGTCTTCTGCCCACTACAGTAGACGCTCCAAGATGAAGAGGCAAGGTCATTATGATCCCCGGATTCAATCATGACAAGTTCATTCACCTGACCAGAGCTGGCATTACGTACAGAAAACTAAATTAGAATAACATTATGGGTGAATTGACTCCACAGGAGGAAGGAAGTTCAGAACGAAGGACAGAATAAATCACAGATTAGCGGTAATTTGATTAATAGCCCCTCTTTTGATGCCAAAAAAAAATACTTAATTGTTGCCCATCCTGGCTGATAATGTAACCTAGGAGAAAGAGAGGAACTTCTTCCTAACAATTACGGTATCTGATATGCTACAGTAAACTTGAAAATATATCATTACTCGAAACAGCTCAGTAATTCTTATGTAAGAATAACATAACATATACACTATGTACCACATGGTCAGAGGTCTTATTATTTTATAAATTTTAACAATACTATTAAAGCTGCGTTTACAGAACTATATAAATATGAGATAAAAATATTTAATGAAGACATTATCACTGATTTTATTGTCTTACATATTGTATTTTTGAGTAGAAAATTAAATATATTTGTGCTGAAAGTAAGCTACACATAATATATATATAATATTACATGTATAATATTAATACTTATCACACATATTACATTTATAGTTATAAGTATTTGTAATTGTTAAAATACATTCTACATATATAAATATATATATTATTTTCTAGCTTCTAGTCACTAAAAGAATTTTTTATCTTAATATTACATGTATCTGCTCATTTAAAATGTATCCAAAATCTGTTATTAACAATATATTTTAAACATTTTGTTTCTAAATGAATAAAAGGCACTTTTCATATTGAAGGCATAATGACTAAGGTTTTTAATTATAAAAAGTTGTTAATTCATATTGAAATAAATTCTACAACATGAGTAAAAGTCTCAAAATTGTTTTGTCACTGTTTTTTAAAATGTGTTACATATTCTTTGCAATAACATTGGACATCTTTCTTAAATACTATTTAAAAATCATTTGTGAGTAAGAACAGGATCATCAACTAATTTCACCCATGGTCACGACTGGGTCTCAAGCAGGGCCGTAAAGCCAGAGGCACAGGGGTTGGAGCCCCTGTCCCCCGCATGAAAGGATTTCAAACTCCCATTTTTCAAGCCTGAAGAGCGCTCTGACCAACTTGCAGTGCATACAGAAGAAAATCTCCGCAAAGATTTTCCGAGTATATCACACATTGCAAGCCATACTTTTATTTTTGTTCTAATTAAGGAGAGTACTGCTATTGTTATCTTTACTCACAGCTTCTATACAAAGTTTCTGCCTGAAGCAGTCGGGGGTACAGCTCCGAATATTGAATTTTCCTAGAAACGTGTTTCAGGGCCATTGCAGCAGCAGCCTTGTGTTTACAGTTTTGAGCTTCTCCTGTTTCTGTGGAAGGAACTGTTGGCGTCCCTGGCACTACAGTGAATACCTTTACCACACAGCCTGGCTCCCTTGTTCATCTCACGCAGGCCAGCAGAGCATAACTCTAGCTGTATTTTCTTGGTCGAAGATGAAGCAGGCACCAGAGACTGTACTTGGTACCTTTGCGTTTAAAACATCTCTTTATATTGGAAATTCAGTCCTTCTGGAAGCACAGCCCGGCAGCCTACGCGCAGGGATTTCTGCCATGTGGTGGCAGTATTGCGCCAACGTACAAGCTGGACTGCGTCTTCTGGCTGAGGTGGCAGAAACTGAAGTGGTTGGTTTTCTCTCTCAGACAGGGCGATGCCATGAAATCCACACAGAGCCGAATCTGTGGCGTGTTATTTAACGAGAACTTCATAGTCAACGTGTGATTTAACTCAGAAGTCCTCCTTCTAATTATTAATGTAAACAGATAACCTAAGTTGCACTGCTAATGAACCATCTCAGTTTTACCATATCCACCCGTTTTTAGTCCCAAACTGTCATGTCCCAAATGTCTCACAGGTGCTCGAGACCCTAAAAATACAGCAACTATTACATTATCATCACCGGGTAATTCTAATGATAAATGCAGGACAGCTGACAAAACGCTTTCAATAATATACTGAAGGTGAATTTTTAACAATCCTCAACCTCGTTTGTGGTTTTTGACAAAATAATATATTGTTCAGGAATTAGCTTTATATGAAAAAGTGAAAAAATAAATTGGGTTCATAAAAATCTGAAGATGCATTTGCTACAAATAGAAGTTACCCCTTGAAACAGAAGCACACTTTTGGTTAAATTATGCTCTATACCTAAAGAAATGAGTTGGAAAAAAGTATTTATCTGTAGTACTTTCTGTTATGCATGACATTTATGACAAGATAGCTGCCATCAGGAATATTATTATATTTTGACTGTGTAAATTATTTCCAAATTTCAGTTTTACTTTAGATTTTCATCCAACTATTTATTTCAAATTGCAGAGCTCCCCATTACTAATAAACATGAGTGAGAATTACTTTTCACCTAAAGCAGTCTCATGGATATCAGTACAAGGCAGGCAGGTGTCCAGGACCACATGCTAAGGGCAGAGGAAACAGTGTCCTTCTTCAGCCTCCTATCAGACCATGGCTCCCCTGAGAAAGGAGGGGGCTGCACCACACCCTTCCCTGTGCATCTTTCTGACACTTTTGCAGTCTTCCCTCACTCCCTTTCCTACTTAGTTTCTTGATAAATGAGGGACCAAGAAACAGAAAATCAGCTACAGCGTAGTGTCTCGTGAAAGTCCTCCTTTGGAATAAGTCCTGTCACACAGCAGTGGGGCCAGGGCTAGTTTGTCCTCCAGAATATCTTGCACTTTTAGGAAAAGGGTGTTTACTCATGGATTTGGTATTTCTCTTAAAAACACATGTCGGGTGTCATTTTTATCATATTTAATTCAGTCAACAGAATAAAGCCTGGCTGTTACCTTGAAACACTCACAGTAATGTGTGTTTCATTAGATTACTGGATTACAAAGTAAAAAGCAATTTGAAGAAAAATTATAAAATATTTGAATCAGCTTCGGTTATTTAAAAGCATTTACAAACATTTAGATTCTGGATGCACCTGCTGGGATTTCATGAGAAAATTACAATTTTGAGAATACCTTACGGTGCATCTCATGAGACTGATCTGTATAAAGATGCAGCTCTTTCTGCCACAAAGATGTGTTTATGGTTAAGTATGGTTTATGGTTCAGAATAAAGGCAGACATGAAGATAGTTTTGCCATCGTTGTTGTAATCTCTGAGCTTGACATGGGCCTGACATAGGGTTGGGACTATAGCAAACAAGCTGCAGACAGGAAGTGGATAGGCTTTATTTAACATTTTACTACTAAAATAACTTAGGAAATAATTTAAATTGTTTTATTAGCTCTATAGTAGTCTTCCTCTTTGTCTTATTAAAGTCTTTTCTTTATGTTTCCTTTTCCATTTTCTTCCTTTTCACATAGGTTGACAACAATGAGGATCCTATGCAGAGGTAGGGTATTTTGGGGCTTAATCTTCACAGTGTTTAGCATTAAAATCATGCTGCCCTGAATTCTAAATTATCTTTATCTTCCCTGACATTTCAAGATCCCTTTTGAGAACTATTTTTTGGTAGTGTATTGTTCCTCATGTCCAGACCCTTAATTGCATGACCATCAGGAGAGTGATATACAGTATATTTAAAGATCACACGTTGCTATAAATCTCAGGCACAGTGATGTAGTTTATAAGGCAAATTACAACTCTATTGGACTCCTTTACAGTGATTAAGATTGTTTGGGGTTTTTTTTTTTTTTTTACTCTTTGGCCAAAGTAGGTAATTATAAAAATAAAAAGCTGACTTTTGATAAAAAATAGCTAATGATGAAATGAGTTATAAGAGTAAGTCACATATATCTTCCTTAGATTTTGTTGAATTTACATTGGACATTTTTACAAAAAGGTTCTAGCATAAAATTTCATCTCAAAGTTGTACTCTTGTCATCTTGTACTTTGTTAATGCATAACATGAAGCAAAATGAAAGAATCTATTGGACTTGTTATTTGGTTTTTCAGGGGGCTGAACAGGCTCCGTACCTGTGGTTACGGAGATACAGTCATTCACTGTCCCATACCCATCTACTCTAATTCCCTCTCCCACCACACAATCCTTGGCACATATTGGTAACACACCCCTAATTTTTCCTCTTATGTTAGATCTCAAAAGCAAAATTTCTGCCACCAAAACATCTGGGCATATTTATTTTAGCTTTCCTCATGGTTACATCCACTTTCATGAATATATAATGAGGTCCATCACCTCCCCACCACGTGAATTCAGGACCTGAAGCTGGCAATTGCCTAAATGTGAACTGCTAATTTAGTCACTAGATTAGTTGTGACACGTATTTAATATCCCTTTGCTCTAACTTTGTCTCAGTATTCTCAGCTAGCTTGAAACCTCTAAAAGGGTTTCCTGTCTATACGACAAACACAGCTTTGTCACTCTGAGTCCTAAAATGCTTGTCCCGCTCAGTCATGATCCCCAGGACAAGCTCTGTGTCTGTGTTACCTTCACTTCCTCTTTCTGGGCAACAGGGCTGCATGGATTTTAAAATCTCTTACGCTTCCATCCTTAGCTTCCATCACACAGAATTCTCTTTCTTCTGTTACCTATCTGGGAAATGTTTGATGAATTTTTCGTTTTTCTATTTTGCAACTAATACATTAATTTTGAAAAAAATGACTTCTTCAAAGAATTCTAAAGAGATATGTGTGACTTTAATCAGTAGGTATTTTAAATCCAGCTTATTAAATCACAGAAATAACATTTATTACTTTAAGATGTTATGGTAGCTTTCAATATTTTTACTTTGAAGGAGACAATTATGAGTAAACAGTTAAGTTAATGTTATTCTATTTTATGTGATAAAAGGAGGAAAGTGAGTTGATTCAGAGTAACAGAAATGGAAATAGTTATATTCATTTATTTAAAACTCTAGCAATAAGTGTGCTATAAGTTTATGACATTAAAATTTGTCTTCTTTAATTCATTAGCAATATGTTTCACAAAATCTTTTTGATTTTTGTTAATTTTCAACTCAAAATAAAAAATTCAATGGTAATTGACCTTCTCAGTAAACAATGGATGTGAAATTTCAGGATATTGATCAATACCGAGAGTCATCTCCATCAGTTCTCCTGGAACCCCGGCAGAATAACTAATACAATTAGATATTGATGGGATGTCACATGCTCTTTATGATGGGACAGGAACTCCAATACTCAACATCATTCTTCAACATGTGTGTGTGCGTGTGTGCGTGTGTGTGTGTGTGTGTGTGTGTGTGCGTGCGCGCCCACATGAATGTGTTTACAGGGTGAACCTAGAGTTTTAGGAAAATGAGACCTCATTCAGATAATTTTAGCTTCAGAGTCCACAGCTTGCTAGATTTTCATTTGTTTCTTTGTTACTTGATTCATATAGCACCATGAGTCCTGATATTATATAGGTTTCTTCTTCATGCCAATCCCATATCTCAGGCAGGCAACTTGGTGCCCTGCTCTAAGCACAATCCCTGCCTGGCCCCCTAAGATGAGGAGGTGAATCAGCAGCATGTCTCAGACAGTTGATCAGTCCTATTGACATCAAGCATCTCAAATCCACCTGCTCTCCATATGGCTGTTCTAGGGACCCAGCTCTTTGCAATGTAGCGTAGGCCCCAAACCAGAAGAGCTCCTGGAAAGTGAAGCTGTATGCCAGGTTTTCCATGCAGCCGGGGGTTTCTGATTGAAAATATTGAACCAATAATTGGAAATTTTGAGCTTTGCTGAAGGCATGTGTCAATATTCTATGCATCTTGATTGAATTTAGCACTCTTTTTCAGCTCTACATCTTACGGCGACATTCCCTGTGGTCAGAGATTAGGTGCCCTTGTAGTGGACAGTTCTTGCTGCTCTATGTCATTAACATTAAGATTCTAAGTTTCATAAGTCTTTGAAAATTTGCTTTTCTGCATTCCCCACATAAGACAAATACTAGCACAAATTTTGTGACACTAATCTACACAAGAGAATTTGAAGCCAGCAATATTTTGAACAATATAGATTGGAAATGAAAATAAATGGACAAATATTCACATGAAACCATTTAATATTCAGGATACTTAGAGAAGTAAGAATTTATATCTAGAGTTAACACAAATGCCTATCTGGTTATAGGGAGGTAGAGTGAAGTTTGCATGCGATTCACCCAGTCTAATATTGTGTAATTATGGTTCATTTGCAAAGGGAAACAGAGCTACCTCTAAGGTTGTGTATGCCCATTTCCCAAAATGAATCACCAGAATTTAAATTCTAAGAACAAATCTTGTTGTTTCACTAACATTCATCAAAATCTTACAGGTCAGCAATGATACACTATGTTCCTCAATGGGACCATAGACAACTTCTTCAATTTATAAGAAACAAGCCAGAATTGGGAAGAAAAAAATATGGGAACAGCTTGAGAAGCTGCCCAGAGTCAAAGGTCCATGGCAGGTGCACCTCTGTGACAGAGAACGTGTGACCAGATGCCACAGGAAAGGCAGTCAGAGGATCCCCTCTGATCATTTCCCCACTTCCAGCACATACACCAGTGAACAGAAGCCAGGTAAGGTTCATCACACCAGATGGTATCCACAGTCCTTTGTCCCAGGGTGACATCAAATGTCTCGAGACCACTGTGCTGCAGAAACAAAATGAAAGCATAACTGGAATACTAGATTTGAGATACTTTTTTGTTTTCTTCCATCTGTGTGTGTGTGTGTGTGTGTGTGTGTGTGTGTGTGTCCCTCTACTCCTGGCAGCCTTAGGTCATCTGCAATTTGCCTGTGGCATTGCTAGTACAGTCTGTACATCTACCTAGAAAAGTGCATGGCATCAATTCCTAGTATTTTGGATGCTAACAGGTTTGGATAGCTATGATTGCTAGAGTCTTATGGAATACAAGAGACAGGTAAAGATACAGATATGTACAGACAAATCAACTAGTCCTATTCACCAGGGTAAGATGACATTTCAAAAATAATCATTACCATATTATTAGCTTTGTCCAAGAAATGTGCATTGCCCATGATCTTTGCTCACATGGATGGACCTCTCATCAGCAGAACTTGCCACTCTGTTGGAAATGGCCTTTGCCAGCATTTCCCAACACTTCCTGGTGTCCAGAACCACCTTCCAAAAGAGTAATCTGTACATCACTCCTGTTTCTCCTCTTATCACATTGTATGCTCCAGAGGGCATTGCTCCTGGAAATGCTTGGTGCCCTGCCTGCACTGGCCTTCTGGGAGACTGCTTGCTGCCATCACCACTTTGGCTTCTCCAGGTTTATTTGAACCTAAGCACAGGAGAATTCTGTGTGTGTTTCCTTTGGAAAGAATCATCTTTATATTATTTATTTATGTATTCATTTAGGTACCAGGGATTGAACTCAGGACCTTGCGTTTGCAAGGTAGGAGGCAGCACCACTGAGCTAAATCCCCGGCCCCCATCTCTTTATTTTTAACAGGCACTCATTCAAGAGCTACACTTACTGAGTGCCTATTTTGTTTTTTAAATTGGACTATGTCTTAAATTTAGGTAGAAAATTATTATATAAGGAATATTTTTATAAATTTATTTGTGATTTTGGATGGCTTCTCGGCTTTTTAGCTAAGATCAAGTGTATTTGCGATTTTGGAAAAATAACAGATGAAGACACAAACACTCACGTTTCGTTATTAAAGTGTACTCTAACTGGAGATGGTACGTGGACTTGGTGTAATCTTCAGGTCCACACAACCACTTAATTTGGTCTCTATCCTCTTATCCTGAACACAAGCAGTGGTTTTGGGTATCCATCTGGTATACTGCAAATCTAAATGAATTTCTGTAAAATTCATTCTTCTTTCAAGTTTGAATTAATAGAATAATTCAGGCAAACTTTCTTTGTCCTTTTGATAATTAGCTCCTTAAACACAGTGCTATTGACTTTGAATGAACCCAGGGGATTCTGACTATTTGTCTCCCATGCATTGCTGACTGTAGCCACCACCAGGGAACTCAGTCCCCATACCATCCATCCTGGTGCTTGCTATCAGAAATAGTAAAAATTAGGAACTGGGGTCTTCTGAAGCAAAAAGGGAGACTATCACTGACTATTCTAAGTTAGGCCTCCTCCAGAATCAGAATAGCACATTTATTTCCCTTGTGGACAACTTTGTTGGGTTTATTGCACCCAGAGAGTGAAGCCCGGCTGGCTTCCTCTTTTGCTACAAAGGCACTGCTCCCTTGCGTCCTGTAATCGCATCCACTGATGTGTTAGTCAGTCAACCAAGTTCTTCCTCATAATCGGATCTACAAAGGGCTCCCTTACTAGAAAAAAATGGGTACTTCCTTATTCTGGGTAGAATTGTGAGGAAAAAGATATGATGACTTAAGCTTTTCACTACATGGTTCACGGTTGAAGTAAACTCTAGGGAGATCTGTATAGAGATAACCACTACATTAATAATACAGGATACAAGATCCATTCTCAAACTATTTTGTCTTTCATTAAAATTCATTTTTATTTGGAGTTCTTCTTACTATTGGTAACTTGGTTAAAAAACACTTAAGTCATTTTATCTCCTCTACAAATCTTAGAATTTCCTAATATTTTAGTGATCTCAAATTAGACAAGAACACTTTGGTAATTATTTAAATTTAATTATAAGCATAGGAAAATTATAGGTTTATCATGCAAATATGTATTCTGGTTCTAGTAGTGGGTAAAGGTTGAATTTTGTGGACTGTATTGCTAAATCAAATGTATTTATTATGAAATATGTATTTTTATAATCTATATTATTATAAAATCTATAGCTTCATAATTTTATGTAATTCAGCATCAGTTTATAATTTAGTCACACTGTATTTTAATCTACTCGTGGGAGTTAGGATTTTAGGTTGCATGCAACTCGACTTTGCTAAGCTCAGGCTATATTCTCTATTCTGGGCTGACCTCTTTATGGTCTCCAAAACCAAATGAAGAAGAGTGAACCTGTGTTGCTCTGCGGTTTGAAGTTCAGAAAGGAGTAAATGTTTCCATCACTAAGGAAACACAGCTTTGAGTTGCATGAACAGGAAAGGAGAAAGGGGACCAGTGCTGACTGAGCCTCACTGAAACAGGCAGGGTATTGATCCTCAGTGAGCCTCTCCTGTCTGACCCTCCTCCTGGCACAACCAAAATATTCATCCCCCTGCTGCATGTAGCAAGCTGGCACAGCCATTCCAGTGCTCCTGTCTCGAACACCTGTTCTTTCACTCTGTATTTCAGTCTGTGTCACTTACCTGATTAATGGCCTCAAGGAGTGACCAGAACCCTATTTTCAAATAATTCACTTTCTATTAGGAAAGTAAGCAGATGACAGCAAGTGTGGTGATTTTAAGGTCCTATTTAGCAAGAACCAAAGGAAGGACGACTCCTCCAGCTTGAAGGCTCAGAAAGGAATTGACCATGGGACTGCGTCCTAAAGGAAACCGATGAATTTCTCTCTTGAGGATTTGAGAAAAAAGGAGATGGTTGGGGAGTGACAGGGGCAAAAATGTATCCATTTCTCCTATGATCCAAACCAAATGAATAAAACCGTGGCACACTGAGAAATTAAAAGGAGCTTATAGTGGATAGCTTAGAGTGAGAAGCACAAGCAATGAGCAATAAAGGTAGAGAGGGAAAAAGGGGCAGTTACAGGTGTCGTTGCCACCAGATGCTCATCCTAACTAACAAACATGCAGCCTTGGAAGACAAGTAGAGAGGTGGGTGGACAGATTTTCACCTAGGCAAGCTCTCCAGGGCCTTGAGCAGAATGTATTTGAATAGAATGGTTGTAAGGCTGCTGGCTATAGGAGGGGCTGGTTTTAGGAATTCCCAAGTCCATTATGGTTTAAATTGGAATAGTTTCCTACAGACAGAAAAAGTAAGATAGTCAAGTCAAAAGTCCAGGAAGTTCATTAAACATAGGGGATGAGAACTTGAGCACACGGGGAAATTTTCAAGTCTGAAGTGAATATATAGCTGGTAGGGGCGAACCTGGGGTAATGGCTCAAGACAAAAGTGGAAAGAGGAAGACTCATCAAAGGAGACACCTATGTCAGGTTTCAGTGTGGCAAGTTTGAACCTTTAAAAATCAGGCAGCAATGACGGGCCACTAAACAGGCAGAAGAACCTGATACGCGGAGACAGGTTGGTGTCCAGCTTGTGGGCAATCCCCAAATTGAAGAAGATAGATCATAAGAGCAGAGGAATAGAAAAACTCACCTGAGCACAACATTCAGAGCAGGGAGCTCAACAGGCAAAGAGGGGATGGGAGGAAGACCAAGAGTCCATGGTACCTCAAATGTGAAGAGGTAATTACAATGAAATATGACCAAGATCATTAAATATGGGGGGGTGAAATAAGAATATAAAGTAAAATCAAAGTGCCATTTCAGAATTATCCATCAGGAGGTCACTGACCAAAGTGTTGAAAATAATGGTACTCATGTGGTGACACTGAAAATCACAGCCAGAGTGGAGAATGAGCAGTGGTCTATACTGTTAGGGAAAGCTGGGTCATGGAGAGATAAAGACCAAAAAGGAGGATAGAAGTAGGCAATTAGAGTGACCAGCACAGGGAAGGGGTTGGCAGAAGGGCTGCACTGACAGGCTGCTGTTGAGGAACAGAGGGATTGCATTGCTGGGAGAAGCTTTGGAACCAAGACCCTGGCTTGGGGAGAGCCAGGATGAGGACACCTGAAAGCATCAGTCTCCCTTCTGGATCCAGGGGCAGGAGGAGCCATCTGGGCATGAGCACACCTGTGCATTGGAGGTCAGTGGGAGTGTGGCTAGGTAACAGCTGTTGGCTTCACTTCTCCCAATTACGAAAGATGCAAGTTACTTTCCAAGAAATGATGACAGGTTGTGTGAGCCCTTCTTGCCTGGTGTTGAATCAGTCCTGAGAGTAGTGGATACACCAGCCAAGAAAAGATCCTGAAAGAGGTGAGGATGCAGTTAAGAACTCATGGGCAAGGAAGAATCCACTCATAGAGGCACACATTCCCCATGGTCCAGGGGTTTTTCTAGCATCACACTGGCTCCCAGTACAACATCTGACACTTTGCTGTGCCAGAAAGAGATATGGGTCCAAAGAAGAAAGCACACCCATATACCCAGCGTGATGAATTAATACATCTTTGAGTATGTGAACCTACATGACAGCAGGAACTTTGCAGGTATAATGGAAGTTACTTATCAGTTGATGTGAAGATACTAGGATTATCCTGGATTCTCAGCAGGCTCAAAGCAACTACACAGACTTTCAGAGGTTAGAGACAGAAATTTAAGTTGGAAAGATGGAGATGGAAGCATGAGGTAGATATGACAGGGATTTTATGGTGGAGGGGGCCTGGGTCAAGGCAGGGAGGTGGACTCAAAGCTCCGGATGAAACAACACAGCCACAGTCTTATGTCTGCATGGCAGCAAATTCTGCCAACATAGAATCAGCCTGGAATGAACCCAAGAGTGGATATTCTGCCAGACTCCAGGTTAGCATGGAGATGCTGACACCTGCCCTCTCTTCACTGCTGCTCATTTTCCCTTTTTCCTATTCACTCATGGAGTAGTTTCTGTATTTCTCTTCAGGTAGAGACATCTTATCCACTGTTCAAGTTATAGATCACATCTCTTATCACCTTCCTAGAACCATCTGCCACTGGAATCCAAAGAAAATGACTTTGACTGCATATTTTCTTTCCTCTCATAAAATTAATTCTTATACATTATCTCATTTGGCTATGAGACTGATTCTTCAGCAGAGCAGGACAGATAACATTAGCTCCAAATTATAAAAGAGAAAATTAGTGCACATCGAAGTGTAAGGACTAAATCGTATTGGCACAATCAGTAAAGGGCATGAGTGGAGCTCCAATCCAGCACTCAGACTCCACATTCTGGGTGCTCGCAGAACACTGTAATATCTTTCCAGCCATATTATAAATTGCTCAAGGCTCTGTCTAAATGCACTGATTCTTATGCTCAGCACACTGATGCGCACAAAGCAGGTGTTTATTAGGTGCTCATTTATTAAAATAACAAGAATGAAAGTTAACTTAGATGAAGCATGTTTCCTTCACTTCTATTCAGTGTGGGTTCCAGGCTTCATTTTCCTTCAATTCTTGTGATAGTGAGCCTCTATTTTCTCCTTTCTGATGGGCATGTATCCAATTTTCCCTCAAAAAAGAGTTGCTTTAGATTTTCATGAGGTTGCATTACTACCCACGAGGCAAGGGGTTGAGGGATGGGTGGGTTCTGCTGCCCTGCTTTCCATATTATATTAACTATGTAGATTAATCATAATCAGTCACTGTTATGTACTGCTATTAATTCCACATCTGAATTCTATGCACTCAGTGGGAGTTCAATAGATATTACCTGTTGGATGACAGGTTAGCCAGCTGACTGATTATTTTACTGTGAAACCTGAATTTTGAGGATGATAAGATGTTTTTTCCCTGTAATATAGGGCAATGTCATAGAAAAATAATCAAGAAACTCCTCTATTTGTGCCGATATTTATGTACATTGACATTTCACCTACTGAGTCATTAAAGTGTCATATTTTGCCCTTAGTTACTTTTATTTACAGTTTTATCTAGATACAGTTCATATGCATTTAAAATGTGCTGATCAGTGGCTTCTAGCACACTCATAACAATTTAGTAAGTTCAAAAATTCGCAGTTACTGCTAATTCCAGAACATACCCATCACTCCCCAAAGAAACCACCTTATCTTTTATCTGTCACTCTCCACATCCCCCTCACTATTGCCCCTAGAAATTTCTAGTCTGTGTTCTGTCTCTGTGAGTTGCCTGTTCCAAATATTTCATATACATGGAGTGATAGAATTCGTGGCCTTTTGTCACTGGCTGGTTTCTTTCACTCGGTACAACATTTTCAAGGATTACACAGTTGTAGACTGCATAGATTCTTCTTTCTTTTTACTGCCGAGTAATATTGCATAGCACAACATACTACACTTTGTTCATCCTTTCTTCAGTTTGTGGGGAATTACTCTGTCTCTATATGAAGACTATCGTGAAGAATACTGCTCTAAATAATGTCATGCACAATTTTTTATGTGGACACATGCTTTCATTTCTCTCGAGTATATTCCTAGCAGAATCGCTGGGACATGTTGTAACGAATCTGCCTTAAACATTGTGAGAAATGTCCAACTATTTTTCAAATTAGTTGTGCCCTTTTACATTCCCACTATCTGTGCACAAAAAGTTCTAAGTTGATTTGTCTTTGGTTTTATTGATGTATTTTGATCATCAAATGTTCCATTTGTTGAGTATTCAACTAATCGAAGTCTTTTTTCTAAAAACAATTGAAGGGAAAAAAAACACACCCTATAATTCTCCAAGATCCCTTTTGGATGTAAATATCTGTGATTGTATTTATTCACTTTTGTGTGGGATGAATGCATAAATGGCAACGTCCAGCATTTTCCTTCTCTGGCCAAGCTCTTAACATAATGTTCTTGGCTTGCAGTGTAATTAATACTGTAGGTGGGCATGGCAGTCCCATTATAAGAAGCTGCTTTTCCTTTATTTAGTGATCACTCTTCCTGAAAAAAAGATGACAAGAAAAGCCATCAAAGTCTTTCTTGTGGGTCTTTTGAGGTTATAGAAACTACATTTAAAAATTGATTAAATGGCCCCCTTTAATTACATTTCCCTGAGAATGTAGAGGAAGTGACATGGATTAAGGTACCCTGGTCACTACTATTCTTATACCAATGGGTAAAAAATAAGGAGGAGGCCATGTAGATGTCAGCACAACAGAACTGCCACACATCTTCAGAGATGCACTGATATGGGTCTTTATTTGCAAATATTCTCTTATACATGATCTGTTATACTATATGGTATACTTCCCATGTAAATTATATTATAAGTTAATATCTCCTCCATATCCCCAACTGAGCTCCACATTTCACCTTACAGGAGAAGCTCAGCACCACTGCCAAATTTATTAGTTTACCAAGATAAGATTTGGCCTCTAATCATAACAAAGAGAGGAGATATGTGTATCAAATTGGGCACATTGACACTGAAAACTGTGATCTTGAGCTTAAGTAGAGCTAACAAACCAGACTCCCAAATATCCTTCAGATATGTCTATGGGGCCTGATATCTTACCCTTCTCAATTTGTGAAATCAAAGTGGGTGAGAAATCTAAATGGATGGTAGTCTAGTTTAATTTCCCTTGTGAAGATTTTAAAGGGTGTAATAACATCTGTGCAGTACATTTGGATTCAAAAGAATCCAAGAACTGGGACAGATTAGCACTGCTGTCCTTGTACCTTTCAATACTGCTGTTCCCAAATTCCATGCCACGATTCCCAAGAAAGTCTTGCTTTTCTCTCCAACCTTTCTGCCTCCCTGCTCGTTTTCCTGTGTTGTCTCCCAAGGGTGTTATTTAAGCAGAGTTTGGTAAACAGTATAGAGTTCACCCTTTAGTGTGGCATTCAGGTACATGTTCAAGGGCTCTTCCAAAACTGAGTGACCCTATTTCTCACTTAATGGAACACGTCCTCCCTTTTGTTTTTTGTTGCAGGCACTCATAACGCAAAAAACGAAAGAAAGAAGTTTTGCTGTATTTGCATGTCGAGTGAATCATTCATCTCTATTCCTTATGGCCAGCAGCACTTTCTGTTCAATTAAAGGGAGAGCAGCAACTCACAAAGAAAACCAAATTTCTGTCAAGAACTTGGAGAAAAAGATCATGAATTGCTCTATCATCCCCGCTACAGTAGTCTTGACCAGCTCTTTTTCACTCACAGGAGGCGTGAAGGTAAGATTTGATATAATACTTTCCTAAAAATCCAGAGTGAATAAGGTAGTCTTGGGAGAAAGTTCCTGGATATAGATTACCTATAAAAAGAATAAAAGGATGAACATTGAAGATTTTTCATCACTGTAAACAAATAATTTGTGATCACTTTACGCTCAAACCACAAATAGGACCAAGAATTAGAAGCGCCCCGAGCTGCCCAGCATATACATATATCACTGGTCTGCGGTAATGAAGATTACCTGATAAAGATCACAATATGACAGTTTTCCTTTTGCATTGGCTGCTGAACAGCCAGAAACGGTTTTCTGCGGCCGGCCGGCTATTGATCCAGCCCTCTCTTGTCAGTGATGCAGTTAATGGGAATTCCACAGGCAAATAAAAGCTACATTTTGTCTTCATTTTCATCTGAAATATGAGCTGGTCCTTTGTACTCTCGACAGTCATTTATTACTCATTTTCTTTTATTGATGTTTATGAGCTGAAGCATAAAATGATTCTCAAATGTGGCTTAATTGAGACAGCAGTTGACACTGTAACCATGATTACTGGTGCACCGTCAGCGGCAGAAAGACCATGAATCAAGGTTTGCTTTTCATTGGTCTTAGAGGCAGCATGCAGGAGAGAGTGTCCTTAAAAATCAACCAGGCTGGAGCCAAAGAAATACGCCGATTTATCATCATAGGTGGTGGGGGAAAGGGTTCCTGGTCCTTAACGGGCAGCCACACCACTGCAGCGGGTCACTTGGTACTTGACATTCGAGAGCTTGCTTTCCTACTCTGGGCAACTTCTTCTAAAATAGGGCCTGCATTATTATTTTTAAAATATTTTGAGCTAAGGGACTAACCTGAAAAAAAAAAATCATAGGAGGAAATGCTGCCAGACACAGGACCTACACACAGCAAGCGGGGCGGCCCAGTCACTCAATTCATTCGTAAAATGGTAAGAACAATCAATACTGTGGAGAAGTATTTTTTTATATGCGGTTATTAACTCATAAGCTACAGTATATCTCATCTCATTTCGACAACAGCTGAGGTCTCCATCTCCCTCTGGAGACCCCTGCAGGTCCCATTATGAGAATCATAAATAATATGTGCTAATGAGATATGAATTGATTATGTTGGAAAAGCTGACATTTTCATCCATCATTCTAAATGATGTTTAACAATGGATTACCAGCCAGTAATTCCTCTGATATGAGATTAAATAAAATAGCCGGCTGTTTCAGCAGGCTAGCTCAAGGAGATGGCAATAAATCTGCTCAATTACTGTATTACCAATCCGTTTTTCACTGCTAAGGATATTATTATTTCATTTAGACTTGTTCATGCATCATAGATTATTTTATTTCAGGCAGTCAATGGGAGAAACTGCGGCATTTTATTCACTGAGCCACAGCACAGAGGGCTTTGCGAGAGTACAGTAAGTGCTCCTCTGTGGGCCCCAGATGCCCCAGGAGAGGCCAGCCAGCTGCCCCAGGCTGAATGGGCAACGTGTGAGCCACATTTTAGAAGGAAGGATTTTGCTTTCAACCCAATTTTCTTTACTTATCTGAAAAGTCTCAACCAAAGGATACTGCCTAGGAAACTGATCGATCAAAACGAGATTATCAGATCCTCTAAGATGATTTGGTCCTCATCTCAGTCCTGTGGTAGATTGAGAATTAGATCACAGACCCTATCCTTTGGCCTGGGAAATTAGGTTAACGGCCCTGGCCTTGGCAATACGAAGGGTGGGTTTTCTTCTTGTGCCAGGCAAACACAAAGTACACATGCTTTGTTGATGAGGAAGTTGGTTGGTAGGAAGTGTTTCCCTAGTTCCCTAAGTAAACTTGCTGATGAAGTCCTGGGCTGCACTCAGTGTGCCAGTGATAGGAAAATAGAGGAATGAATGATATCAAAAGATTCAGCAATTCTTTCCATCATTCATGAAATCACCCATTTATCAACTGACTCAAGGAAGACAAGGTCAGCACCTGCCCAAGGCCAGCCCTTGTGTGTACATGAAAATCACACCAACTAGAGGAAGCAGCTCTGTCAGCACTCCCAGGGAAACACCATACGCTCTCACCCTGCTCTAGCTCCATGGTCTTCTTTGCACCCGATAGCCTGAGCGGCAACCAGCTCCGACAGTGTTAGCCTCTTGCCTCTTGCTTTAGAGTGTTATGGTTACTTACACAGAGGCTTGCAATGTTAGTTCAGGCCACCAAATGCAAACAAAGCCCAGAAGTGTGAGGCATATCTTTCTACAAGTGACACTCTGATGGGAGCTGGTAGTCAACTCTTTCTCTCTTCTTTCCCCAGAGGAGGACTTCAGAGGTGCTTCCAGGACATGTTTCAGATGTTTCAGCAAGATCCAGTACTTGGCACCACGCCCAGCTTGAGATGATGTTCGTTTGCCTTCCTCCTCCCTTACCCACCACTCTTTTCCTTAAGTCCTGTGCCCTGGAATTGCACCCTAAGAAGCAGCAGCAGCAGCAGAAGCAAGAAAGCGTGTGATTCAGCTGTAGACCTGGAGAACCCTGGATTACACAAGGCATGCAGATGACCATGGAGGCAGATCTCACTGGAAGCCTGGAGATCGGGACTGTTCCATGAAAGACTAATCCGGCAAGTCAGGCAGTGGAGACAGATACTATCATAGTACAGCATGACCATTTCCATGATAACTTAGGGCACCGCACAAGTAGAAGGCAGGCATTGCAATGTATAATAGTTGTGGGTCATGCATAAAATGAGTCTCTGACCATTCAGGATTCTGGAAGGGACTGACTTTGGTGATATGGTTGGTAGTCTTCACAAATGAAGATGTAAGTTCCCCAACAGTCAAGCTTCACTCAGCCTGTGATGGCCAAGGGTCTCCAAGGCCAGCTTCACAGAGAACCACATGTCCAGTGGCAAAAAAGGGCACTAGTATGAGTCCCACCCAGGCCTGGCCCACAGGTGCAGCAAGCAACAATGCAGGGCACACAGGCACAGTGGAGATTATGGGAAGTGAAATTATACCTAAATTTACTTTTGGTCTCAAATCTTGATCCCTTCTTTATCTGTGTCTTTTGCTATGAGAACCTATGCTTTCTTTCATGAAGGAGGCAGAGTCTATTTTCACTTTGCCAGTCTAAAGTGCTTTTGTAGATTATTTGGCTAAATCTAGAAACACAAAAATATATGTTAAGAAATTTTAACCTGTAATTACTAATTTCATATGTCAACTTGGCTAGGCTATGGCACCTTATTATTGCTTAGTGATCAGTCTAGATCTTGCAATAAAGGTATATTTTTAAACATGAATAACACTTAAATTACATTTAAAATATACCTAGAGCAGGCAACTTTCCATAATGTAGGTAGGTCTCTCCCCAACAAATCATCTTTCAATTATATTCCCAGTGCACCCATCAGAGATCCAGGGTAGCTTAAAGTAACTCTGTGATGGAACACAGAAGCATATATTAGAATTTGGGTTTAATTTTGTCTCCTCTTTCATCTCTCAGAGATGCAGTTGGAAGATCCTTGTATTTATGACGTCAACTCTCCCCATACCATGTTATTTATTACTATTATGCTTTTCGGTGCTGGGCCTTCCATCCAGCCACCAGTGTTTCTTTTTTCAAAGATCCCAGAAATGGTGTTGGAGAAAAAAGAAATACTCTCCTTCCAATGAATGAAAAATGAGAGCAGTAAGCAAACTGGTATCTATCTTTCCTGCCTCCAGACATAAGGCAAACTATTTTGTATTATTAGGAGTACATATGCACCCATGGAAACAGATTAATATTTTTATTTATATAATCTAAATATAGAAATATAGAGTTGATAAGTGTGACAGTAAAAGATAAAAATTATAGGGCCGGAGATTTAGCTCAGCGGTTCTGTGGCCTGCCTTGCAAGCATAAGGACCCGAGTTCAATCCCCGGTAACCCCCCAAAAAATTATAATTGCATAGCTTCCCTGAGATACAGGTAAATTCTTCTTCTTGTTTCAGAAAGTTCATTTTATAAGGAGTTAAAAGGGGAGGGGAAACAGAATGAATCTTAATTATTTGCATTAGATTTTAGGTTTACCTAAGCATTCATTTGAGTTTATTGGTACTTTTTTAGTATTCAGTACAGTTATATGTATAGTATGAAATGATGCTATATATGGAATGTTTTTAATATCTTTAATTTTGTACTGAGCAGGCAGGCATGGGTAAAATCTCAACCACCTAAAAAAAGCATTGTATTATCATTGTATATATTACATTGAGATGAGCAGAATTTACAGTAACGGTATCTCTACCACCTGCCACACCAACTTGAGAGACAAATTCATGAAAGGAATGCTGAGAAAGTAGCTTGTCTTAGAAAGGTAGAAATATCTTTTATTCCAAAAGAAAATCTTACAATCAAAGCCCAAGGAATTTCTTGAGTTCTATGAAAATAAAGTTTCAGAGTTTCTGAATTTTATTTTTGTAGTACTGGGGATTTGAACCTAGGGAGCTCAGAGCTCCCTTCTCTCCCCCCTTTTAAATTTTATTTTGAGGTAGATTCTCACTATATTTCCCAGGTTGGCCTTGAATTTGTGACCTTCCCCAACAGACGTGTGCCACCATGTCCAGGTACCTTGGTCAGCGGTAAGAGAACTAATCTAATCCGAGGACCTTGTCTCTTTTCTTGAGCCTAACTTTCTCTGTAGTCCATATGAGATAACATGATGAATAAGAAAACATTCTGCATTGGTGACAACAGATGAGTTCCAGTAAAAGGCTCCATTGTATGAAAAAAAGAGAATGTGAAATGAATAAAGCACGGAATTTCATCAAACTTGGGCATCTCTGTACTGGAATGGTAATGTGAGTTTGCATAACTGTAGCTAGATAATAAGAGTTAAGTTTCATAATTTTAATTCATGTTATCATTTTGTTTGTGACAAATATCTTGTTTTAAACTTTAATTAAGAGCCAATGTTATAATAAGTAATAAGGAAATCTAATATTTCATAATGAACTCAAGGATATATTGTACATGAGTCAGTAAGGGGCAGATGATATTTTAATATCACTTTTCCAATGATAGCTAAGATAATTATCTAACAGCCTCCTTTAAAATGAATGGATTTTGATTTATTTTTAAAACATAAAAGTCCTACACACCATATACATTCTATAAAACATCTGAAGATGTGTAGACTAACACTCTGTTAAAAAATTATCACCTGTACACGTATGATCAACATAGATCCAAATGTATCATTTTATGTTGCTACAATATTTGAGAGATCTAATCTCCGTGCATCACTGAAAACTATGGAACAGTATGGTCCTCATGAAAAGCAAATTAAGAGATATTATTGAATTTATTTAATTTTATCTTATACAGGACCAACTGTTACTATCCTATTGTGGAGATACAAACAAAAACTACTAATCACAAGGGAAGGTTCTTCAAGGGCACAAATGTATTGAGTTTTGGAAGGTAAAAAACTCAGGTATCTCTGGCTCTACTGCTTAACCATTAGTGACCTTCCTAAACTTGAGGAATCTCTCATTTTCACTCTTATTTTGTGACTCTATCTTAGTTCACCTCACAATCAAGTAGCTGACATATGTGCAAACCACAGAAAGATCATTTAAATATGTGTTCAAACTGTGCCAATCAATGCAGACAAAGCGATGAGACAGGTGGCAGATTATTTGGCCAGGTGCTGAGGGAAGATGTGCCAGTCCCCATGGAACCAAATAGAGGGTGGAGACACAGCAATGACAGGACCATCACAACACACTTCCAAGGAAGCCCAGGGAGAACAGGAAACACACTGGGTCTATCCCAGCACTAGTGGGGTTGGCTCTCCTCTCTTATTCACCAAGGCACAGAGGAGACAAACACAAACTCATTTGTGGAAGGAGATGGCGGTATTTTGTGGAAACATACACACTTGTCTATAACAGATGTAACTACATGTTGTGATCAGCATCATTCCTCTGCTCTGTGTACTGTCTACTGAACCTAAGTGAAATAAAAGCTAAATATGTTTTCTAAAGCCATAGTCCATTTTGAGCTACTGTACTTTTGTATTAAATATAAGGCCTAGGTCAAAGTTTGTATTTTGCCTACAGAAGCCTTGTGGTTGCTGCAGCATCATTTTTTAAAAAGCTAGTTGTCCTCCTTTGAATTGCTTTTTTATCTTCGTCAAAAATCAGTTGGACATGTTTGTATGGTCTATTTCTGGGCTTTCTATTCTGCTTCATTGATCCAGGTGTCTATCCTGCGGTTGCACTCCCTTGATTAATGCAGCTATATAGCAAGTCTTTACATCGGAAGCCTAATTCTTTAGCAGAACTGTTTTGGATGTTCTGTGGCCTTTCCCTTTCATATAAATGAATAAATCTGTGTGTGTATATCTAAGAGTTACATTGCTTGCATTTTGGTAGAAATTGCTTTAAAGTTCTGGAAATAATTTGGGTCGAATTGATGTCATATGCACAAACTTTCAAACTATGGACACAGCATGTCTCTATTTATTTAGGTACTCTTTTATTTTTCATCTGCATTTTACAATTTGGGGGCATACAGATTCACCCATATTTTGATATATTTATATCTATGTATTTAATTCACTTTGAAGTGAATTTCAATAGAGTAATGCTTTCAATGTTGGCTCTTTGAAAGTCCATTCTTAATATATGAAAATGAAGTTGATAGATTGAGTCAAAATGCTATATTTCAATCATTCTGAACTCATTTATTAGTTGAAGAAATTTGAAGATGCACTGGTATTATTAAAGTGGATAACTATCTTGTGTAGTGTTTCTCTGCATGCCTTTTATTTTATCTTTTTTTTGTCTTACTGACCAAAGCTTCTGGTTCCCTTAATTTATAGACACAACAGTGTCCCATCCTCTTGTTCCTGATCTTAGAATGAAAGTATTAAGTCTTCCAAATTAACTATAATATTAATTGTAGGTTTCTTGATTTTTCAAGTTGAAGAATTTCTCTCATATCTAGAATGCTGCAACTTTTTTCTATCATGAAAGAATGCTGAATTTTGTCAAATAATTTCTCTATGTCACTAGATTTGATTATATTGTTTTTCTTCTGTAGCTCTATGATAGAGGAAACCAGCTGCATTTCAAGTTTGATGTGAGCCTTTCATACTTGCAAAGTGTAACACACTTGTCTATTGTGTATTGCATTTTGTACCCATTTCTAGATGGGGTCAGCTAATACTGTGTTGAGAGGTTTCTGTATCTAAATTCATGAGATATATGAAGTATGATAAAATGTGGTTAATGTTTAAATTTTGAAAATATATCACAATAAAACACATATTACCATTATATCCTCCCTCAAAATACTGCCCTTTGTTTCCAACATTCTTAGCCCATAGTTTTCACTTCTCCCTGCAGCAGAACTGGAAGCTCACTTTCCTGAGTATTTTTAGTTGCACTGTTGTGCCTGCCTTGAAGCCCTGAGTTAATTCAAAATCCTTTCATGGTTATTTTGACTTCAGAAAAGTGTCAGAAGTCACGATGTGCCAGATCTAGTGAATGAGGAAGAACAGCACATACTCAAACGTTTTTATGAGCCTGTCTTTCTGTACAATAGCACTCAATAGCATTCACCATATATTTTATCACACCGAGTAAAGACACTCATGAAGAGGACGTCCAGAGCTTTGGAAAATGACAAGAACAATGGCACTTGTGTGTTCAAAGTTATGGGGAGTATTTTGATGGAGATTAGTAGCAATGTGTGTTTTACTGTAATGAATTTTTTAATTTAAATTTTCATATATTTTGCTAAGCCTTTTTCTTTGTCTGGCATTTTCTTTTACCTCTATTTCTTACATCTTTTTTTAAATTCATCTATATAAGTTTGGTAAAAATCTTTAGTGAGACCCTATAGGTTCAGAGATTTCTATTCAAGAGGCTATGAATTGTAATATGATTTTTATGGTTATAGGACTATTCTGGTTATGTACTTGAATAAATTGGGTAGTTTGTAGTTTATAAGATATTGAATGTTTTCTTCTAAGTTTTTTTATTTCATGTTCATGAAGTTGTTTGTGACAGCAAGCTACTCTTTTGATGGCTGCATTTGTACGGATATCCCTTTTTGAATATTTTACTGCTAATTTCTACCTTCTCTTTCTAACTGACAGTTTTGCCAGAGTATAATTGATTTCATTATTTTTTTAAAAAAACAATTTTGTGTTTTAATGATTTCCTCTATCGGCTTTGTTTTCAATTTCATTAATCTGTGCTACTGTTTTTTCTTTTATTGTTTGATTTCATTATTTTTTTAAAAAAACAATTTTGTGTTTTAATGATTTCCTCTATCGGCTTTGTTTTCAATTTCATTAATCTGTGCTACTGTTTTTTTTCTTTTATTGAGTTTATTGGTGCATTTTAGGTATACAGTACAATCACATTCATTATTGGGATCTTGTACCTTTACATGACAGGTCTCGGCTCTCAGTTTTTCCACTTGTCCATGCCCTCCCTTCACCCTCTCCTCCCCTCCCCATTTACAAACACTTTATTTCCATTTTTTCATATTTTATTCTTTTCCCTTATTACCTTTCCCCTACCCTTCCCATTTTCCCTATACCTTTAGACCTTTTCTTCCTATTTCACATAGTCAATTATCTCATAAGGATCATATGTACTATTATAGCTCTTCATACCAGAGAAATTATTGTTTTTATTATAGCCTTCCTTCTATTTACTTAATTTAATTTGCTCTGATTTTTCCAGTTTCTTGGGAAGAGAGCTTAGGTGGTTCACATGAAATCTTGCCTCTTTCCTAATGTAAGCATTTAGTACCAGGAGCTTTTCTCTCAGTACTATTAGTGTCATCACACAAATTTATTATGTAGAGTTTTTTCTCTTTCAGCTGCATGTATATTTTTAATACCCTCAAGAAACCTTCTCTGGTACATGAATTATCTAGAAATGTGCTGTTTATGTGTTTGAAGATACTTCTGTTCATTTTCTACTTTTATCAATAGTTTGATTCCACTGTTGTTACACAATTATTCTGGATTGCTTTAATTTTTTTTTCAGCTTTAATTGAGTTTATTGGTACATTTTGGGGATACAGTACAGTTACATTCATTGTTGGGATCTTGTACCTCTACCTGACAAGTCTTTGTTCTCAGTTTTTCCCCTTGTCCCTGCCCTCCCTTCACCCCCTCCTCCCCTCCCCATCTACAACCACTTTATTTCCATCTTTTCATTATCTCACATTTTTTCTTTTTCCCTTTTTACCCTTCCCCTACCCATCCCACCTTCCCTACACATTTAGCTCCTTTCTTCCCATTTCTCAATGTCAGTAATCTTATTAGGATCTTCTGTATTATTGCAGATTATTCACACCAGAGAAACTATTTGGTATTTACACATGTGTGCCTTATTTATTTCATTTAGGAGTATATCTTCAATATGTATCCATTTTCCTATGAATGAATCTATTTTCTCATTCTTTATGGTTGAGTAATAACCCATTTTATAGAAAAATCACATCTTCTTTATCCAGTTTCCCACTGATGGGCAAATAGGCTGTTTCCAAGTTTTAGCTATTACAAACTGTGCCACTGTAAACATGGGTGTGCATACTTCTCTGTGATATGATTCTTTTAGTTCTTTTGGAAAGATACCCAGCAGACGGATGGCTGGGTCAAATGGAACCTCCAGTCCAAGCTCTTTGAGGTATGTCCATATTGATTTCTGTACTGGTTGCACCAGTCTGCACTCCCACCAACAATGGAGAAGAGTTCCTTTCTCCCAACAACCCTGCCAACATTTGTTATTGTGTGATTTCTTGATAGCAGCCATTCTTTGTGGGGTGAGGTGGAATTTGTTAAGATTTGTTTTATGTTTTAGGATATAGTCTATTTTGGAAAATGTACCATGGATGCTTGATGAAAATGTATGTTCTGCTTTTGTTGGTAGAGCATTTTATTTCAGTCAAATAGGCCCTTCTGATGCATGCATGGTCTTGAGTGTTTTTATATCTGGCTGATTATTTTGTTTTTGGCTAGAAGTTCCATAATTTGATGGTGAATGGAAAGTCGTGTGGATTTGTTTCTTTCTCTTGCATCTCTATTAGTTTTGCTTCATGTAGTTTAAACTCTGTTATTTGGTGAATACAAATTTATGATTGCTGTCTGCTGGTTGGATTGATTGCTTCATCAATCTGTAATGCCCACCTTTCATTCACCCTAGTAATTTTCTTTTCTCTGATGTCTGTTTTAATCTGATACTAATATACTCTTCTTTCTTCTATATAGCCCTACCTTCTTCTTCCTTTCTTTAACTTCCTACAGGATCCTTGAGCTTTTTTAAGAATTCTTTTTTTCATTAATTTATAATGTGCATACTGATTTATATCTTTTTATTATTTGTTGTTCTAAGGACTACAGTATACACATACATATTTTTCCAGCCTTTGGGTATTAAGGTTTTACTATTTCAACTGAAGTATTGAAACATTACTTCTAATTCAATCCTTATACTATCATTGCAGTGAACATATTTGGCTTAAGAATTTATTCTCTGTATGTTGAGAGACATTGTATCCAATAGTGTTATAATTTTTTGCTTCAAAGATGAAATATGAATAATAATGTGATTACTTCAACTAATATGATTAGGTAAAATGTGTTGATCCCAAAATATGTTTACCCCATTTTTGTATCTCCATCCATGGCTCTTCTTTTCTTTCTACATCCCAGGCTTTCTTCTGCATTGTTGTTTTTATATCTGTTGCCATTAGCTACTGTTTAAGGGTAAATCTAATGGTGACAAAAATCTCTTAATTTTCCTTAAAATAATAGTGGTCTAAGGTTTCATCATTCCTAAAGGATAGATTTGATGAATATACATTAGTGCTTATAGTATGTTGCCACACTTCTGAATTTCATGGTTTATAAATAAGAAATTCACTCTCATTCAAATTAGCCTTCCTTCACTGAAAATATGCTATTTTTCTCTGGATGCTTTAAAGAAATATTTGTCTTCAGATATCAAAATTTAATTATCACATATTTTCTTTGGAATTGCTTTGGGTTTGTTATTTGGGATTTGTTGAGCTTCTTAATCTATATAATTCTATCTGAATTTGGAAGGTTTTCAGATATTACCTATTATATATAATTCACCAAAATTATACAATTATTTCTTTGTGTACATATGTGATTTTGGAGCTTCTTCTCTCCTGGGTTTATAGTATCCTGAATGCTCTCCTGTCTCACTTGTTCATGAGACTCTATTTAATTTTATTTTGTGGTGCTTTATTTTCCCTTTGCTTTTGCACTTGTGTAAACTCTGGAGTGGATGCTCATGCTAAAAACTGACTCTATTATTTGTCATACCCACCATAATCTTTAGAACATCTGGTGAGTCTTTTATTTTGATTCTTACAGTTTTTAGTTCTATAGTTTCCATGTTGGTCAATTTACAAAGTGCATTTTGTTTGATGAGATTTTCTATTTTTTTTTAATTTTAAGATAATTCCTAGCAGTCTATTCAATGGTTTCATAATGATTTCTTTAAATCTTTTGTCACATCATGCTCCCATTTGATTCATCTGCTTGGATGGGAAGGAGATCAACTGATTTTTCTTTTCATCAGGTAATTTTTTTCCTGATTACTTTTATTATGAGTGATTTTTAACTATCCCAAACACTTTAAATATCATGTTCAGGGTGTCTTGAGTGTGTTTATATCTTCTACTTTTGCATATTTTAGTTTATTATGTAGGCCCTGGCCTGGTCTTGAAATCTGTTGTTCCAATGATTTCATTCTTGGAGCTCCCTCAGCATTAATGAATCTTGTCAGCTTCAGTTTGGTTCTGCTGGATCCCAGCACTCTGCTGCTACCACTGCTGGTTAGAGCCACACTGATCCCACGTGACTTTCTGTCATTGACTCTAGACTGTGAGCTTCTGGGCTTGTTGGCATCATGGGGGGCAGCAGGTGGGGCCACTGCTTCCCTGGGTGAGGGGGGATAACTCCACTTTTCTTACCTATGCCTGGCTCTGGGCAGGTTGCATCCCTGCTGTTGGGGCTGAGTGAATTGTGGAACTCTAGGTGGGTCTGGCAGCACTGCCACCACCTCTGTCTTATAGGATGCTTTGCAGTTGTTACTTCTGTGCCTGGCTGGGCCTGTGAATGCTCTGAAGAATTTCCAACCTTTTCCAGAGAAAGAGCTGTCCCTCCTCTGAGCACTTGTTTGTTTGACTGTAACATGGGTGGACCTGTGCTCAGCCCTCTGTGGTACCCACTGCACAAGAAGACAGAGGTCGAGGAAATGTACCGCCTTGTGTTCTTCAAGCCCTAAGGCTTGTGAGTCTTTTTCTCCCCATCTTTCTGTCTGTCTGCAATTTGCTATTGCATTATTCCCAGGGATTTTAGCAATATTTGAAGGGAAGGGGAGGGAAAAAGTCTGATCCAGATGCTCAAAAACTTTTTTTTTTTTTTTTTTTTTTTTTTTT
>NW_022900942.1:8176125-8180427 GCF_012274545.1 Fukomys damarensis | reverse complement strand
TTTTTTTTTTTTTTTTTTTTTTTTTTTGGTGAGCCTGGACTGCTTCTCCCTGCTTCTGAAGGTGTTTTTGGATCTATGGTCAACAAGCCTTTAGCATCTTGAAAATGGTTCCCAACTGAAGAATAGACTGTGAGCTGAAAATGTTGGCCTTCTCAAATTGTCCACTGTGTCATAAAGGTGTGGTGAACCCAACAAAGGTACAAAGTTTAGGACCACTATCTAATCCACATCCATGTCGATTGAAAAAGAAAAGCCTAAATTCAATATAATAACCCTGGAGAGGACTTACCAGGGTTTGGGGTAATCTATGTGGGTGCCGTTCTTCTTGGTAGGAAAACATGTAATTTTTCCATATTATGTGAGTGAAAATATCTTATTTATAGTGTCCTAGAGGCAACAGGTTAAAAAAATGATATGAAATAATAAAACTGAAACCACTATGAAATTGTCTTGGCTGGATGCCAAAAAATCAACATGCAGAAGTAAATAAGACTAAATCAGTGGCAGAGATCTTGGGAATTAAACTAAAACCAATACTCTTGCAGCAAGCCCAAAAGGTAATGATGCCTTTAAACAATATTTAAATGGCGGAATCACTGAAACTTTTCATTGCATATCCTGACTCTTCTAACAGCTGTTATTTCATAATTCTAAAATAATTTCTCCTGGCAAATTAAGTTAAATCATATCATTTTTACTCTACTTTGATAATATTGAAGCTTACTCCAAGACCTATGAGCTGGTAGGTATTTGATTAATTTGATGGAGAAATGGGGTCCATGGCCCCTGGGTTACAACTTCTTCATTCTCTTTTCCTGAGGTCACGTGACACATGGCATAAAGGTCAATGGTTCCCGCCATGGCTTCACATCTGGGGAACAGTGCTTTTAGCCTGAATTGTATCACAACTTATCCAGACATAGTAAATTTCTTAATCAAAGTAATTCCCAAGATCAGGGGTAGAGAGAAATGTCTAAAGCCTATCCACCTGTGAAGGATAATAAGATGAAAAAGAATTTTGAAGGTCACAAACCCTAAAGACAGTTTTAATAAGGAGTTAAGGTGGATTTCAAGAATAAATAACATTCAGCCAGATTTAAGAATATGGAAAATTTTCATAAATATTAGGTATTTTTAATTAAATTAAAAAAGACTTGTTGACTTAACCTAGACCTAAATTCAAATGAATACATTTTACTTTTTGTACTAGAATCCTATTGTAGGATGCATTAAATATTCACAGCGCTAGATTTTATGGATATTCTAAGCCTGTGAATACAAGACCAATAGAGAGCTAGGAAACAATAAATGTAAGTTGCATGTAAATAAAAATAAAGATTGGACATTAATTGACACATGTGAATTACAGTTTTTCAAGAATGAGTTTTTCTTGGGCTGGGGATTTAGCTCAGTGGTTCCGGCTCCTGCCTCACAAGCACAAGGACCTGAGTTTGATCCCTGGTACAAAAAAACAAAAAACAAAAAACAAAACCAAAACAACAACAACAAAAAAAACCCAAACAAACAAAAAAAAAGAATGAGTTTTTCCAGGTGATTTAATGAACTGAAAGAGAGAGTTATTTACATAAATTATTATTGAAGTTTGTTTTACAGTGTCAAGCATGATGTTTTGATATTCATACCCATAGTGAGCTGAAATTACAGTCAAATTAGTAAGCACATCTATTTCTTCACAAAGTGACCATTTCTTTTTGTGCTGAGAAACTTAAATCTACTCTCTTGGCAAATTTCAAGTGCACAACATATGTGAGCCATTTAATATTTGTAAAAATTTATGCTGTCTCAAATTTTGTAAACCAATAATCTTTTATTTCAATGTCAAAAGTAATTTTTTAATCAAGTTTTACAGTTGTGTGAATGAAGAGTTTGTTCCTTTTGGTTAATAAGCATCAGCCTCTTGCATTTCATAATTGTCCTTTTGAAGCTATGGCTTTGAGATTACTTAAAGTTTTAAGAATTTGGACTTCATAATACATCCTGTTTTCTCTCTAAAACTACAGACATTAGTGCAACTAAAAACAAAAACCAATCTCCAAATTTTCATTGCATTTGGTACCTCAGTGCTCATCCCGACTTCAGATAATTGAATAGGTATCTGCACAGAATTGCTCAGGAACTCCAGTCTAATTGAGACTCCATTTATTTCCCCTGTCTATAAATTAATTTGGGTGGAACTAGACACTTTAAAGTGTTACCAATTGTACGATTAGGTCAGCTAACTACTCCTAGGCCATAAGAAAACCGAAAAGAACTCACAGATTCAAGCAAGTTAGTCTATTGTGAATGAGATTCTGAATCCAGTGTGTGGAAAAGGAGACATCCCAAATGTAAATTTGTCTCAGCACAATAATATATAAATTTTCAGAAGGCCAGAAAATATGGGTGAAATCAGAAAAAAGTTAAATCATAGTGTCCATAGTTATGTTTCCAAATATTGAATATGGACCCAGTGGGTTCCCTGCAGCAATGGGAAAGGATACTTAGATCTGTCAAATCAAGATGCCTGTGCCCTCCTTATATTTACAGGATAGAAGAAAATAAAAGCAGGACCAAGATACTTGGTAGAAATGCTGTATCATAGCTTTTCATTTTTCTTTCTTTACAAAGATTACTTTAAATAATATACAAGGATTTATACTGAGAACCAAGTTACCTAACCTGGGGACCTCACTTTGAATTCAGCTTTGAGAGATAGTTCCTTTTTGTTGTCAGCTACTCAAAACCTCACACACATATACTTCTGTGCTACTATGATCTGCTCTCAGTCTGATACAGCAACTTGCACTCTTATTCTCTCCCTTTCTTTCCAATAAGAGTGTTATCAACATCTTTGATTGGTTATTTTAATTTTTCAATTGTATACTAATTATAGATTGAAAGGAAATTGAAGAGATAGAACAGAGAGGTTCCACAAAGTCTCTATCTAGATAACTTGAGTAGAATATTTAAACCAGAAAAGTGACACTGATACAATGCTTGTTTATAGGTGTATACCATTCCCTACATGTGTAGTTTTGTGGAATCACCAGTTACGATACAGCAATACTCCACTTTCATAAAGTTATCCCTTGTGGTACCTCTTTATATTCAAAAACACCCAGCAACTTTATCATCCTTAACCCCAGAAAACCACTAATCTGATCTCTAGCTCTATAGTTTGGTCATTTCAAGAATGATTATAAATGTAATTATATATTATGTGACCTTTGAAATTGATTTTTTTTCACTTAGTGTAAGGCTGGTGAGATTCTTCAAAGTTATTGAGTGTATCAGTAACTTGTTCCTCACTATTACTGAGTATTATTTATGTATTATATTTATTTTTATTGCACCAAGTTTAACCTATTGTGCGACACTTTGTTTATGGTGTTTAAATATTACTAATACAGCCACAATAAGCGTTTGTGCACAAGATTTTGTGTGAACGTAAGTTTTCATTTTTCTGGATGAATGCTCAGGACTACAATTTCTGTGTCATAGAACAGCTGTATGATTGTTGTGAGATTTTTAACTCTCAATATTTTTTTTCCAGAGTGGCTGTAGCATTTTATGCACTGATTGGTACCATCTGAGTGATTCAGTTTCTTCACATTTTCACAAACATTTTGTGTTTCCTATTTATTTAGCCATTCTGATAAGTATGTAGCGATAGTTAATCATTTTAATTCAGATTTCTCTAAAAGCTAATGATATTGAACATCTTTTCATGAACTCACTTGCAAGCAGTTTACCATCTTTGTTGAATTGTCTCTTAGGGTTATTTGACCATGTTCTGATTGCATCATTTGCTTTCTTTCACTGCTGAATTTTGATAATTCTTTATTTTAGATACTAGTACATATTAGACATGCTTACAAATACTATCCCAATTGTATCTTATATTTTCATTCTTTCAAAGAAGTTCAATTTTAGACCAATATTTTTCATAATATTAGGGTCAGTATGTCAAATATTTACTTCATGAATTGGCCTTTAGGTGTCAAGTCTAGGGACATTTTGCCTCACCCTAGACTATGGAGATTTGTTTTATCTAAAAGTTTTATTTAAAAGTTTTGCATTATTATGTTTTACATTTAAGTCCATGATTTATTCTTAGTAAACTTTCAGTAAGTGGTGAGATCTATGACGAGGTGGATTTTTCCTACGTATATTATAATTTATTTCCTTTTTTTTGCTTTGCTTTTAAAAAACAAAACTTACATGGTTATTATATTTCTTGTGACTTTCCATGATCATTAAATAATCTGGTCCATACCTACAACAATTATTTCGTAGGAAATC
>NW_022900942.1:8147155-8176107 GCF_012274545.1 Fukomys damarensis | reverse complement strand
TTTACTATGGCAAGCTTTTCCATCTATAATCATAGTACAGTACATTTCCACACTTATGTGTACCTTCACTTTTTTAGTCAACATTTCACACTTTGTGCATTTTTTGTCAAATTTACATCCAAATATTTTTGGACTGTTTATAAGTGTTATTTTATATTAGATTTAGGCATCATATATGATATGTTGTAGAAATAAAGTTCATTTTCTGTTTCTTGCATACCGTGTGACCTTGCACAATCCACACATTATTTCTGGAAATTTTATTTGTAAGTTTCCATGTATACAGTCATGTAATCTGCAACTGGGACAACTTTCTTTCTTACTTTCTGATCTGTATGTCATTTACTGACCTACTGCCCTGTCTAGAACTTCTAGTTTTATGTTGAAGGTGGTGACAGTATACATTCTTGTCTTATTCCTAATTTTAAAGAGTTAGCATTAAGCTGGGAATGGTGGCACACACCTGTAATTCCATCACTCAGGAGGCTGAGGCAGAAGGATCACTGTGAGTGAAAAATCAGACTGATCTACATAGTGAATTCCAGGTCAGTCTCAACTACATAGTGAGACCCTGTCTCAAAAAACTAACTAAATAAATAAATAAATATAGTTAGCATTAAATATATACTGTTAGCTGAAAGTTTTTTGAAGATATTCTTTATCAAAATGAAACATAGCCTACATATCACTATTTTTCTAAGAATTTTATCATAAATAGTTGTTCAATGTTGACAGCTGTATTTGTTTGGTTGACTGATGTAATCATTCTATTTTCCTCCTTTCTTAGCCTGCTAACAGATGACCTAGATTGATTTTCAGCATTAATACTTGTACCCTTTGGATAAAGCTCATGTGCTTGTACTATGTAATTCTGTGTATCACTGAATTGTTTTTTATAATACTTTGTTAAGGATTTCTGCATTTATATTCACAAAGATTATTGGTAGTTGATTTACATTATTATTTTTGTACTATGAATTTTGCTATTGGGGTAATATTTCTTTATTACATAAAAACTAGCCTTACCTCTTCTTTTTCAACAAAACAATTATGGAGAATTGATGTTAAAATTCTGTAAAAGCTCTCTGCCTGCCCCAGCTACTGGATGGTTGTATGGTGACCAGTTAAATATGTCTGTGTAGCTTAGACTGTGCCTATGAGACATGTCAGTTCCCACCTGCTTTACCTCTGTCTCAGCTTCTTGGAGTGCACTTTACTTTACAGCAGGCAGTCTCATTACATCCAGATCCAGGCATACCCAAAAAGGCTTCCTGGAAACCGCTCTGCCTAGAGAGCACTGAGGGTTTTCACTGTCTGCCCACTGCTGTAAAGCACGAATGCTGTCTGAAATGTCTCATGCTTATCATGCTATCCCTCCACAGGCCCCCATATTACACCACGCCCCTTAAGAATTTAGCCTGCTTGCCCTATTCTGCCCTGCCTGGGTTTTTCCTTCATGCTAACGGCTCAAGGGTTTTGCAAGGTTGGCTGTACCTCACTTGTTCCTCTTTGATCATTTGCAGCTCACTTCCCTCGTTGTCTGGCCTGCTTTTTCCAGCTTTAGTTCTACTTCTTGGCTTTGAGCTATCTCCTCTGCAACATTCATCCTGACCTCTCCCAGAAACAGAGTTCATTACCTAGAAGCCTAATATTGAAGCCAAATATGAAAACTACTATGGTGAAAATTTCTTTTTTATTATATCAAGTGAGATGCACTTTTAAAACTTTGCAAGCCCTTCCTTATTAAATTCATCTTGTAAGTATGTATAACATATGAATTCATAAAGTTCGCATGGTTATTTTGGTTCAAAGTTGAAGATGGGAAGTCAGGGAGAGCCAGGAATCTATTTTCCTTTATCTCATTGCGTCTCCTTTGCAAGAATTCCAACACAGACTGAACATTAGAATCACTGGGAACACTGAGCAGAACTAACCCCACTCCCTCCCAGAACAGCTCAATCAAAATCTCTTGGACATGGCAGCTGACCACATGATGCCATCATCTTCATCAATTTCTAGCTTGGCACTGGAAGAATAAAGGAGCATGATTTGACATACTACTTGAGTTTTGGAAAGATTTGATGTTTCAAAATAGCTGAAATAGAAAATACCTTGCCTATATTTGTCTATATAAGATTATCCAGAAGTTGTGGATAATTCCTACTACTTCATAATTCATAATCCACACCACATCAACAAAAAATGCACTAGCAACAGTCTATGCTTCCTCTTGGGCAGGTCAGTGAGGGCTTGGTTTTGATGAGTCCTGCATTCTTTTGCAATGAGAGAACACATAACAGGTGTTTGAGGTTTCCAGTCAGGTTGAGGGTGGCTGTCCTAAAGTCATCCTTTCCCCTTGAGAATTTTATTTTAAGGCTATTGAATGATCAGCCCTTCTAAAAGCTAGGTCTTCCTAGATCTGAGAACAGGTAGGTGTGATCCTCAGTCTTGCCACTTTAGGTACCTAGAGAGAAGAGAATAAGGCTCACTTGCATGAGAAACTTATTGCCTTCATCAGAAGTATCTGTCTTCAAATGCCAGAGAGTGGCAGGAGCATGGTTGGCTGCAGGGTGCATCAACTGGAGATCTTGTACAGTTTCCTGAAATTCATGAGCCATTGGAATTGGGCTCCTACTATGTGGTTGGACTCATAGTCAAACTTGTTCTGATTTTTAAAAGTACAGAACAATTATTATACGTTATACACTCTGGCCCCCATCTCGTCGTTGCTTTGTCTGCGACCTGTCTCGATGAAGAGTGGCAAAGTGACATATCGCTGAGATGCTGCTGACCCCACCTCTACCTCAGACACCCTGTTTCTTGTTTTCAACCTCTTTGGACAGTGACACCATGTCTCACCAACTATTTCCCTCATATCTGAAACTGCTTCATCGGAGTAAGAGCTGAGTGGCCCACCCGACGATCATGGACTGTCAGAGTGAAGGATGAAGCTGCTTTTAGCAGAGTGCTTCCCTGGGCCTCAGTGCCCGGTGTTCGTATGGGTCACTGAGCTGACTTCAGTCTCCGGTGAGGCATGGAAAGGAAACTGAGTGTTAAGAACACCACTGCTGGAGGTGTACGGAACCTATTTTCCACTTTATTTAGTATGTGTTTGTGGTGCATAATAATTGCATTCATCTTGAGAATTGATACATGTACATGTACACACAGCATCTTGATCCTTGATACTTTCCCTTCCCCGCCTCTCCTTCCCCAGATCCTTTTCCCACCACTACAGAGTCTTACCTGTTTCCTGCCATCTCTCTTTCATTTTGCTCTTTAAATTATTTCTATTTTGGGTTTTCTTAAGTTGATTAATGTATGTTTCCCTATACGTATCCTTTAGGGGTCTCTATTTTCAGATTAATACATAGATAACCAACCACATTGGGTCTGGCATATGTTTTTTAATTAAGAGGTGTAAAATTCGAAAGTGTTTCATGGATCCTAAAAGTCATTTTCCACTTATTACAGGGCCTCCACCTCTGGGTCTGCTGTACCCAGGAGATGAGCTCAGGGGCCAGACATTCCCAATGATGAGAGGGCGGTGGAGGACCCATGCTCACCAGGGTGGTAGGTGGCATGGAAAGGAAACATTCAATACTGTCCAGAATGAAGATTGTTTTCCTGCTGCTTCCTGTGGTTTTAATTAAAACTCAAAATCTTTTGTTCAAAGTGCGGGCTCCTGATTTTGACTGGACTGTCTTCCCTCCTAGGCTGTGTATCACTCAGAGTCACCTTGGGGTCCCCAGGGATAAATTCCACAATACCCACGTGAGCACATGTGTATACACACTTGCATTCCACATGTGTACACACAGAGCAGGGGACAAACAACACTAAATAGGGTGACAGTAGTTGACCCCTTAGCTTGAGCCCCTGTGCCCAGGAGCAGCAACACAGCAGCAGTCAAGCCTGACAGGCAGCCAATTGAGGACCCTAGTCCACAAATCTGTGTGAACTGTGGTTCTCCTGTGCCTAAGCTAAGCCAGACCTGCTTTTTCTGGAGCCTGGCCCCTTGGTAATGGACACATGCTCCTGTGCAGAGCTGGTCTCCTTCACCCTCAGCATGGCTGTGGTTCCATCCAGCAGGTTTGTACTACTGCCTTGGGCAACCACAAGGTTAATGTTAATGATTTTTTTCATCCCGAGAGACAGAGGGGTTATCATAGGGAAAGTGGAAAAAGTAGCCAGTGGTGCAACAGGTCTGGGCTTTTTTATTCATTCATTTATTCAGTCAGTAATTATTGGGCACGGATCACGTGCAAAGCAATTCTAGAATCTGGAAGTAATTTCTCGGATAAATCACTCAGAGATTTCCACTTACCTTAGCTGACACGTGGAGAACAGCAGAGAAGCAATACACATAAAAATAACATAGCGTCCCAACGTGCAAAGTGTCGTGGATACAATCAAAAGTACTACAAGACAAGGAGGTCAGGAGTGGAGTAGGAAGCGGGCTTTTAACAATTGCTCTGAGTCATTTGCCTGATTCTCCATGTCTGTCTAGACCTAGCCAAAGCTTCACTCATGTCCAGTTCTTTCTGAGTCAGAGGTGAGGAACTGGGCATGAGGTGAGTTCTTAGGGTCCATCTGCTGAACACTAGTGCTGCTTCTGTCTTTCCTTATGACTGTAGCTTCATAGAATTAAATGCTAATTTGCATAAGCCTAATTTAAAGGGAAAATCCAAGATGATCAACCTAACGTGAACCCTACCCTGACAAGTTCAGAACTTACTAATTCACTTGTAAGACTAATATTCACTGAGTTTCTACTATGTGAACTCCAGAGGACGCTGTTTAGGTAAGAAGTTTAAAGCCGTGAGGAAATCAAACAAAAGTATTTGTCCTGGTGGGTAACCTTTAACTTAGAAATATGTACTGTAATTCTCATCATCACATTTCATATTTTATAATTTTAAGCAATATATAAAAATATATATTTATTTAGGATCTCCCTCAAATACCATACAAGTTATTCAAGATGGTATTTCTATTTCACATAAATCATAAATATAGCTTTCAAATTTCCAAGAAAAGGCCGGTAAATTTATTCTTTATTAAAGCTTTAAACAATATTATAGAAGAGGGGTTTCCAACTCCCTTAGTTCCAAATGAGAAAAATAAAATCTGTTAGTTTGTTCGCATTATGTTGACAAGTTAGCCATGCTACAAGGTTGAATGCAAGTTCAATTCATGGGAGCACTATTGTCTTAAAGCTGAAAAAATATAGCAAAATAAATATGTACATATGTGATATGTAGACTTTTTCCACCTTTAGCAGTAAGTTACAAATCAATGCCAAGAGACTCGACAGCACCCAAATTTCAATAGAGGTGGTTGGGTACATCACTGGGACTGCGGCTGCAGTTGAGAGGTAGGTACTGTGTGACTCTGCATGTGTGACTGTGTGTGTGTGTGTGTGTGTGTGTGTGTGTGTGTGTGCGTGTGCAGCCTGAAAATTTTATCTATAAAATTCTTAAATTTAAAAATGAGTCAGTAAAAGGAGTGAAAAATGAGTTTCATGATAACACCTGCTCTGAAAGGACTATCTCCTGACAGGATGCTGCATACCCATTACTCCTGATCGTCCTCCACACTCTTCTTGGGAGGAAGGACACTAACCTGGAGCTGAGTCTCCGTGACAAGTGTGTTCTTCCGGTGTCTGTGGATACTTTGTATCTTCTTTCTTTCTTTTTCTCCAATGATCTTCGTCTGTTATAGGTATCAATAACAATGACATAAAATATGTCATGCAGTTTTAAATGCCTGTTTCTTTTTATATAATCTAAATGTAAACTTTTAACTAAATTCATTTACTGAGTATATATTAGATGTGTTTTATATTTATAATTATAATTTAATTATAATAGCATTATAATTTAAAACAATTATAGAACATATAATAATTATAATATAATATAGTATAATTTAATTCTAGTTATTTAAATATATTAATTGAAATCATTCTTGGAGTGAATGTTCCTAATAGTCATTTCAAGCAACGTATTAGCTACTGAAGATACAAAGATTACTATAACACATTATCTATTTCACCTACTTTATCACCTAGTCACTAAAATACAAAATGGGGATATTCAGGATTATCCAGATAAATAGATGTGTAAAAGAGTACATGGCAAACTGTGACAGTCCCATGATCATCAGTGTAAAATAATTTTATATTCCATGTGCTTAAAATTCCCTGCACTGATTTATCAAGCTTCCAGTGACTTGCAAATACATTGATTTATGCTGTAAATTTTTAATAATACAGGTGTCTTCCTTATACAATTCCACTTCTAGAAATTCCCCTTAAAAACATAATCAAAGATAATAGTGGATTCAAGCATTATTTTTAAAAACATAAACTTTGTATCACCTAAATATCTAATAAAGAGGAAGGGGAAGGGAAAATGAGAGGGGTAGGGGAAAGGAAAGAAGGGAGTGAAATTAATATAAGAAAATGAAAACTAATGGAAACAAAGTCTTTGTAGATAAGGAGGGAGGGAGAGGTTGAAGACAGGGCAGGGAAATGGAGAAAAAATAAAAACCAAGATGGATATGTAAAGGTACAAATTTCCAAATATGAATGTCATTATGCTGAACACATTAAATGTTCCAATAAAATTAATTTTTAAAAAACACACAAAAAGAGGATATGATACTATAATAATTATCAACTATTATGTAGCCATTAAGTATTATTTTGTAGAAAAGGGTTGATTTATGAAACTGTTCCGGACATGTTATATAACAAGTTCATAAAACAGTATTTACTGATATATTTAAAGAAAAAATACACTTTTCTTGTCCTTTTCTATTTCTATGCATGTTCCTCATGAGTTTAAAAATAAAATCACAGGAGTATATCAGTTGATGAACAAAAAATATACATTTATGATAGGGAAATTATTTTAAAAAATAAGGTTTCATCTATTTGATAGAGAATATTCACAAAAATTCTATAGCTAACATTGTACTTATGGTAGGAGGATCTGTGTCTTTTCCCATACAAAGGGGGAGAGGTCAAAGATGTCTATTCTCATCACTGTTGTCAACATTTTGATAAAAGATATATTCATTGCAATAAGGCAGTAAAAAAAAAAAGACACAGAGAAGAAAGGAAGAAAAAAACCTGAGCTTTTTGTAGTTTTGATAATCATTTAGTTAATAAATCTGAATGACCTATGAAAAAACTCTTAGAGCTAACACAAGTTCTGTAAGCTTTCATGATTCAAGATAAATATGAAAAAAAAAACAATTGAATTTCTATATATAGCCATGAATAACATGAACATGTGGACATCAAAACTAAAAATAAAATAACACATACTATCCTAGATTATTCTAAGGGGGACAGGAGTCAGGAGTCCGAAGGTAGGAGGGAGGATGGCAAGGGGAGAGAGAGAAGGGAGGAGAGAAGAGACAGAGGGAGAGGGAGGGAGCAACAAAGAGAGACAGAGAGAGAGGAGAAATATGCGTTCATATTTTTCATTTACATTTTATATGATATGCATGTTTTTACCCCAACACCAACCATTTCTCTAATACCATGGAAAGCCTTAGTCAGGTGCAATAATCAAACACCATAGATTGGTTGTTTGTAGAAAACAAAGTTGTTTCCCACATTCTGGAGGCTGGAATCTGAGATTGATATGTCCATTAGTTGGGACCCGGGGAAGTCCCCTTCCATTTTTCCAGTGGCCAACTTCACATGACATTCTCATGTGGCCGAGAGAGTGTTAGCTCTCTTATTCTTATAAGGGAACCAACAACTTCATGGGCCCACCCTCGTGATCTAATTATCTCAAAATCCCCACATCATAATATTATCTTATTGGGTGTTAGGGTTTCAACGTATGAATTTGGAGGTATGCAAACACATACTCCCTAACACTGCACTAAACATCACGACCCCGCCTACTTTGTTTGCATCAGGTCCTACATTTTAAACACTTAGCCCTGCAGAACTTATCCCATTTCTGATGCTGCAAGTCTTGGGCACTCCATTCTTCTGTCCAGACAAGTATGAATTGTGAACTCCCAAAACCCTTTTCTCAGATGATGTGATTTGCCAGAATGATTCAGATCTCAAAAAAAAAAACAGGTTATTTACAATTACTGGGTTTCTTCAAAGAGTGCAACTCAGGAATAACCAAAAGGAAGAGACAAATAAGACCAGGTAGAGGGGAAAGGGCCAGGAGCAGCCATACACCCTCAAGGCATGCCACCCTCCCAGAATCTTGATGTGTTCGTGAGTCAAAAAGTACTCTGAACCCTGTTGTATCTGGTTCTTATAGGGGTCCCATTATCTAGGCACAGTTAATTAAATTATTAGCCACTGGTAACTAATTCCATTTCTAGCCTCTTCCCCCTTCCCAGAGGTCCAGAGGGTTTGAAAATTCCAACTCTAGAATCTCCTGTGTCGTTTGGTTACCAGTCCCCTACCTGAAACTATCTGGGGATCTGTAACATCAGGCATACCATTAGGATTTAAAAGAATTCTCTTAAACTTGGAATTTTAGGGTTATAGGAGCTGTATACCAAGAACCCAGAACAAAGAAAACAAAGGCATTCATGTCAGTTAGAAAATTACAGAAGTTTTAAGAGCTTTGCATCAGGAACCAGGAAGGAAGGTCAAATATGTAAATCCTATGAAATTTATGTATGACTTGAATTTGAAAACTAAAAACACCCCACATAAGCAGGATTCATGGATTGAAAGACTCAACGTACCAAATATGTCAATTTTTTCTAATTGGAATTTAACATAGTTTCTGTTAAAATCCCAGAAAAAAAATTTATAGATGTGGACAAGATTTAAAATAATTTGCAAAGGAACTAGAATACATAAGGAAAATTTTAAAAAGACTCAGACAAGAAAATCACTATATTTTATTTACTATAGTCACATAGTGAAGACTCTTAAAGTATACATTTAAAAATTATAAAATAATAACCAACAATACAGTGACTGACAGTATGTAAAATAACAATTACATTCACTTGTTACTGGTGAGGATTTTGTTATCATGCTACTTTTCTTAAGAGGAACTTGGCAACACATGTGTAGATGCCTCTGAAGTATTTCATGTGTAGAATGAAGTCTTTCTAAAATTGACTGAAGTCATCGGCAGAATTTTTTGTAAATGGAGTGATACACTTGAAGTAGTGGTCCTATTACTAAAAAACAAGAAGTCACTACTGGATATTTACCAAGTATGCATCCCTCTTTTATCTTCATATCATTCACTCAATGTTTCCTAGTTATTAAAGAAATAATGAGGATGTACTGTTCGTATTTGCAGTCCACGCATTAAGCAGAGGGGATCACTGACACACTGCTGAGAAAGCTTTTTGGCTACCCTGGAATCATCATGGGCAATTACATTGTACCAGAGTCCTCTGCTTGATCTCTTGATCCTACAAGTCCTTATGCTTTTCAAAAATGCTAACAATCATCTGACTTTCTGTTCCCACAATTAGCCCATACCTCTAAATCTGGGATATTCAATCATTTTGTGGGTTATGATTTCCAAGGGCTATATCCATTTTTAATTGGCATTTTAAACTATGCTAAGTCATTTGTTTCTGCTGTTTTCATCTATAATTTCTTATCGAAAAGTTTTGGTTAAACCAAGCCCAACATTTACACTCCTGTGAGTATTGCTACTTCTGTTCTGTTGACTTACATTCTTGCAGGAAAACAAACAAAGAAACAAACAACTCAGCATGTGTTTTGAGCATTCTTTAGAGACTTTGGATGTCATCATGAGTAAAGGAGTTCTAATCACCAGCCTTGTGGAAAATGCAGTTCAGTCAGATCAGACTGAAAGTTGCCATTCAAATATGTAACAGTGGCCAAGGCCGCTTCATCAGCAAATATACAGACATGGTATTGCAGTGTGAGTGTTTGCCCCTCACGTGAATGGTCTGGAGAAAAGTTCCTGAGATGAACTTAGAGAACACTGAGCCAGAGAGCAGGATAGCTAACATGCAGTGAGCAAGACTGCTGCAGAAGGGCACTTCAGGATGTGTTGGAGAACACAGCTTTCAAGCAATGCTAAGCATGGGTTTTTCGTCTGCATTGCATGCATGGGCCACCCACACGTGAGCCCCTCCCCATGTATTGGAGCCAACCTGGCTGTTGTGTGGAATGGGTTGGAGGGAGGCAATCATGGAGGAGGGATTATATTTGAGAGGTTGTTGGACTGGCCCAGGTGAGATATAGGTGACAAACTAACGGGAAAGACAGTCTAATGGGTAATTACAATTGTCAAGAAGGCCCCTAGGAACAAGTGCAGGATGCTATAAGACCTTCTATCAGGCTGATCTAAATTACATTGGAGATTAAGAAAACCTTTACTGCAGAAGTGATGTTTAATCTGAGGGTTGAATAATGAGATAAAACTAGGTAGGCAAAGAGAGAGAAACTGCCAGGGAAAAGGATATGAGACTGAAAAAGTTATTGGGTCTTTTAAGGAGTTGAATAAAGGGTTATGTGAGTGAAAAGTTTTTTTAAAAAGGAGAAAAGCAAGTTGCAAAATTACAAAGGTTAATAAGAGACTGATCATATAGTTACTGTAATGATATGCTAAGATATTTTGATATTATTCTGGACAAAGGGAAGCTATGGGATGGTTAGCTGGGTTGGTGGTGTGTGGCTGTGAGAGATCACTTTAGCTGCTCTGCAGGATTGATTACAGAAAGAGAGGACATGATTGAAGGAAACCAGGCAGAAGGGTATCTTTGTGGCTTCTGGGAGGGTGGCACAGTGGACTAGGTCAGTAGTGGTGAAGTATACGTCAGAGGTCAGAACTCAGAGATGTGTAGGAGGCAAAATCAATAGGAATTCATGATTGAACAAGATAGCGAGCAAAGGATAGCTTTAAGAACAACTTCCCATTTATTTTCTGCCTATCTATTGATGCAATTAAAACAGGAAGGACCCAGGTAAGACTAGGATGACAGCAAACAGAGTAAGTAAAAGTTAACATTTGAATTTATTAATTTTTAGAAGTAACATGTTAACAACTTAATGGACAAGCACTTGGCACCAGCAATCGAGTTCTATCTTGGTTTGTCCATAGTCCTCTGTGCTCTGGCTTCTTGTTGCTCCCTGAGCTGTAGGCATGATCTGAAATTTCTTCTTAGGATATTTATCACTGTCTTTGTAGTTTTATCACAAATATATACAATTGTCAATAATATATTGCATTATTTTGCCAAACATTTATATACGTTGAACCATATGTCTGCCCCCTCGCCACCTTTTTTTAATTAACACTCCATTTTCTAGACTCATTCTTGCAGATATGAATAAATACCCTTTCATTATCACTGTGTGTGGGGTGCATGGGATTGCACTGAGGGAACTTACAGTTCACCCATCTGCTGTACGGTTGGACATTTGCAGTGTTTACAGACCTTTTGCCATCCCAAGGAGATCTTCTTCGGGTGGACATGGACCAGGGTTTCTCTAAGTCTGTGGTGGTTAGAACACAGCATAAACTTGATAGGCTTGGAGATCCGCTATAAGGACCGTTAGAGCTCACCACCAAGAGTGTCTTGGTGAGTCATGGAGGCTTAGTCTATATCCAATCTCCGATGCCTCTCTAGCAGTGTTCTGCTCTACTTCTACTCTTCTACATCCTTCTGCCCTGATGATCCTGGCTTGGGGGTGAAGTCACCGTGGACTGAAAACATCTGAAACTGTGAGACAAATTTAAATCTCTCCTCTCTAAACTGTAGTCATCAGGTGTTGTGTCCTAGCAATAGAAAGGCTGACAGCAAGGACCTTGGCTGAAAAGGCAATGTTGGCTCACCAGTGGGCTGGCTCCATTGCAGTGACAAGTGGGAGTCACTGCCCTCGGCAGTGCATGACCATTAGCTCTTGTGAACACTTGATGTTTTTAGATATGTTAATCTGAGAGAGGTGTGAAACACATTTTTATATCTTCTACTTCTTTGCTGATACAATAAATCGAGCCCCTTTCATGTGTTTACAGGTCCTAAATTTACTCTTTCACAGATTACCATTTGTAGTCTGGCTATTTTTTCAATTCCATTTTTAAAAGTTTTCTTTGACGTACAAGAATTCTTTACAAATTCTGGGATCTAGCCATTCATCTGTTTTTGTTTTGTTTTGTTTCCTCATTGAGTTTATTGGTACATTTTAGGTATACATTCATTATTGGGATCTTATACCTTTACATGACAGGTCTTGGTTCTCATTTTTTCCCCTTGTCCCTGACCTCCCTTCACCCCCTCCTCCCCTCCCCATTTACAAACACTTTATTTCCATTTTTTCATTTTCTCATATTTTTTTCTTTTCCCTTATTACCTTTCCCCTACCCTTCCCACTTTCCCTACACTTTTAGCCCCTGTCTTCCTATTTCACATTGTCCATTATATCATTAGGATCTTATGTACTATTATAATTTATTCACACCAGAGAAACTATTTGGTATTTACATGTGTGACTTATTTATTTCACTTAGGAGTATATCCTCACATTCATCTGTTTTTTTAAAAAAAATATTTGTAGTAGTATGTATTTTCATTACATAATGACTACATTCATCATGGAAAGTGGGTACGTGTGCATAAAATAGGTTAATTCTCTTTGTTTTTTCCTTCGTCTCCACCTTCCATCTCTTGGTCTCCATTCTATTTTAGAAAGACCCATCTCCCAGTTATCATTAATATTTTCCCACAGTTTGTGACTTGCCTTTTTCCATTTTCCTAACGCTGTCTGTGCTAGTTAGCTATTCTTAATTTTCTGTAGCTAAATTTATCATTATTTGAGTCGTATTGACTAAAAATCATCCATATCTATCCATGTGAAGTGTTTATCTGGAATGGTCCAGGGTCTGTCTTTCACCTATAGATAACTTAATCCACCCAGAACTGATATTTGCTTTAGATATGAAGAAGGAATCCAATCTCATGTTTGTTGCCTTATGTTTAACCAGCTGTCACCACACCTTGTGTTTGGTAGCTGCTCCTTTTCCTCATGGCATGCAATTCCATGACTTTTTGGAAATATAATTGGAAGTTCTGTAGGTCTTCATTAATGTATAATTTAAAAATAGCCTTGCTAACTTGTAACATCCAAGAGCTGGAATTCTCTTCTGAATTGCATTGGTTCTATTAAAAAAAATACTGAGAAAATTTTAGTCCTTTATGATGCTAAATTTTCCATAGTAGAACATTTCATGTGTTTGTCTTTTCAAATGCTTCTTAATTATATTCTATAGCATGCTATATACACAGCTATTGTCTTCTCTTATACTTCTTCTTAGGTAACTTACTATTTTGTACTAAATTTAAATAGTAATTATTTTTCTATTTTCTTTTATATGTAGGGAACATAAACAAAAGATGTTGGTTAATGTTATTCTTGCATTAATACTAATTTGCATTAATACTAATTACTAATTCTCGCTAATTTCAATAATCTATAAAGTCTGTTCACTTTGCTAGGTAAGACATCATAAAATTATTTCTGTTTTTTTCAATTCCTATAATTTCCTTATTTTCTTACCACATTAAAAAGAACCTCTATAAACTTTGAATAAAATTCCTTTTCAATCAGTGCTAGACTTCCAGCCCAAGCTTCATGAATGCTACATGAATCTCTACCACTGAGCTTTTTTTTTTTCCTACCACTGAACTTTAACCCTGATCCAAATAAGTCTTAACACAAGACATCAATGCATTATTTGAATTTTTCATTAATTGTGAACTGTTGAATATTTTCTCAGTATTTTAAAATATATCTAGCTCACTAATTTCTAAAAAAAAAACTGAATGATCTTCACTATTTTTGTGTCTCTGTGATTATTAAAATAGAGATTATTTTAGGATTTTTTTCCTATTAGATCCATTGATTTAGCAAATGAGATTAGTGTATTTTCTCACTAACCCAACCCGGCATTCAGAGAATAATATCAGCTTTCAATTATGGTCTTGTATTGCTAGGCTAGGTTTTCCAAAATATTTCTTGGAATTCTTATCTGCTTTTTGGGGAGAAGTTTCGGTCAGTTTTGCAATTTGTAAATTAGCGTGTTTTTTTTTTCTTGATTGCTCTATTGATTTTGATCGTATGGTTAGTTTTAGTTTTATATAAATGAATTTGGAAGAGATTGTTTGTTTGTTTGTTTTTTGTTCTCTGGAAGACTGTGCAAGCTTGAAATTGTGTGCTTGATAAAACTCACCAGTGGAGTTGTCTAACTAGGATCTTCTTGGTGGGAAGAATTTAAAGTACAGATTCAACATTTTAACTATCGTGCAATCATCCATGTGCTTTATTTACTTTGAGGCAATTTTAGCAAGTTGTATGATTTGAAGAAACTTATTTGTCTCATGATTGCATTAATTCATCATTACATTATTAACTTGTGTACTTTATAACTTCATTTCTGTCTACTTTGGGTTTATTCAGAAGTTAATTTTATAACATCTTTTGTTCAATACAAGTTTTCTCAAGTAATATGTTCATTACCCTTTCTTTGCAAATACTTCCTACTTTCTACTCAAATTGTTTTTGGTCAATTTATATTTCTCTGTGTGTGTTTGAAATTATGAGTCAATGTTTTAGATGCATGTGTTTTGTTCTGGTTACATTTTGGAGATTGATTACTAAATATCAGGAGCTGAGGTCTTTTGTGCCACCTATATTATATCAGTTCCCTGAACTATGGTGAGATTGCTTGGCAGCATTTAATTTGATGAATTTCCATAGAAGTCACATGCTCCTCCAGGAAGGACATGTCTTCTCTGCAGCAGGGATCACAAAGTTCTACTGCCTCTTACAGGGCAGCTTTGTGCTTTATTTGTTTCCAGTCTGCTGTCATCTTCCCCTCATTCACTGTTTCACTTTTTTCTGTTTTCCAGTGTGGCCAGTGAGAAGTCAGCTTGAAGGGAAATGAGCTCCGTTAAGTGCCGCTTCCTTATCTTTCGTGGTTGTAGTGTCCTAAGATTTGGAATGGTCTGATCCCCAGACAGTCAAATGCCACAGGCCTGGTCCTAGCAGTGATGAAGAGCAGTGGTGGGGCTCCCCATGCCAGGGGTTGAGACCACAGGGGCATCGATGGCCGAAGGATTAGAGCTATTTCTGCAGACTTTCACGAATCAAGCCCTGCTCAAGTGCTTGGCTCCTTCTGCATGGGGCTTGTTCCCGTCCTGCTCTCTGCCACCTTGTGAAGCAGCCCCATCAGAGGACCAGCAGATTGAGCTGCCTGATCTTTGGCTTTCAGTATACAAAACTGTGAACTAAATATACCTTTTTTCCCCTAGTAAAGTATCCAACACCAGGTGCTCTGCTCTAGCAAGACAAAGCATACTAGTACATAGGTTTACTGTGATTCACTGCATTGTGAGGAATTTTTTTCCATCTATCTCATTTGAGATCTGTTAATATCTGAGGATTTGTAACTTTAACCTGAAAATTACTAAGTCCCTACCTCTTTACCTATGATACCTTTTACTAGTCTTTTGGGCCATTTTGGAAGTATTTTTAAAATTCAGACACTTTACATTCTTATTTCTTTAAAGATATTAAACTTTATAAATGCATTAATATGTATATATAAATAACGTTCTGTATCTCATTAATTGACAATCTGTTTCTACTGCATTATTTCCGTGCTTGTTTTCACACATTGAAGTGCACTGTGCTTTGCTGCCTATTTCATTAAAAGTGACTTAAGATTGTTGTGACATTGCTGTGGGATCTGTAAATGTGAGTTGCTCCAGAAGACCATTGAGGATTCTGATCTGTCATGGGGTCAGGCTTGTTGGAAGGCAGCTCTGCTCATCACTGTACCACCAACACTAAGGCACTCACCTGTCCGTTTTTCACTGAAGACTCTTCCCTTTTGCACAATTTCTCCCCGCACCCCCTGTCTCTGTACCAGGGATTGACCTTACACTTGTGAGGCAGGAGGATGGAACTACTGAACTAAATCCCCGCCCTAGGTTTGTTGGTAAGTCTGGCTCTTTCACCTGCCTTCATCCTTCCCTGTTACCCCTTTCTGTCTTTGGTTCCTTTGCTCTTTTATTCTTTTTACTTTTTTCCTTCCTTTCTTCCCCAAACTTACAGCCAGGACTTAGGCAAGCATATAACTCAATCTCTTTATCAGGACCATTCTTCTTAATGCATAGACTGAGGAATTTTCATTCCAGGGTCTCAGTTGTGCAAGAGTGGAATCTGGTTCCACCACTGCTGGGAAAGCAGCCTGTCTCCTCCACTTTCTCAGGACATGTGAAAGCCCAAGCTCTAGGCTGGCAGCGGGATTGGAGGTCCCTAGGGAAACTCAGTTCTAATCTCACTTTCTCCTCCGTGCTTTCATTTCTGTATCGTTTCTCACCACTAATGATTTCACATGTAAATTGCTCAATTACTTTATTAATCCTACATAGATTTTTAGTTGTTGTTATTATCACCCGCCACATTATTGAGAAAGTGGGTGTTCCTGCAAGTCATACCACCAATGAAGAAGGTGTATCTAACTTTTCAAAAGACCACGTGAGAGGGCCAGGAATTTATCAGCCAGCGATTTAGCTCAGTGGTTCTACCACCTGCCTTGCAAGCAAAAAAATCCAAGTTCCATCCCCAGTACAAAAAAAAAAAAAAAAAAAAAAAATCCTGAGAAAAACATGAACAGAGGTAGGTGCTCAAATCTGGAGCATGCGGGGCATGTAAGATTTGATGTCCTGCGCTTTGCAGTACTGACTGAAGCCACGGGATGAATGCCCTGAGGATAGTTTTAGAGGGAGTAAGAATTCTCTCTAGGACACCAAAAGAATAGCCAGTGTATGTCACAGGACTTTAAACAAAAACAGAGCAGTACTCAACTGTGCTGAATGTTGCTGGTAAGTCAAAGGTAGTATGAGCCAAACATCATCCCCTGGAATTAGTGGAACCGAAGTCATTGGTGATCTACCGCGGTGACACTTAGCAGATGCCCTCTTCTAGTCGATTAAACGGTGAATGTTGAGTGTGTCAATGCCTCATTGAGTATTAAGTCACTTTTGCGAAGTTGATTGTGGATGGAAGTGAGGCATTGAATGTGGGCTAGCATATAACATAGTTCTTTTTGTTTCCTCATTGAGTTTATTGGTACATTTCAGGTATACAGTACAGTTACATCCATTATTGGGATCTTATACCTTTACATAACAGGTCTTGGTTCTCATTTTTTCCCCTTGTCCCTGCCCTCCCTTCACCCCCTCCTCCCCTCCCCATCTACAAACACTTTATTTCCATCTTTTCATTATCTTACATTTTTTTCTTTTCCCTTTTTACCCTTCCCCTACCCGTCCCACCTTCCCTACACCTTTACCTCCTTTCTTTCCATTTCTCAATGTCAGTAATCTTATTAGGATCTTCTGTATTATTGCAGATTATTCACACCAGAGAAACTATTTGGTATTTACACATGTGTGACTTATTTATTTCACTTAGTAGTATATCTTCATTATGTATCCATTTTCCTATGAATGAATCTATTTTCTCATTCTTTATGGCTGAATAATATTCCATTTTATAGAAAAACCACATCTTCTTTATCCAGTTTCCAAAGGATGGGCAAATAGGCTGTTTCCAAGTTTTAGCTATTACAAACTGTGCCACTATAAACATGGGTGTGCATACTTCTCTGTGATATGATTCTTTTAGTTCTCTTGGAAAGATACCCAGCAGAGGGATGGCTGGGTCAAATGGAACCTCCAGTCCCAGCTCTTTGAGGTATCTCCATATTGATTTCCGTAGTGGTTGCACCAGTCTGCACTCCCACCAACAGTGGAGAAGGGTTCCTTTCTCCCCACAACCACCTTACCCCACAAAGAATCAAGAAATCACACAATAACATGGTTCTCAGAGAAGTCTCTTCTAAGGTAGAAATTAATTTTTTAAGCAGCTCATAAGAATTCAAGAAGGTCCATGGGACACTGGGAATTTAGCTGACATCACAAGATTATGAGCCTCTGGGGTGGAGCCAGGCTCGTCTTCATTGCGGTGGGACAAGATGATAGAGCATTCAGAAGCGTGCCCCTGTGAATTGGAGGGAGGTAGGCAAGGAACATGTTCCTTGACTCCTGGCCACATCTTCTCTGTAAACTACAAGTTGAATCGCTTTCTGAAGCCCAGAAAGCTCAGATGACAGCTGAGAAATTGTGAAGTTGTATAGGAGGATCAGTTGATACAAAGTATATATTTCTAAGAGTATCAAGAAGTTGCTTTTAATCATTGTATCTGAATCGCTCAGCAACCGAGGTACATGCAGGGGAAGGTCTACTGTTCAGTTAACCTAGGGCTCAGCATTTCCTTAAGAAAATACAGTTAAGGGTTAGGCTATTGGCACTGAGTGGCCAAGAAGAAAAAGTAGAGCTAAGTTTAGCGGAGCAAATGGACAGGGAGGAGGAGAATGTGACTAAAAACCTGCAAGAACAAGGAAGGTGGGAATAATATATCAAAAAGTCTGAAAGTGTTTTTAATATAACTGTCAACTAGACTTCCCTTTACAAGCTGGCTTGCGGTGTTAGTGGGTTCCATTCCTACAGGGCATGAGCACACTGAGCTTGCTCCTTACCAGCCCCTGCTCATGGTTGGCTAAGTGGAGAGCCCCAGAAGCTGGCTTCTGTATCATCTGTTGCCACCAGCCCAGAGTTCCAGGCCCCAGGACACAGGCATGACACAAAGGGGACGGAATGAAGACCTTGTTCAAATAAAACCACCGTGATTGATTTTCTGTATGTGTTCGGATGAGAAATGTGGACAAAGAGTAAAATGTCCTTTGTGGAGCTGGAGGAACATGAGGCATCTGTGCATCCTAGGATGGAATCTTGGCCCAGTAGATGCTGCAGTGCAGGAACCCACTGCAACCCCCTGCCTATGGCTCAAGTCACGTGGTCTCCATGCCATGGCTCAGCTCGGGAACTCCAGAGCTTTGTGTTCTCTGCTCTGGAGACCTCAGATCTCCTTGCAAAAAATTCCTTATCTCTTACTCCCCGAGAGTCTATAAACAACTCCATTGTGTTGTCTGAGGTTACTGTGGGGAACTGCTGTTTTCTTTAATACATGGAGGAAACAGAGGAGTGTGTCTTAAATTATGCTCCTGGTATGTGAGCTATACAGAATTGTTGATTTTGTTTATTTAGAAACTGGGCCTGAATTGGGTGCTTCTGGGAACAAAGTGTCCTTTTCACTCAGGATTGCCTGTTTCTGTCTGGCCCTCACAACTACTCTCCTGCATCAGCCCTGGTCTTCCATCCTAGCCAAGGTGGCTTGTGGCTGGGAGAATTGCTCTGGTAGGAAACTATCCTGCCTCTTCCCTTTCATTAACCCTCACCTCACAGTCACTGTGTCAGTTGGAAAGATTCCCAACATTTCTATATCTCCTGTTCAAAGACAGTACCTTCAGAGCACTGTTTGAATTTTCCTAAATATTAAAAAATTATCAACTCATTAACTACCCAGATGTTAAGGACAGGGCTGGCAAGCGGCACAATACTGAGGGTGTTAGCTAATTGGCTGTTGCCTCAGGGTGGCCTCACAACAGGTTGCCCTCATGTTGGTGTCATTCTCGAAATTACTCAAAACTGTGTTTGATATCCTCCTGTGTATGTGAATCTGGCTAGAAAAATACATCTTCGGTACACAAGCAGAAGAACCTCTCCGATGATCTGCACTCCTAAATTTAGGTCCTACAGCACCTGGCCATTTGTCTTTAGGGATCTATTGTTGTAAATATTTGATTGAAACCAAGATACGACACCACAGGATATGCCAGAGCCACACGAACCCCAGAAACACCCTAGCCCAAGACAAAGAGCCCTGTCTGTTGGCTTTTTTACCTTTGTGTCTCTTGCTTGGTAGAAACGGTGTAGGCTGCTTGACCTTTTATTTTATTCCTATGCAAGCCTTTCTAGGTCCCTGGAGAGAAGGGCATTATCTAATAAAAAAGCCAAACAGAACTCAAGCCCTCAGACATAGCCAGTCCTCAGAAATGCTGATTCATACACGGCAGTGCCCACCTCCTTCTGCAAGCCTGGGGCAGGCTGGGGCAGAGGGCCCCTGGAGGTTGTGATGGTCAAACCTACTTTGATCAGGATTGGGCATTGTGTGCTTTATCTGGCCTCACTGGGAATGCATGAGCCTCCTGGTCAAGGTCAGTGGCTACGCTGGCTTCCCTCTTGCTGCCTTTCAATCTCCCTGGCCGTGGATAGAGATCTTCAGCTCTTAGCCCCACCAGTCTCTTCACTGCACAATCAACTGACAAGCACAAGTAATTTCCTGCCGCGATCCCTTCAGTGATATCCTGAAAAGAGAAGAAAATAAGAAGGGGGGAAAAACTGCAACAAACAAAAATATCCCTGAAGTGAACTGCCTAGAAACAGGAGGCATTTTAGTTAACATATGTTGAATGCTTTCAGCTACCATTCCTTTCAATTTAGAAATTATTTATTTATTCTCTCCAATCCTCTAAAGCCTTCCCTCCCCTAAATTGCACATGTGTGACCTATTACCTCCTCTCAGATTTACTTTTATTGTGTAGAGTAAAAAAAAATGAATGCATGTTTCCCTCTTTATTCAAGTAAGAAATCTCTAGCCATTTAATATTGTCTGATGAATTAATGAACAAAGCTAAATAAATTAGTAAACTAAAGCTCTGTGCTTTGCCCGTGCAATGGGCCCACCTCTTCCCCCATTAAGTAAGTTGCGCTGAGCCAGGGTTCTGAGGGCATACTGTGATAGAGAGATCAGGGTCATGTTTCTGTTTTTCTCCTTCCTTTTGCTAGCCAGGTAATGAGATGAGCAGAAGTGAGGAACAAGTAGCCTTACTAGAAAATAAAACTGTGGGTTTGTTTAGAAAGAATAGAAGCACAAGAGGAGTTTATTTTGCCTCTGATTCTACTCAGCCCAAGATCACTTAGTAAACAGTATATTCAAGATAATCCCCATCCGAAGATAACACCCGCAGTTCACTTGGATGTTTTAGAGGGGCCAGCAGCACTTCCAAGTGTCCTCGGTAGCACAGTGGGCCTGTGCTCTTATCCCTGGCTTCGGCATAATGAAACTGAGGCCTGGAGAGTGTGGAGCAATTGCTCAAGACCACACTGATTTATCTGCTATAGATCTGTAATTCATTCCTGATTTCACTGCATTCAACAGTGAATCTAGAAAGGTCAGTCACCAACCTGCAGCACCGGCTATTGTAAGCCTATTTCCAGTAAAACAGAAGACCTGTGGTGACCTTGCCTCCAACAACCATAACCAAAACAAACAAACAAAAAATCCCTCAAGTATGAGGAGTGAAGGACTGGGTCTCCATGGGAGAATTTTATGACCTAAATATGAAAGTGAGGATGATTCCTGTAACTTGAACCTCTTCTCTAATTCACTGAAAAGTCACCTTGTGAAGACTGTTTATTTGCTGTTTTCCTTGTTTGCTGTAAGATACCCATGTATGTAGCTTTAAGACTCTGTATTATGGTTGTGTCTAGATATCTCCCCAAAGCTTCATGTGGTCTTGGGTGGAGCTTTTTTAAAGGTACCTGGATTTAAAGTGTGTGATTGGTTCATGGTGCAGGGCTAGGTCTGAGGACACTAGGATTAAGGCTGTGAATGCTACCCTTCCTAAGCAGTTTGAATAAGATAAAAGGAGCAGGAAGATGCTGTTAAGGCCGCTTGTTGCTTTTGCTGCCCTGTGTCCCATATTGTTTCTGTTCTGTGATGCCTGTCTGCCATCCACCCTGCCTGGGAGCCAGCCAATTACGAACTGAAACCTCTATGGACTGTAAGCAAAATAAATACTTTCCCCTTTAACTTTGGGTGTCAGGTGTTTTGAAAAGTAACACACTCTGTGATCAATTTTTACATGCAAAAGAAAACAAAAACAGCAACAGTGATGCATTTTATATCTAGCTAAGACATCCTGGATATGCATCCTAGCAACATGAAGCCTTCTCAGACCAAAGGGAAGAGGAAGCAAGAAGACATCAAAAGAGATGGATTCTTTGTGATTGGGTGAACAAGTTTGAAGTGCCTCAGAGCCTAATGACAATTTTAAAAATCAGGGTAAGTATGAATGGTAAAGGTTGTAACAACTTGATAAAATATTAAATTATGGTTAATAACTTCCAGAACCTAGAAGGAAAAAAGTGTCCAAGATCAAAAATTGTTCAAGCTGTGGTACTTCAAGGATTAGAACCATTTTATTAATTAACACATTAATGGCATTTTATTTTTATTGACCGTGAGATCTCATGTGCTTTTTAACCACAATTCAAACACCACAGGAGGGGTCTGAAATGGAGGGTAGTGGTATGTGAATATGATCAAAGTATCTTACATGCTTGTATGAAAATTCCACAGTGAAGCCCAGCATTTCATAAAGTTAATATGCACTGATAAATATATGGGGGAAAACAAAAAAATATTAGTAATATTTAAGAATATTGCAAGGATCAGATCATTATTGTCTACCATTTGGGCATATTTTTTATCTGCTTAGTACCTCATTCCACAATGCAGAGAAACACCCTGTGGGAATCAGTTTAGTGAATAATTTAGGGCACAGATCTTACAATGGCTTGCACAGAGAAAAAACTGGAATACAGTTATTAAAAACTTTGAGCCAGTGGTGCTAGGCAAATGGTCTATCTCTGAACAATATCTGCAGCTTCCAAAATTCTAAGTTGCAAAAAACTGAAAAACTTAAACTTGTTTTTACACAGAGCCTACTGAGTGATTCTTTGAATTAGAACACTGAATTCATTTAAATCAGGAAGTGGGTGTTTCCACAGAAGGCAACTTGTCTCATCAGTCTTTTCTGTACAGGTGAAAACCCCAAAGCCTCATTTGCGTAATGAGGAATCAAGATGAGATGACCTGAAGATAGAATTTAAACCATAGTGAATGGTAGTCAACTTAGAATACAATTTCACTGTCACCTGTAAGTTTATTTGAAAAGTGACCTGATATGTTGCTTGCTTCTACTGGTTTCCGTGGTCACTGACATGGACGTAGAGGTAGATAGATATTGCTTGGTATTCTCGTCAAGGAAGACACTTGATTGCTAACTGAAGAATAGCATTCCAAAAACCAGATGAACAGAGTGGAGAAGTGGTTAATCAGTGTTTGTTCTGTTTTGTTTGTTTGTTATTTTTAATAGGTTGATGCTCGTCTCCAGGCTGTATATCTCCTATTTTCGCCCTCATCAACTAATCAGCAGTCTCCTCTTGTTTCCACCTAAGCTGGAGACTTGACTGACAGTTCTTAAACAACTTGAAAAGTTCTTTTGTTAAAGTCATGTTGGGGATTGTGAATATGAATAAAGAAATTGCACATAAGTAAAAATGGGGTCATTGCCATTTCTCAGGAGGACAGGATGGTATTTGTGTCAATGGTCTCTGATTAGAAGGCTCATTGTTGCAGGTTTATTAACTCTGATGAAATCAATAAAGCCACCCAGACCTGGGGGTTTCTTGGACATTGTTCCTTAAAGCACTATTGTGTGTATATCAGGGCAGAGTGGAGCATCTTCTCATGTAACATTCATCTATGATGGATCAAATTACCCTTTATTTTTAAAAAATCAAAATTTTCCTTTTGGACATTTAGTGAATGACAGGCTTGACCTTTCCTGGTTTGTTTTCTACTTCATTGTACTCAGGACCCTGCTGGTAATGGAAAGTGTTTTTTCTTTCTGCTCTCCCAACCTAACCTGACCTCTCTGCGATGACACTGAGACAATGCAGGCTCAGAAGGGCTCTCTGTGCAATCTGGAATTCACACATATTCCGAGCAGTATGTGTGAGTGTGTCACCTGATACACATAGGTCTTCTTATTGGCATCCAAACCTCATCATTCACATTAAAAATGTGCAACATTTTATCATCACCTCTTTAATAATTCAACCACTTCTATGACACTTTTAATCATTAGCATTAAATAGAATGCCCTTTATTCATTTTATTTATTTTTGGGTTTTTACTTTACAACTTCTTATTTTTTGTAGTATTTTCACTCTAAGTTTAAATAGGATCACAAAGAGTCATGGTTATTCTTCTAATATGTATTTACCTTTGATTTTATCATACATTTATTTTTAGTAAAACAACGAATCTAAACCTTAGTTTCACAAAGATTCTCCCCCAACCCACACCCATTCCTCCAGCATGTTTTTTTTTTTTCAGGTGTCATTGAGATAGAAATTTCCTTGAGTTGTTTCCCCACAGAATGCTTTTTGTCTTGATTATAGAACGACTCTTATAAAAAGCTTTTGACTGAACAACACTGAGGGCCTTATCACTTTGCATACAAATTGGGGATGGTATGCAATGATGCATATTTTCAATCCGGGTTAGCTTTAATCAACACAGTATGTTCTTCCTTTCAGCTAGATGATGTGTGAAGGCTCCTATGTAAATTTGTTGATATTATAAATGGTAAATGTCAACAAATTCTAAACAAATTCAGCTAAATAAGCTAGAGATGAAATGCAGTGTACAGGAGTCAAAAGGTAGTTATGGTAAGGTTGTCGATACTGGTACATAAATGATTCATAGATATGCATCTGTGCTTGAGTCTTTGGTGCCTAAATGATAGGAATCAGAATGCAACATGCCATTTCACTGATTTATCATGACATCTTGGACCTGCAGAAGCTATTTGAGGCCACTGAATCCAACTTCTAATTTTACAGATGAAGACGAACACTCCTAAGGGAATATTGCTTGGTTCAGGCTGCGACTGGGTAAAAGTAGATGTGGGGCCATAGCTTCAAAGATTCTCCATCATAGGGTCTAGGATTTAGCTCAGTGGTTCCTCCACCTGCCTCTCAAGTGCAAGGACCTGAGTTCGATCCCTGGTACCAAAAAACAAACAAACAAAAAGAAAACACAAAGATTCTACATCATACTCTTGGTTGGGAAATACAAAATAAACAACATAGTAAAACAAATTAAAAACATCACTTGTAACACTCATGATTGCTTTAACATATGGCTAATTTGTTCATTTTTAGATAATATGCAGATTTGTGTTAATATGGATGAGATTTACTTTGTTCAGTTTTCAAGCTGCAATTCTGATTTGAACCTATAATTGTTGGAAAAGACTTGCTGACTCCACCGGAAAATGCTGAGGTGAATCAGGGATATATTTGGGGAGATGCTAAGTCAAAGTATTAAGAAACAGTAATATGGGTGGGTCAAAATGTCCTAGAAATATCAATAGAACAAATTTAAAAAAATCATGCTCAACATAGCATTTCCTTACCAGCTTCTAAACTTGGTAAAATAATGTGATGTCTTCATTGTCATATAAATTGGACAAGGTCATGCTTTGTAAGTACAGCAAATCAAATTTTTCTTTTTTTAAATAAAATTTTCTGACATTTTTTTTTTCTCAGAGCCCTAAAAGGTGACACATTGCCAACCTGATTTTTCTTGGTAGGCTTGCTGTAGCCAGCTGGCCACAATATAGGCAGGAATCTCCAGCTTCTCTGAGAACAGGTGTGTGTGGAGAGGAACAGGGAGCAGACATCACTCACAGATCGGTCCCAGAAAGCTCTCCCAGGCTGCCTGTGCAGTCACAGATATGTACAGTTATGTGCAGTCACAGTTATGCTCCTAATCCTGTTTTCAGGGTTCAAATGCCAACTATTAGAAATAGATCATTTTTTATCTTCACACTTATTTTATAAAAGATGGAAAATGTATTTCTTTTTTTTCAAAAATGTATTTTTTTTTCAAAAAATTTGAAAAGGGAAAAATTCATACATTGGCAGAGTTTGTTTCTCTCCACATCAAAATCATTAATCACTGCTTAGCACATACTTGATAATTCCACTCATATGGAGAAAGTGTATATCATTACCCTTAAGTTTTGTATCATGAATAACTGAATTATAGTTCCATAATATAATTGCCATCTGAGCCAATCAATAATTTAATTAAATATAATATTTTAGTTAGATTGTATAAGAAAAATTGTTTAGTATTTCTAATGTCTTATTCTGGAAACTGCTTCTGAGATTTATAAATTCTACAGAGGAACTGTCTTCCAATCTCGTAAGATTATTGTCAAGGTTTCATAATTGCATTCATAATTTTTCATTATCAGAGAGTTTCAGTTGCTCTTGTCATTGTAATGTGCTATTATTATAAATATGCCTTCAATTTCCTTTATTTTTATAAGCAAGAAATAGTTCTCTAAATATGACAATTTTGCTGTTTTTGATTCTCTTTCATACAATGAGTAGGGAAAATGTTAGGAAATCTCTGGTTGTTGTGCTGTACTGCCCTTCCAAATCCTGGGTGTGAAAAGTATCGTGTGAGTGCAATCTGTGGGTCATCTTGTGCTAGCTTGCCTCCTGTCATCATGTCACACAGCTTTTGAGTGAGTTGGGGCATGGCGTTTATAATGCTTACCAATGACTGAATATATCTATGATTTGCATGATGCTAAGTAAAATAAAAATTGTGCATGTAAAAGTCCAAATTTCACATTCAAAATTCATTTGTTTAACAAATACTCAGTAAGTGCTACTTTTATCAGGCATACCTCTGGACATCAAGAGTACTGTCCATTTGTGCCATGTGGCTGTAACAAAATACACAAATGCAGTGTACTTTTTAAAAGACGCAAGGTTTATTCATGTCATGGTTTTGAAGGCCAAAAGTCCGAGATTGTGCAGCCCATCAGTTCAGCCTCTGGCGAGGGCTTTCCAGATACTGACAATGTGGTGGTTGGCTTCATGGTGGCAGCACACTGTAGTGGAAGAGAAGTCACATGTAAGAAAGGACACAGGAGAGTGGGGTGGGGGCAGGCTTGCTTTTTTTTTTTTTTTAAATAATAACCCAATGCATTTCAAGAGACTTGCACGCATCTCTTTAGAGGCTGTTCTTGACACAGCCACCTCCACTAGACTTTGCCTCTTAAAGTTTCTTCTGCTGCTACACTATCACACAAAGGACCAGGCTTCTAGCACACAATATTTGGGGAACACAACACAGGCAGACCACAGCAGGTGTCATCTTGAATAAGATTGCCAGATTCCTGCTTTCACAGAACTTGCACTCTGGTGATTTCATTGGAAGGAATTTACTCTTAGAGTTAATATACCATAGAGTGATGCTACATTTGAGTGGGAGTCCTAGAGCTAGTTCCACTGCCAATGTTCTTCCAATTAATACAATTTTTCCAACTGTCTTTGTCATTCCTTCAAACTCCTATTGAAACGGGGTGGCAGGTTTAATACAAATGGTTTCTGTTAATATGCCTGAAGGTTTTCAGCTAGCTGCTTTACTGAGTCTGATACTTTAAACATGGTATCTGTCTTGATTTTATTACAAGTCTGTGAGCTTGTTTAAGCAAATACACACACATGTTGCACACACACACACACACATATCCCAATTTTTCCCTATGTTTGGAAAAATATTATTTTATTCTCTTTTATTCTGCATAAGAACCCTATGGAAATTTTAAATGACAGTTCTTTTGGAAACCCACTCATTGAGGCAGGGCTAAATATCTGGCTTCTAGGTTAGAGAAAGGTGAGATGGGGTTCTTACAGCCCGGGGTAGGGGAAGCAGTTTGGTCCCTACGCAGCTCTCTGGACCTGTGTATCTTAGATGAAAAACTGCACATTCTGCACTATCTGTCTTACTCATTAATCTACCTTTTCCTTTCATCTTTTGACATCACTTAGTACCATTTAAGATGATTCAAGCCATCATATATTACCCAGGGCTATTTTAGAGAAAGATTATGTTCAGAGTGACAGCTCCACAACTCATTGCAGAAGACTTATTATCATTCTCTACCCATACCTTGCTCGTGACAGCTTATGCTCCCACCCCTGAGAAGCTGGGGTAAAGAAAGTTTCAGATTCACCGTAGGACACCTGATGGGGTGGGGTGGGAGGAGGCAGAAGGCTCCATGTGTCTTTAATCATGTAGGGTTTTAGAAAGGAAGAAAAGTTTGGTGAATTTTTAAAAAAATTAAATTATATATCTGAGCAAGAAAGAGTTGTGATTATTGTTAAGCAATCATTAACAAGTAATAGGAATCAATAGCTTTAGATGAGGGTAAGCTTCGGTCTATAAATGAGATACATGCTTTTCTACAGTAGGCTTCAATTAGAAGCATAACCTTCCAAGAGAAGAAGCTTGAAAGATCGAGGAAACCAAATGGATTTCAATTTCCAGACTGGCTGGGCTTCACCGTCTTTCTTGTCTGTACACATGCTAGAATACTTTAGGACTACGTGCTTCTCTGAAGGAAGTAGAAGCCGATTTCCCCACTCTCGAGGAAGCCACATTTTTATTGTTGTGTTTTAAGAGGTACATATCCAGCATCTCAAGAGGGACTGTGATGGGCACAGAGAGGGCCTGTCCAGGCTCCCCGAACAGAGCAGCATCTGAAAGCCTAGCTGTGTGTTGCAACATTGTACTCGCTCAGGTTTGGGAATTATTAACGTCTTTGGAGGATGTCAGCTTGGAACTTAGATTCAGTGATTTCTAAAAACCACAACTATGAAAAAATAAACTACACCCAGATGTCTTTATAGTACTTAATATAACCCTTATCCATATATTGAGGATAGGTGTTTAAGATGTTATATCTGATTTAACTGGGAATTTAACAGACAAAATTTTCAGTGGCTATTTTTCTTATAACTGTTTCCAAGCATAATATTGTATTAGCAAACTAAGGAATATATGAAAATTATTTAAAACTGTTTTAAATTACTCATTGGAGTAAATAGAAAATAATATGTACATAAAAGCAGTTCAGAATACATGCACAAGAAATTTGGTATGTTAATGTAACTAATAGGGAAAGAATAGATTCATGATCTTTGTTTAAAATTAAAATCAATATTCCAATTAACCATTCAAAATACTCATAGGTATACCATTTGTGCATATG
>NW_022900942.1:8116304-8143804 GCF_012274545.1 Fukomys damarensis | reverse complement strand
ACCTCATCAAGTTTTTCTGAATTTAGTCTGAATGATTTATCACTATAAAAGAAAACATGCAGTGAAAGAAATTAACATTGTTTAAGCAAGATATGTGTTTTTTTTTCTCCATTTTAATCTGCTTAAAGTAAACTTTTTCTAATGTTCTCCAAACCATTCAGGTGTAATTCTCTCATGTGGTGGTGGGCAGGATGCTGGGATTCTCAAAGGATCCTTGAGCTCTAGTGCCACAAGGGAATACATTAGAAATAAGAAACAAAAAGATTGAAAGTAGAAAGATAATACAATAAGCTGAGCTAGTGTTATCTACACATAGGTTAAATAGAGGCAAGTATGCTTCTTTTTTTTTTTCAAAATCACCAGATTGCAATAAAGAGAATGTGTGTTTTCAGACCAGTCTAGCAACTGTATCCCTGAAAATTCAGATGACAAATACTTTCTTAGATGCTCGGAACGTAGGTTATATGATGGTGGTGGTTTAGATGTATGGTGGTTTTAGGTGGAGTTCGAGAGAGGGACAATGCAGATCTAGGACATTAGGTAATGAGCTCCCCCAGAGTGGAGAAATTCTCATGAAACTCATTCACTGGCGCTTAGAGCCTAGATATCTGGCAGGTGACACTCAAAGAAAAAACAACCTCAGGAATGAATTTATTATTAAACAGCAATGTGTGGCACACCAGATTTTTCTGGTTTTAAAATAATATCATTATTTTTTTACTATAAGATTCACTTAAAAAATCCTTTTAGCCAACTTATACAAGGCACCCAGCAAAGATGAGAGATCAGATGTACAAACAGTGTGGCAGTACGGCAGTGCTTATGGTAGCCAGGTTTGAACTGTGGTGCTTTGCCTGGGACTTAGGCAGAACGGGAGAAGCTTTCATATGCTTCATTTACCACTTCCCAACCTCTACATGCTTATGCCCTAGTTCAACATGTAAAACATACACAGATGCAGGTATAGGTACACAGACATGGGAATAGACAGTGACAGAGAAAAAGGAGATGCAGATATCTAGATAGAATTAAAGATGGAGAGAGAGAGAGAGAGAGAGAGAGAGAGAGAGAGAGAGAGAGAGAGAGAGTCTAGCTCTGGATGATATAGCTTATGTGTTTCCCTGCAGATTCCCAAATAAGGGGCTTGGGAATTCTTTCAAGTCTAAGATAGTGTGAATATCTTCTATAGGTTACTGCATGAACAACATTATTTCTTACGTGAAGGAAAAATAAAATTATCCAACTTATTCCCTAATTCAACTAATTCTATGAAATTGACAAAAATTATGTGTGTGCATTTGGAAATAGATTGTGTTTGTGTGTACAGGAGAGAGGGGGACTATCTATAATAGATGGATGATAGAGATGGTAGAGAAAGATAAATGGCTGATGGATACATAAATAAAGACAAACAGGGCCAGGGATTTAGCTCAGTGGTTCTGGCGCCTGCCTTGCAAGCGCAAGGACCAGAGTTTGATCCCTGGTGACCCCCCCAAAAAAAGACAAAGAGATGATAAATGTGATAGATGGAGGGATAGATATGTAGATATGTAGACAGACACAACTAGATTAATTTCATTTTAGACAAAATGCTAACTTGCTCATGAAGAGCAAGTGGTTCCTCTGCCTCTTTTTATGTCTAAAATGTCCTCTGGTCCTGCCTCTATTTCTATTTATCCATGAAACTTGGTTTTAAATATTTGGTTTAACTGCCTGCTACTCTTAGGAGATTCAGACATCCATGTTCCTGGGACATACTCGGAGACCTTCTGTCTTGTGATCTCATGGCTGCTCGAGATTAAAGTGCCGATTAAAGTGATTTTTATGACACTTTTCCACAGAGGGCCAGCACCCTCATCTCTATCAGTCTCTCACTGGCCTGAGCAGTTGAGAGAATGGATCTTTTGGAGTATCTTCCTGGTTTTGGAGTGTAGAAAGTATATCCAAATAAAAAGGAGGAAAGGAAGTAAAGCCTATCTAGAACTTGGCAATAGATAAACATTTTAATTTTTTCATTTGTTCAGTTTTTTTCTACATAGATAGCACATTCAGAGAAATAGCATAATTAGTGATTCATGTGACATTGGCTTTCTCATCTTTATCTGTAGGCTCTACATAGTTTTTTATTGCATAGACTTTTTAAAATTATTTTCTAATCTTTGAATACTTAGCTTATTTCAAAGCACTCAAAAGTAACTTTCTCCTAAGACTTTTCATGTTGTTGAATCACTTCCTATGCTTTTTTTTTTGGTACTGGAATTGAACTCAGGCATGGTGCCACTGAGCTAAATTCCCAGCCCTATTGAATCTTTTCTTTAGGAAAAAAATCCAGAAATTGGAGTGATGCAATAAATGCTATGAGTAGTTTTCCTGCAGAGTAGCTAAAAACATGAGCTTTGGATTGATAGAGCCCTGGGGTCTCCACTCAACTAGCTGTAGATACTGAATAAGATACTTACTAGTTGAAACTTCAATCTTCCCATCCATACATGAAGGAGAATACTAGTACTGACCTCATAATCTTGTGAAAATCAAATGCATCCAGCTAACTTACAAAGGCCCTACGTGTAGAAATGAGACAGCAAACTGTAGCTATTAGTAAGTGGCAGGACTTAGTCTGTGCATCCCATGTGCTGCTGCCAGCCCTGACTATATGGGCAGCTCATTGGTTTGGCAGCCAGAAGAACTAGACAGGAAGTATATTACAGTGACGAGGCAACTGCTGTGTCTGTCTGATTCTATAGCTTGATGTCCCAAACCTGGCCAATGAAAGAATTGTATTCATTCATATAATGAATTAGAAACCTGCAGGATAATTGCTAGTAGAAACATATATTTTTCACCAAAGTAGCTGAAAATTGTGAAAGGTCAACACAATTCTGGCATCTCTGTTCCTTTAGCCAGGCATCTCCAATAACCTCCTCAGTTCCCAGGATGTTTCGCAGAAGAGCATTTGAATGGCATCAAAACACTGGTATCAACACTCACATCAGAATCTTACCTATGCTGGGATCTCAGCATTGCACAACGAGCTTCCCATTTTAGTGCCTACTTTCCCCATTTGACAAGGGAAAGTATTCAAATTTAGAAGCTAAAGTAAGTGTCCAAGGTCAGTAAGACAAATATAGGACATTTCAGTCCTCTTACAAGAGACTTGAGGAGACAGATTGCATCACTTTTGGGCCCATCATGTCACGGAATGTATGTAATTAGCAAAAATCAAAGCTGTTACATGTTGTACACAGGATTGTTGAATGCTCCTCCACAACTTACTCTGGAGTCACAAAATGATGATTATAATAGGGACAAAGCAACTGGGAAGTGATTTTGTAGGATGAAGGGGATACACAACAATTAATGAGAAAGCTCTTAGCTAGCAGCTTCAGTAACAGAATAGTTGACACCTGAGTGGCAGGTGAGCACTTCCTTCCTCCTCTCTGAAGGAAAAAACACTATGTGTCCCCTGCACCTCACACAAATCAAACCATCACTGCTGCTTGGTACCGGCCGGGGCCTCTGTGCCCTGGTGAGATCAGGGTGACTCTAGTAACTGAGCCTAGAGCTCCCCCTGCCCACCAGGCTCTTATCTATATGCCTTCCTCGAGTTCTGCTTTCATTGCAGACTTGAGATAAACTGCTTTGGAGTTTCTCTGTTCAATGCAACTTGCACTTTGGGTAGCTGAAAGACAATTTTAACCTCATGAAGCCGATTTTCAGCTCTGCTGCTGAACTGAAATTTGCTTGTGAACCCCTCTGTCACAAACTTGTCAATGAGCAAGGGACATGCCCAAGCCAGTGCTGATGCTTCTTTTGACTTGGAATTCCTAGGGATCCCCACATTCATCCCTGTATAGATATTCACTCTCATTTTATGTAGGAAAGTAGCAACACTGTGTATTTTGGAGACATCTTGTCTGTGATAATAGTCAAAATGTATGCAGATCCCCTACATTCACACTCTGATCCTGGAGAAAGGCTCAGAATGAATCCCCAAAGCAGTATCTTCCATCGCCAAAACAGGAGTGACTGTCTTTACCTCAATAGCTTGGCAGAGGCAAGCACGTGGAGAAGCACCTTTTACAGAGACGCCCACCACCAGGAATTGAAATCGAAGGTCATAACCAACTCGATTAGCTGAGGAAATCTATCAAAACTGCACGCATCATCATGGGTTGGAAATGCTTCATGGTATATGCTCCTTCATTTATTTACCTACAAATTCATTTTTTTGCTATGTGACACTCCGGATTCTGTTTCTCTGTTGTGGTTTATTAATCCCTCTATCCTTTGTTTTAATCATGGTGCTTACATGCTGACAAAGCACTTGCTTTCTTGGCTAATTTTATAAACTGTTCAGCCGTGCCCTTATTCACTGGTTTCTTTTAATTATGTATTCTTGTTAACCTCCGTATGCATTGAAAGTTACAGATTGCCATTGACACAGTATTAATTAAAGCATATAATTTATGACATTGGAGCTTGAAATTAATAAGTGACAATACAATTACATGGTTTGCCTAATTGTCCTTCAGTGATATAAAGATTGACATTTGAAGCAGCATTAGAAGCTAAAAGCACCTCATAAACTCACAATAGCTTTGAAAGTAATCACAAGAGAATCTAACGAAACCATCCCATTTGAAGGGACAGAATACTGGGCAGTTAAGTGGAAGGGCAATTATCTTTTCTGTTTTTATTAACAATTTGCATCTATGGGGAGAAAGTTTATTTTAATAACTGAAGCCCAGCTTCTATTATATTTAATTTGTATTGTACAAAGCTTTGAATAAAGTGTGAACAAAGTCCCTTGTCCTGTGGGGCTCTTTAATTTCATCTTTGTCACTGTTTCTGTTATTGTTTTAACTTCCTCGTCTACATTGTGATTTGTCTTTACATGGGAGGAATTCTGAACATGTTTTCTTTGGGACTGACTTTTTCAAGTCTGGTATTCTGACACAGTGTTAGCAGGCACTTGCTGTGTAGCCTTGCTTCCTGCAGTGTGTTCCATAGCACCGAAACAAATCATGACTTGTATTCACGAAATGTTTCAAGCAATATTTCAGTCAGGGACAGCTCTCTCCCAAGCTCGGGGATCTTTGGGGAGACAACGTACACATTAACACAAAATTATCTCAGACCTGGACGGGTGTCTGTCCCAGTTAAGTGGAGTGGCTGGAGCCATCAGGGCCCACTGAAGAGGCATGCATCAATATTCTCATAATTAAAAGAGTATAATTATCTGTCCAAGATTGAATTTAGAAATTAAATAAGACACATCGTTTTTTTCCCATTAAAAAAGCATATTATGTGGTAGAGGTAGTTATTTACAATGCCAAGAAGTTAACAAGTTATAAATTCTTTGAACTAATATTTGTTTTATCTCACACAGAGTAACATATATTCACAAAAATGCATATATAGATAGAATGTGTGTATGTCTGTGTTCATATGAGTGTCTGTGTGCTGGGTTTGTGTGTGTGATATGTACACATCTGCTTTTTAATCCTAGAAAGCACATTATATTGTGGAGTAGCACTAATTATAGCAAATATCCTCATCACTATCTTAGACATTTTTCTTAAATGTATTGCATTAAAAATAATTCAGAAGTAGGTAACTCTGGACTGAATGTGGGTGTGAGTTTGCCTGGATTCCAGTCCTAATCCTGTTGCTTCCATGTGATCTTAGACAGGACCAAAAGATCTCCAATTATCTGGTGAAAGATTTGAGCTCAACTTTTAAAGCTTTATTTTTGTTCTCTGTTTTTTTAAATTTACTTTTATTGAATGAATTTATATTAACTACCTTTCAAGAAATATTTAAATAATAAAGGTAACTACAAAATGAAAACAGATATGACAATTTTATCCCAGAATATTTTGTTAAGTGAAATGAAAATAATACATATGACCCCCCCAAAAAAAAACTAATGTCAGAGTTTGGGTCTTATATATCCCCCAAAGGGTCATGAGTTGAAAGTTTTGTCTCCATCTGATGGTACTGTTGGGAGGTCATACAAACTCTAGGAGATGGGACCTACTTGGGAAAAGTAGGTCACTGAAGAAATAACCCCCCTTCTTTACTGGCTTCCATAAAGGTGTCTGCTTTACTTTTCTATATGTTCCTCACCATGGTATCCTGCCTCACTTCATGCTTAGAAACAATGGAGCAAAAGACTGTGGACCAAAAGCTCTAATTTTAGTGTATGTGTTGCCAAAGTGAGCACCCAAAAGCTCTAAAATCGTGAATCAAAATAAACCTTCCCTTCTTTAAGTTGTTTTTTCAAGTATTTTGTCACAGCAATGAGAAACTAACAATACCAGTGCTCACAAATAAAAAAGAATAGACCCCTGATACATAAATAAAATGAATGAATCCAAAAGCATTAGTCTGAGTGAAAAACCCTTACTTGTAAGGAAAATACATAGTGGTAGATTTTCTTTAATGAAATTCAAAGCAGGCAATGCTAATCTGTGCTAGAAAAGTCAGAACAATGTCTTCCTCTGCAGATGTGGGGTGAAGGGTCAGCTAAGAGAGTATTAGAGAGATTGGGAATGAGGGTGATGGAAAGAATTTGAGGAGCACAATGTGTAGGTTTGCCAAACTCAATGAACACACCCTTAAGTTTTGTGAATTGGTTGTATGTAAATATTATCTCAAAAGACAGCATGGCCATCTGCTGAAATCTAATTAATGGTATGCACACAGAAGCGAATCACTGCCTTGCACGGATGGACTGTGAAATGCTTTAACTATGAGGCGGTGGATATGTAATAAATGAGAGTAGCAATACCCTAGACACAATGTAGGTGGACTACTACATTTTTTTCACTTTATTTACATTTTTTAAAAATGACATCAAATTATTTCAATCAACATAAGGAAGTCATGGAAAAATCACCTCTAATGCAGTGTGTAGAATCATAAGCAGGAGTCAGTTTTATTAAAAATATATGAAGAAAATTGCAATCGTCCCTTAAAAAAGTGAGTTACTTGAATATCTTGATTCAAAAGTTCGATGGAACTTTTAGATTTGCCATTACACTAAAAAATCAAACAAACAAACAGTTTGGAAGGAAGGAGTCATGTGTAGATACTTTAGAGAAAGAATTTATTCATTTTTTTTCAAATGCATTTTTCTTCATTAATACACTAATAGAATTCATAGATAAGAGGACTTTTAAATTATTTGAACCAGAAATTGACTAAATATAAATCCAAGTTTCTTCTTCTTTCTATATCCTGTGAGCATTAAATCATACTTGGTTTTAGATACCTGAAGCCTCAGTAAGAGTGGCCCAGACATCTCACAGCGAGGAAGAGAGACTATACCTGGACACTCCTCCGATACTCAGCCTTTGTAATTCTGCCTCGTAAGTTGTTACACCATTGTAGTGTGTTAGTTAAAATTAGATTTTCTTCCACTAAAATACATCTCCAGTTTCCCAAAACTCAGCCCATCCCCCACAGCATGTGTGATGCCCAGGCCTCCACAGGAGAGGGTGAGCAGGCTGAAGGGTCTCCTTCCCCCTCCACTGGGGCTGGTGGTCCTGGGAGGGGTGGACTTTGGTGCCTTTGGCAGTTTGGTGAAAGTTGACTTCCTAGGGGTTCAAGTGTTGTGGGAAAGAGCAAGTGCCCACAAAACAAGTCCTACATATCTTTTGATCAGAATATTTTAAAATAGCACTACTGAAAGCCCCTATTTGCCCATAATTGTAGATATTATACTGTGTTTGATGAGGCATGGACAAGTGGATGCTCTGGTGGATAAGGACACCCAGCAATAACTGCTGACAAAATACCAATGTCAGAGTTTAATGTTTTGTGTGTGTGTGTGTGGATGTGTACTGAATAGACATGTCTGCATTAGAGAATGGGATCCCTCTCTCTTCTCTTCTTTGTTTCTTCATTTTTCCCCTAAATTATTAAGGAAACAGATATTTTATAGCCTACAGTAGTGTACCTTCTCAGCAGATTCAGTATTTCCTTCCTTTTCCTCCTAACTCTCATACTTAAATTAACTGCACATAACAAATTGAGTTAAAAGTAATTGAAAAGAAAAGGGACCACAGATAAAATATTTAGCCCTTTTAGCTAAGCTCAGTACTGAGTCATAACCAATGGGTTTCTCCAGTGATTCTTTACTATGCAGAATTAGTGAAACGGATGTTATTGTTTTATTCATTGCACATTTACTATTAAGGAATGCATTTTATGTCATTTTTCTGTGTTGACTGCTTTTGCTCTATTTTATATTGCAAGGTTCATTTTTGTCATAAAGCAGCAATTTGTTCCATTTTTTAAAAGTTTAGCTTTAAAATTTGTGAATATATCTTTAGACAAATTACTATGGCATGTCTATAGTATGCTTTCAGAAGACATTTTGTTACTTCCAAATGTGCAGACATGACTTATCAACCTGAGGGTTAGCACAACCCTTAAAATATGGACATAGCCTTATTATCTTCCCCCATCCTTTTTTCTTTCTTCTCTTCTTCCTCCTTATTCTTCTTTATATTTGACTTTTAATTGACAAAAACAAAAGGTCACCATTTTATATTGTCTGATTCAACGTTTTTAGTACAGTCATAAGGGTGCACAACCATCTACTATTTAATTACAAAACAAAAATTTGCCCCCAAAAGAAAACTACAAAATCATCAGGAGTAGCAGTCAAGTCCAACCAACTAGCAGCACCTGGTAGCTACTATTCTAGTTTTCTGTTTTTGTTAACTTGCCTTTTCTGGACATTTCATGTGAATGGATTCATACAATATGTGGCCTTATGTGTCTGTCTTCTTTCCCAGAGTATAATATTTTTAGTTTCATCTATGTTATAGCCTGTATAGCATCTCACTCTTTTAATGATTGAATAATATTCTATTGTAGATATACAACAGCTAGCATTTATTCATGGATCAGCTCATGGTCATTTGTCTCTTAGGTGTGGATGTGACTTATCTCCTGAGGGTTTATGTGCTGGAGGCTTGGTCCTCACCATGGCAATATTCAGGTGATGGAACCATGAAGATATGAATTCTTGTCAGAGGTCTTTAAGTCACTGGGGAAGCTGCCTTCATATGGACCCAGCCTTACTGGCTACCTGTTGGGATGTGATGTGATTGCTTCTCACAAACGCACCTGCCATTATGTACTCCACCATTAAATTCACACCTGAGTACACACAAATCAGGATGCCAGAGCTTGAATTTTCATTCTCAAAAACTGTGATCTAATAGTTCTCTTATTCATAAACTCATCTGTTTTAGGTATTTCTTTATAGTAATGTAAACCAGTCTAATACATAGACATGAAGAACGTTACTGTTGCATGCTTCTATAGAAATTTTTGTGGAAGCATGTTTTAAATTCCATTTAATATATTCTTAGGAATGGAATTTCTGGATCATATGGAAGGATTGTGTTTAACTTTGTTTTCCACATTGACTGAGGAATTTTACATTTTCTTTAGGTATACACAAACACACACAGTGTGTGCCTATATTCTTACCAGCACTTACTTATTTTAATATAGTCATCATTATAGAAGGATATGGCATTGAATTTTCATTTAAATTTGCATTTCTCCACTGACTTGTGTTGTTGAGCACATTTTCACGTGCTTTGGCTATTTATACAATATCTTAGAGAAACAGCTAGTCAAGTCCTTTGCCTGAAAGTATTTTCATACTATTGCTTGACTTTTTATTGTCAACCTTTAAGAATTGTATGTCTATTATGGACAGCATACTCTTATCAAATACATTATTTTCAAGTATTTTCTCCCATTCTATTGATTGTAAACTTTCTTGAATCTGTCCTTTGATGTACAAAATATTGTAATTTTGATATTTATTGATTTATCCTTAGATTTCTGGTGCTTTGGGTGTCATAGCTAAAAAACTGCCCTAATGCAAGGTCATGTATATTTACATTTATATTTCTTTGTATGGCCTTTATCTTTTTGCTCTTATGCTGCAATGTTAGATCTTGATGAGCTAGGTTTTTGTATATAATGTGAGGAAGGGATCTAAATTTATTCTTTTTTTCTTATGGATATCTAGTTACCCCAGCATGATTTGTTGAAAGGACAAGGTTTTTATCCATTGAATGGCTTTGATACTCTTGTCAAAATTTATCTGGTCATATATATGAGGGTTTATATCAGCTCTAGATTCAATTCCATTAGTCTAAATGTCTATCTTTATACAATTACCATACTGTCTTGGTTAACTAGCCATCCTCTGAGTTTTGAAATGAAGAAATAAGAGACATCCAACTTTGTTTGGCATTTTCAAGATTGTTTTGGCTGTCTGGATTTCTCTCCATTTCCATGTGAATTATAGAATCAGCCTTTGAAAAAAAAACACTATAGTCTGAATTTTGATATGGATTGAGCTGATTTTATATATCAATCATTCCTTTTCAGTTAGAGAGTACATTTTGCAAAATATTCATATTTATTAAATTCACTGAGCCTTGTTTTATGTTCTAAGTGTGGTCTATCCAGAGAATGTACCATGTGCACTTGAGAAGAACATGGGTCCAGCTATTGTTGGGCAGGTAGTCTATAGATGATTGCTAGGACAAATCTTTCTTGTGTCAGCAGTCTTTTTCTCCTACCCAAGTGAAATTTCTTACTCTTGGAGCAAAAGAGGAAGGAATGCTTGACTGATTTTGTTACAATTCGTCTGACACAAAAAGATAGAAAGTAGTAGCTTTATCTATTTAAGATGAAGGAGCAACTATATGCTCCTCTAGGCCAAGAATCAAAAACTTGATTGATAGATGTAGTTGAATTCTGGTCCCCAGGCCTTTCATCTTGATATCAATAAGATCCATAACTGTGACCCTATTCAGCTGCCTTTATAGCCCCCTCTTGTGTCTACTCACTTTTTTTTTAAAAAAGACTTTATTGCTAATACTCTGAGGAGCAATTCTGGCAATAATAAGCATTCTGGTCATTACAGTGACAAAAATAAGGCAAGTTAAGAGTTTGGTTAATGGAATTGGTGAGGATCAGAGAGCAAACTCTTGTCCATTGAAAAATAAACCTCAGAAACACTGCCAGGTGATCTCCCCAGGTGGGCACACTGAGGCTGGTGGAGCTCTGCAACATCAATTCATCCTCAGTCCTTTTTCTGAGCATGGTAGCTGATGTCAACATATGTGCCTCTAAGCGGCTCTTCTGTGAATCTCTGTAGTTGCGTAGTCTGGATTAAAGCTCTGTCGTAGCTGAGCATAGAGCTAGAAGAAGGTGCAAAAGTACTACTGAAACTCAGCAACCTGGGAGGAGAAGCGTGAGCACGGCCCTCACTGCCAGCATGACGATGATGCAGAGTGGCTCGGGGCTTTCTTGTCCCGGTGGCGCACACCTACCAAGCTCAGCTTCCTTCATCTTGACTTCTGTCTCCATTGTTGGCCTTCACAGATCCCTTTTAACCATAATAGAATTGCTCAAGCCACTGCTGTCAAGTTTGGATACTTGCACTCTAGGCTTCGCTTTCCCAGCTATTCGCATTCTCTTCCAGATAAGATTTTCTCAGGCCCTGGTGGCTTCTACAGTGCCGCCCCCACCCAGGAAGCTCTTCGCTGGGATGTTCGGTGGAAGGAAATCCAGAGGATTTACTCTCTATGAGTACCTCAGTCTGCTAGAGTGCCAGTTCCCGAGTCAAGCTTGTCCTTCTCTATGTGCTCACACAGTACGTGGGAGACAGAAAGGAATATGGCTGCTCAAGCTTATGAATAGTATGCACGCGGTATGATAATAGCATGGGTATAAAATGTTAGCAATTACTTGATAGAGTCTCTCTCCCTTCAAAAGACTACTTTCAAGTAAGAGACAAATGTAAAGCTTGTTTAAGCATCAACATCGTCTTTACTCCTAGACAAATTTAGCCTACCTGCCAAAGATGTGCTTTACGTGAAGTGACTTCTTTATTGAGCACCTTGCACTGCTGTGTTCATGGTACCTAGTGCAAGGCTCTTCTGTACTGTTTGTTTACTGATTATTGTATGACTACTTGCACCTCATAAGACCCACAGGTTTTTCATTCCTCACTTCCATTTCATCTTCTTTTTCGGGTATTCTTTGTCATCAGTCTAGTTAGCACTGTAGGATCTGGCTCTCTCCTTTGAAGTCTCACTAGCACTCTTTCACACTCTCACAGTCCATCAGCACTCTCCTCATAGGTTTTGGGTTTCTTGAAACATTTAGATGGTACCAGGCTCCCAGGCTCTGCATGTGGCATGGGCTCTCGTGCTCCGACCCTGTCCTGTGGTGAGTGCATGCTGGGGTGTATGTATGAGCACACGTGTACATGTGAATGTGTGTCTGTGTGTCTGTGCATATGTGTGTTTTATGTGTGTGTGTGAATTATGAGTGCATGTGTGTAAAGTGCAGGCATGAATGCACGGGTGTATATATGAATGTAAATGTAAGCATGTGCATGTGTGTATATATATGTGCATGTGAGTGTGTGCATACAATGTGTGAGTAAATATACAGGTTTGTGTGTGCGTGTGAGAATATGGAAGAATGTATGTTACTGGGTATGTGTGTGGGCACATGTGTGTATATGTGTGCATGTGTGTGTGTGTGAATGTGTATGCATATGTGTGAGTGCATGTGGCTTTGTTAGAGCAGACACTGCTCTCAGGTAAGTGAAGGGCTCACTCAAGGTATCAAACTTAAAAGGTATCACAAAACTCAGCCATCAAGGTAAATAGCATTTTAGGTGATATCTCACAAAAATAAAAAGGGAAATTCATGTCCCAAAAGCCCAATGAGTTAAATGACAGAGCTCTGGAGAAGGACTAGATCAGACCCTAAACAATCTCATCGACTTTGCCCTGTTCCGGGCACTCAGGGCACTTTACAAAACAGGAAGCTGGCCTAAAGCCATGACTTGCTATTTGATTTTTTTTAAAATGCATTAAAATATTACTTACATCACTTACTGAAGGTCTTTTGTGTCCCCTTCACCTCTGTACTCAATTTCCAATGGCTGGAGTGTGTCAGGTCTACCAGTAGTGTCTCCAGGAAGTCCTGCCTTCAGCCAGCTACATTTGAGTCCCTTCGAGTGGCCTCTCTCCCCAAATTCTTGCCTCTGCTCCATCCTCCATTGGCCCTGGAAAGTGGGGGTATCATTTACCTTGAAGTCAGTAGAGCTTGTCTTAACCAGAATGAAGCCCACTAGAGGGTGTTCTGGTGGTGATGGGATCTGAGAGGCACTTTCCAGGGACTGTTCTGGGGGTGTCTCTGTGCAGAACTGAATTTTGTGTGGTCAGAGTAGAAGTTGAGAGACCTCACAGTCTATTGCTAGGATCTGGCAGGAGGAACTGGGAATTTGGGGGGCATCATGATGACACTGGAGATGGGAGGGGACAGAAAAGAGGGAATACAGGGGGAGGGTGGAGTGTATCTTGCAGGTAGACTCTACAAGAGTTGTACTTGATACTGATAATGTGGGACTAGGGAGAAGTTGTAGGTCTTGAAAATTTGACACTGATTACAGGGGTGGCCCTGACCTTTTCCCTTTCTCTTCCTCACTCTTATTCTCATTTCCTAATCGTACTTCCTTTCCCCTTCGTTTGAAATCAGTGCTACTGTCACTGTTCTGTGAGAGCTCCGCTAGGTGGGCTCTGGGTCAGGAACTGCTTCAAAGCGTGTGGTGTGCAAGTAGGGCCCTAGGGCACCAGTGAGATCATTCCATATGTTCTACTGGGAGCTAACACGGTGAGCACAGAGGAGGAGGTGCCTCTCTCACAGAACTCCCAAAAGAATTCTGGTGTTTTCTAGAGCTAGCTGGGTGCCTAATGTACACAGAGGTGATTCTGGATTGAAAAAGTAATGCAATAAACAATAAATGCACTGAATAGTTCAGAAGCTGGGAACTCAGCTTTGAGGACTCTGGAGCATGGCAGAACTGTAACTGGCTCACATGAGCATGGGTGGGGCTGCTCTTGCCCTGTAGTGTGGATGTGGTGAGCACGCCTTGATGGCCGGGGGAGTTGGTATTTGGTCTGTACGCCAGCCGTGGGTTGTAAAGACCCATGTCAGGCTGAGTGGGGAGTCTCTTACACTCCATGCTTCTTTTATAAATGTTAACCTATGTCCACAAAACCCAGGATGAATATGAGCTTCAGTTGCCAGGCACATCACTTACATAGTAACAAACAAGAGGGAAAGGAGGAAGCAGCCCCTTGGGTCAGGCGCAATTTAACCAAAATGCAGGATTCTTGTACTCTTTGATCTTTTGAAAAATTGGAAAATGCGACAAGTATATGTTCGCCTAGTACTTTCAACTCCTGAGGCTCCTAGGGAGAAATATTTACCCTGAGATTTGAATGGCTCTGGAGCTTGGCGCAATTTAACCAAAATGCAGGATTCTTGTACTCTTTGATCTTTTGAAAAATTGGAAAATGCTGACAAGTATATGTTCGCCTAGTACTTTCAACTCCTGAGGCTTCTAGGGAGAAATATTTACCCTGAGATTTGAATGGCTCTGGAGCCTCACAAAATTGAAAAAAAATTCTGTTGAGTCAAATAAATGTCCCTGACGATCCAGCCACACAGACATAGCAAACAAACGGCTCTCCAGCTGGCGTTTGGCTGTCAGGGAGGAGCCAAGAAAGTAACAGATGGGGAAAGTTCCCCACCAGTGTGCCAGAAGCAGGTCCGCAACGAGCTTTCCCACCAACGCCAGGTCCAACAGCCCACATAGTTACACCTCAGTCTTCCATGAATCCTGTGAAGAGGCAAGAGCTAACAGAGCTTGTTCCGTAAAGAGCAAACAGTTTCCAAGTCGAAAGGATGTTAGTGCAACAGTCTGATCACCTATTATAGAAATTGTAGTTTCTGAGTCTCTCCTTCCTGCCACTCTCTCATTTCTTTCCTCTCTCCCTCTCTTTTGGGTCTTCATCTTCATCTCTCCTTCCTTCTACCTCCTCCTCCCTTTTTTCCTCCCTCTTCCTTCCTTCCCATGTCTCTCTTTTATTCTTTCCTTTCCTTCCCTTCACTCTTTCCCTCCTTTTCTTCCTTTTTTCTCCTCCTTTCCATCATTCCTTCCTGCCTCTCTCTTTCCTTTTTGGTCGGTACATAGTGCAAAGATCAGAGCACTTCTGAAAAGACAGAAAAGAAGGAGGAAACAGCTGTAAGCATCCTGCTAGAGAGGCTGTGCTCCTGATGAATAATGCTGCTGTCATAACAGCGGGGATAATTTAATGCTGGCACTTAGCAACATGATAAATAGCTTGTCAGACACGGGCAGCAACAGAGTCGACTGAACTGTCCATGACAAGTTCTGAAATATTAATCTTCTGCTAGACAGAGCCTGTGCAAGGAGGAGAGGTACAGGAGGCCACTGGCAGAAGGGTTCCAAATATACACAGATGCAGCACAATTTTGAAGATAAAGTTTTGTCCTTTCTCCTAAAAACATGTCATCTGTGAAGCAATGTCTCAAAGGTTAAATATTTTCCACTCCAGAGAATGTGATTAAAGTTTTTTTTAAGTGATCAGAGAAACGCTATCTTTTAGGGTATGTAGCCGGGCCTGTATTTCCTTTTCTTCCTTCTCCAAATTTGTTTGTGCTCATTACAATTTGATTTAAAGGTAGTATACTTGAGTTTTAAATACCTTGCTACAGTGTTGAACTATATACCACCTGTTTCCTAGTAAAAGCTTTAGGCTCATAAAATCATAGTCTTTAATATATAAGAAAGTTAGTGAATATTTGTATAGCTTTATAGGTTTATTGAAGGACATGAATTTCTATCTTACATATTTTAATTTAATATTGGTAGATACAGTAGTTTTATTTCCTAATTATTTAAATAGATTTTCTATTGAAAATACTTTGAGGGCAATCAGGAGTCAGGAGGATGAAAGCAGAAAAGTGTTTAAAATAAAATTGTTTGCAGTTCACTTGCCTCACAAAAGACTTTGGCATGACTGGTAAGAATGTTTATGATAAAACTGAAATATAAAAATAAATCGTGTTGAAAAGAGGGAAAACAAAAGCCCCTATTTTACTGTATATTGTGCATTTCTTGGGTATGCCCTATATTTTTCTCCCACAAAGATCTTTCAAGCCATGAGAATGACTAGTAAAATGAATGCAAAGAATTAAATTGTATGGAAGAAGAGCTGGCATTTTTGGAAAGACTGGTAGCTCCTTGAAGGGCTTTAGGAGGATGGAATTGCTCAACCACGCTCTAGAGCATATGGATGGCACTGAACTCCAGCCTGGTCTCCCAAGGACTCCAGCTAAAGCCGCTCCACTGCAGCCAAGGGGATGTTTCTAAGATAGCTCTGATGATAATTTATGTCTCCACCATTCTTAAATATCAGGAAACCAGCTAAGTTTCATACAAATGTACATTTATTTGGGAGTAGTTTCAGATTGTTTCAAAAGTGTCTGTACTGCAGGCTAAGGGACATTCAGCCCACTGTTGGTGCCAAGGGCCTTGGGAGCAGAGCAGGACACATCCTCTCTCGGTTGTTGAGTGTCTGCTGATCAATACAGTAGCGATGCTCTTGGTACCACTCAAATGAATCCTGCCCTCCCACAGTAAAGACCACCGTGGAGAAAAGAAACAATGCATACCTAAACTTGCAAATTGGTCCTCTCAGACACAAGCTGATATCCGCCTCTCCCATTCCTGGCACATCATCCTATTTTAATTTTCACAAATCCAGAAGAGATGAAAGTAAAATTTTTGGATATTGACTAATTATCTGCTCTTTATAGAGGAATTTAATGTGCAATTCACCTCTTCCTATTTAGTAGTTTGTTTAGTACTACCAATTACTATTGCACAGAATCACCTTGCAAGATACCAATTTCTCAGAATGACTGACAGTGGGTGCTGCTTGTGTGAGAACCAATTGACCTAGCTGGCTGCATTAGCGTACGTAGAGGGGCCTAGGAAAACTCTCAGTGTCTGCTGGTCTTGCAGTGGGAATTGTGGATGGAGCACTGATGACTCCTCACGAGTCCTTGTGCCTCTCCAGCCTGCAGTGCTCAGGTAGAGCCATGGCAGCAGCACTTCTGAACCTGAGGCTGTGCTGGCAAAGGCACCAAATTCCAGGGAGTTATCACCTGAGTCTCTGCTACCCTCCAATGCACAAGAGGAGACAGCATGGCCATACAACCAATGGAAGTGTCTCTGCACCTCAATGTACTTATGGGGTCCTGAGGGGCTGCTTGGTGGAATCCTTGCAGTCTTGGGCCTTTGTTTGCAGAGTTCATTTAGTAGTGAGCTAAATCTTATTTAGCAGTGAGATTAAATGTGTCAGAAACAGTAGAACAATATTTCCAAGATATGTTGGGGGATGTTGTGGGTAGAAGGTTTGAATTTTATTTCAGGACTTAATGGGCCCCTTAAATTGCAAAAATAAGCATATCTTTGTAAATCTTTAGTTTGCACACATCACTGGAGACTTTGACAGTGTCTTTGAAATGATCATACAATTTACACGTCTTTTAAATTTTTACCTCATTCTTTCACAGAGAAGGAATATTTTGAGACAACTTCTCTAGTAACATTATATCACGCTGTACAGGGATATGTTAGATGAGAATCAGAAAAAAGAAAGGCATAGCTTACTTTTTATTGGTGCACCAGCAACCTTCCAAAACCTAACTTTGGGAGATTTTATAGGAGGCACTCAGAAAGATCAGGAGCAGAAGAATTATGCTGGTTGGTTCCGACCTAAATATATCCTGACTCTTCTACACTGTTTATAGATATGGATGTCATTTAAAGCCAGAAGCTGATAAACTGAATGAAAAATGAGACTGTGGTATCGACTTGTCAAATGATTTCATTGCAAGGGAAGATTAGGATGCCCGGCAAGGAAGTTGGGTCCCAAATCACCAATTCTGATGATATTAATTGTCCCTGATCTAGAAAGCTGGTGCAAATAATTCTGTCAAAAGATTTACTTGCAACATTCGATGCTATTTACTGATAAATGATGGGGCACTTCATTAGCTAATGTTGAAAAATTGTGGTAGACATAACAGAATTATTAGGGCTTGTATAGAAATCCTATTCTATAATGAGTTATTACTTTAAAATAATAGCAGCAATATGTTACAATTAACCACTCTGAAAAGGAGCTTTCCACAAGAAAGGTGTCAGTGTTTGAGTGATCCCCTGAACTACTGCTCCTTACAAATGAATTCTACTGGCTCCCATCCGTCAAAACTCCACTTGCATTAACTAATTAAAGAACTCAATGAAGTCGCAGAGCCTGCATCACGTTAAGTTACAGTGAGTTATAAGCCAGAGCTGCGTGGCCAGAAAGGGTTTTCTCTAGTTTATTTTTTGCACCTATGGTAATGTCAGCGGCTGCCCAGCTCCACAGGTCTCATTTATTGTGATAGTGGCAGATGTCATTAGGTAAGTTGGAGGGTAATGTCCTGGAAACAAAGGACCCTCCCTGCCTCCCACTTAGGGTCCCCTTCCTAAACAGCTGGATTAAATAGAGTACAACTCGGAATACTTGTGCAAGAACTCGATTTCTGTGCAGCAATGGATTCCATTTTGGTGCTGATTTTGCTCTGGGTTATTGCTCTAAGTCAGATAAAGTTGGTGTATACTTGTAATCCCAGTGCTCTGGGAGGCTGAGGCAGGAATATTGTAAAGTTCAAACCCATCCTGGGCAATTTAATGATTCAGACAGATCCTGTCTCAAAATGAAAAATGTAAAGGACTGAGTACGTCACTCGTTGTGAAGACCTGGGTTCAATCTCAAGTACTGCAAATACAGTAGATAAAATACAAAGTTGGGGGAAAAAATAAGCAAGGAGATTCAAAATGCCTTTTCTTCTGAGAAAGGGCTTTCTGTCTTCTAGTGTAGAAAGAGGGTCAACATTTTGTATGTGGGATTATTTAACCCTAGGCACTTGACCCTTTATTTTAAAAATGGAGCTCAGAGAAACAAACTCAAAATCCACAACGTACCTGAGATCAGCTGAGAGGCTGGGACTAGCAGGGCCTGGTCCCAGATGTGGCCCTGAGGCCTGCTTAGATTTTTGCTACTTAGCTTTTACTTTCCCAAGGCACTGTTATTCAGCATAAAATTTGTGCTTTTATTTTTAGGAAGTTTAATTTTGAAATCCAAGCAAGGAGACCAGAGTTTACTCAGACTCAGGAAATACCAATATTTTCTCTTGTCTGAATATAATAGTGGCCAACATGGACATTTCTGCTCTGTCAAAGACCCAGGGAAAGAACAAAGACAGCTTTTAGAAAGGATATATTTTCAGTTGGTTCACATTGAAGTGATTTGACAAGGACAGCATGTTTGTCCCTGGTTAGCAAGATTGGAGCCTGCATGTAGAGGTCTAAATTGAACAGCCTTATCTTAAAATGTTTAGGAATAGGAAAGTTTTATGATTTATTACTGATGGCTATAAAATCCCCTGATGACAAAATGCAGCTGCAACACATGCCTATTAACCTCCACTTCCTGGTTGCTTTTGATATATTTAAAATTGTTTCTACTTTTGAGACAGTGAAAATGAATTATTGATATTTGTTAATTCACGCCTGAGATTAAGCGCAAGGGATTTTATTATTTATTTTGAAAGTAAATTTGCATAGCAAAAACATTCACCTTACTACGTTATAGAAAGGGGTCATTTAAGAAATAAAAATCAGGCCAGTGGAAAGAACAGCAGGGTGTAAAGATTTCTAAAATAGTAATTTCACGTCAAAATGTACTCTACCTTGAGTTAGTACACACTACTTAATGCAGATAACCTACCAACTGTTCAAGGTAAACTTAGCACGAATTACAATTTTCCTCTTTAAATATGGGCCTGGCAAATCACACGAGGCAATCTAATGAGGCAAGTCACAGGACCCTACTTATGAACTAAAAGAATTTTGCTCATGACTGTGAGTGAATAGTTCCTATACAATATGTCAAAGAGTGTATTGAATTTTGGCTGATTGAGGAAAATAATTAAAAAAACACATTGGTTTCTTAGTAGCCTTCTTCAAAATTGTAGTTATTCAATTGTATTTAACTTTTGCCTTAAGAATGGTGATTGATGCTTTAAGGAGGTGGCAGGTTCCTCAAGGTGCTAAACCTTTGCCTTGCTATGCTGCAGAAACATCTTTGGGTCCATAGGAAGAGGGGCAGTAATGTTCTAGGGCCAAAGTCAACATGGTGCATGGTGATGTTTGATGTCAGTGCTGTGAGAACTGCCAGAAAAGCTGGGTTACTCTGCACAAAGTGGCTTCTACCCCTTCCAGAAAGGAGGGGATTTCCTTCATAGGAGGTGCCCTGCTCTTGCCAAAAGAACTCTAAAAGAGGATGCAACTGTGGAAGAGCTTTGCCTTGTGCCATTTCCCCATTTACTTGACAAAGAAAGGCGAATCTAACAGATGTATTAATTATGTTAAAATAAGTGATTTTGCAGCTAAGTGATAAAGAAATTTCACTAAGCCTCAGAGGTAAATAACTGATCAGGTGAATTGGCTTTCTCTTTTTGGTGCACAGGTGGGAATTAGAAAGAAGTGAGAGAAAAACGAGGTTGAGGAAGGGACAAATGGAGGGAGAGAAAACAAGGTGGCTTGTGGTTGTCTAAGTGCTACTCGGTATGGACAGGCGCAGGCACCAAGCCTTTCAGACAGCAGGTGGAAAGACAGAGTTAAGACCTTACCTTGCACCTCGTCAAATTTGTACAGGATACATCGTCAAATCAAAGTCCATCTCTGCAGTGATTCTAGATGTTCATGTATGCCAATTCTATAAGGTGTAATGGGAAAGGACATTATATTTCAAACATCACATAGTGCTATATAATAAGTGCTAGTTCCTAAGCCTTTCAGGGAACCCCCCAGGCTACTGGCATTGTCATTCTCAAGCTCGGAGGTAGCTTAGGCACTGCTTTGGTGGGGAACTTGGACTCAGCCTGCAAGAAGACCATCAGCAGGTCTCCCACTGAATCCCCTGGTGTCTGTTGACATGGCAACCCCAGGCTGACTTTGAAATAGATTGATACTGGGGGTGTGCTGACTTGATGCATTGTATTTATTGATAGCTGGTCTAAGTACTGTGCTTAACTAGATAGATAACACTGACTGGGTCCCTTTCAAGCAGCATCTGGTTAATATAATATGGTCCCATAATTCATTTTTAACTTCCCCTAATTGCTCCAGTCATTTCACCATTTCAAATATTAGGTATCTGAGGAAAGGCACAGCGATTCTTCTGCTTAGCCTGCGTACCCCAGCCTGGGCAGAGGCGGTGCTAATCTAATTAGAAAGGTAGCCGAGCTGAACGGAGGCATTTTCTCATACTTAGCATTCACCAGTTAGGTCCCAGCAGATGTGCTGTGAAATTAATTTCCTCTGGTGTAACCAGAAACTCTCTGTTATGCAATTTCCATTTCACAGATGATAACCTATTATCACTTTATTCAAGGAAATGTGTTAATAGCCACAAGGAAAATTGAATTATTCATATTTGCTCATTTCTATTCTGAAGCAAGCGCCTCTCTTTTCATGCATTGGGAGAAGGCTAATGTAAACATGACCAGATCCTTGTAAATTGGCTTGTAGAAGAGGCTGTTAGCATACTGCCTGGGGACCGTTCCAGGATGGGGCATGACTGATACTGGCGCACTGCAGCATGTGGGAGGCAGGCTGTTACCAGGTGGTGATGGGAGCTAATGGGAGCCAGGTCAAACATGTCAGCTGTTAATTCAGAACTTCAGCACTGTTGGAATACAGTAGACACAGGAAGCAAACATTATGTAACAAGTGGCTGTGGCTTCCCCAGTCGGCAGGGGCTCCTTGGCAGAAGTGCTGCTTTGGAAACGAAGTGGGGCTCTATGAAAGAGGAGGTGCACTGCTCTGGCCTTGGGATGAGCCCTCTCTTTCAAGGCCCAGTTCCCTCACTGACTACACCAGCCCTACGGGGGACAGACATTCAGGGATCACCAAGACAAGTGACACATTTTTGTAGAAAATGCTTGGGGCCTAGGTTTAGGGAGCCAAGTTCTGGATCCTGCAGAAGAGATGCACTTAAGCTCCCTAGTTGCAGAGAACCCAGTAGTTCCTTAGAGACCTAGAAGTCTGTGTTTTCTTTGACTGCTGACCGTGAGATTAGACTTATTACTAGGGACCAGATGTCCGGGTCCTTCTCCTGCAAGCCCTCCCCATCTTGCCTGAATCCTCTTGATTCCTAGTGGGTTTCAGCTCTAAAAGAAAGAACCCGTGACAAGACAAGGGCACCCCACACCTGGGCTGCCACAGGGTTTCCTATGAGAAAGGAGAGAAGCAAAGCCACATTTGTCCTATCTCCTTCCCCCATCTTCCTTCCCATGCAGTTGAGCTGAGCTGCTTCAGCCTCACCCACTGTCTCTTTTTCCTGGGCTCCCTCCCGAACTGTTTATGGCCCACAGCAAAGGACTGAACACCAGTTCATTCTTCAGGAAGACAGAGCAGTAGGGGCCTAGTAAAATGTCTGTGTAGAAATCTTCCCGACCTTCTCTTTAGACCAAATTAACTCTGATTCTCCCTTCCCTTGCTACCCTCAGCTCCTGTGCTTTCTCGTTTATAACCTGCGGCCGATGTAGTACCACTGAACTTTACTTATCTCACACATCTTTAGGGAGCTGCTTATGCTTTCCAGGGTCTCCACTGGAGAAGTGAGGACAACTGAGGCAGATATGTTCCCCAGCTTCCTGGAGTTTACATTCTACACATGAACAATGAAAGAAGTGCTTTAAAATTGTGTCTGTCTGAAAGGTACTATGAAGGATACAAGTACGGGATTTTACCATCAGTCTGCCAGGATAGCTTGTGAGGGAATCGGCCAGAGTGCCCCAGCATGGTTTGCATTCTGAAGTCCTGCAAGAGTAAGCTCACAGGGCATTCCTTGCCCCAAGTAGGGTGGAGGATCATAGCAACATTGGGGGTTGGATCGGAAGCTCAACTAGTTTAGAAAAGAGCTGGGTGGTATGGTTCTTGGAGCAGGAAGGCTGGTTCTTTGTGGTAAGCAGCCACTGTCTGGATGATCTGGATGTCATCAAGAAGTGTGAAGGAGGCTGGGAATTTAGCTTAGTGCTTCCACTGCCTGCCTTGCAAGTGCAAGGTCCTGAGTTTGATCCCCAGTACCCTCCCCCACAAAAAAAGTGAAGGAAGAGCTAGGAATAAAGATCACTGGCAGTAAGCTTGGAGGGGAGTAGTATGTGAGGGATCCCGATCATTCTGTGTCCCTTACACAGCTGGAAAGCTAGAGATGGAGTACTCAGGACAGTTTCTCAGAGGAGCTGATATTCCAGCTGAACTTGAGGTAAGGAGAAGTCTTGAGAATAATACATCCAAACCTCAAAGCATGAATCAGTTCTTGACTAAGGGAAGTGGGACAGATCAGTTGAATCACAGTTTTCTGCAGGCCTGGCCTCAAGGCCTCCTGTCTCCTCCCCATTATCTTTGCAACTATCTTTCACAGGGTAGTTAGCATGCCGTGGTCCTCTGAACCATCTTCTGCTTTTTGAAGATTAATATTCTTCTCATTCTGAAGCACGATTATCCCAGAGACCATAAAATTAAAGAGGAAGCTTTCTGGAGATCATAAAAATAAAGAAAAAATAGAAATCACTTATGCTGTAGATATAATTCTTTTCATGCTTCCATTTTGTTGGCATATCAGAACAAAAGCATTCTAAGCATATTCATACAAGTATGTTTATTCTGATCAGACTGTAGTTTTGAGATACTTAGGAACATAATTATTTTTAGAGGAAGCGAGATAAAGTCTTTCTATACTTTACATTTTTTCAAATGACTCTCTGATCCTTCCTACACAGAGATTTGTGAATGACATGTCTCAGTCATTATTTTTATGAAGTTAATTAGAATACATATATAAAGTATAAGATGCTCTATTGTTTACACTGGTCTTTAATATTATTTTAAATTAATGGTTTACTAATATGTGCAAGATTTTCTTAGATATATGAAGCAAATGACTATAATTTATAATATAAAATACTTGGATTAAATAAAGACTTTGACTTTAGTCTCAGCATGTTGCCATAATATTACCCCGTGTTGTATTTTTTAGGTGAACATTTTCTATTGAGGTGATTATAGGTTCACGTGCAGTTGTAAAAACAGATATAAAGAGGATGCACGTATCCCTTATCATTTTCCCTGTAGGGTAACACCTCATAGAACTATGGAATAATATCACCATCAGGAAAAAATTAACCTAATTGCAATTTATTAGTCATTTTCAGATTTTCAGCCTTATATGCACTTTATGTTTTTGCATTGTGTGTGTTTAGTTTTGTGCAATTTTGTTACATGGTCAGATTCCTGCATCCAACTACAATCAAAAGACAAAATATTCTGACATCTTAAGCACCATTTAGATTGAGTTTTCTCTTTCCTGCCTCCACTCTCTTACCTTCCTCCAAACCCTTCATCTTTAACCCTTGACGATTCTGTTTTATCTCCATCTCTATGCTGCTATGAAAAATTCTGTAAATTATGCAGATTTTTTGATTGTCATATTTTATGCAACATGGCCTCTTTAAACTTGTTCAAATAATGGTGTACATCATTAATTCCTTTAGATTGTTGCATATTTCAAGGTAAGATGAACCACACAGATTGTGGAATCATTCAGTAGAGTAGAGTCGAAGACGTTGAAGTTGTTTCTAACTTGGAGCTGTAGTGAATATCCTACCCAGAGTTATATATGAATATGTTTCCTTTCTGTGGGATAAATGCATATGTGATTTTTTTTAATGAGATAATCAAGCTTTTTTTCAGAGTGGCTCCACCATTTTGCATTGTAATGGCAATGTTTGAATGATCCATCCTGGCCAAGCTTTACTGTAGGCAACTTTTTACATTTTGGCTATTCTGGTAGGTGTATTGTGACATTTCATGAGGTTTTAATTTGCATTTCCCTTATGGATAATGATGTTGAACATCCTCTCCTGTGCCTATTGATATCTGTGCATCTTCTTTGGTGAAATTTTTATTCACCTTTTAATTGAGTTGATTGGTTGTTTTACTCTTTTGAGCTTTAAAAATTCTTACACATTATAGAGATTCATTTTTTTTGTGGCTGATAAATTTTTCTTTCCCAATCTATTCCTTATCTTTTCATCATCTTATCTTAGACCTTGACAGAGCGTTTTCTAATTTTGGTGAGGTTCAATTTATCAAGTTTTGTTTTTATGGATTGTGTTTTTGGATTTGAGTGTAAGAGCTAGTCCAGGATGTGAGAAATTTTCTCTATTATTTCTTCTGAATGTTTTCTATTTTTTGGTGCATTATTTATTTTCAGTTATTATTATTATTATTAATATTACTATTATTATTTTTTTTGGTTTTTTGAGACAGGGTCTCACTATGTAGTTGAGATTGACCTGGAACTCACTATGCAGCCCAGGCTGGTCTCGAACTCACAGTGATCCTCCTGCCTCAGCCTCCCGAGAGTGCTGGGATTACAGGCTTGCGCCACCACGCCCGGTGAATTAATTTTAATATAAGGTGAAACATTTAGGTTGAAAGTATTTTTTTTGTTTCTTCTTTGCTTATTAATGTCCACTTCTGACCCATTATTGACAAGACTACACTTCCTGAAATGAATTTGTACCTTTGTCAAACTTATGCCTAGTATATTTGTGTGGTATAATTTTAAGTTTTCTATTGTACCCCATTAAACTTTGAATGACATATACCACATTAGTTTTTCTTGCTGTCACTATGTAGCAGGATTTTACTATCGGGTGAAATAATCCTCAACAATGCTTTTAAAGATTATTTCAATTATTGTAGGATCTGTATTTTCTGAAGCGATTTTGGAATAAATTTATGCCTGTGAGATGTCTTGCTGGAATCTTGTTTGGAATTGTATTAAACCTATAGACTAACTTGGAGATAATCGATCTGTTTTTATGTTGAAGCTTTCAATCTATAAATTCAATGTGTCTCTTCATTTATTTAGACTTTTGATTGATTTCATTAGCATTTGATAATTTTCAGCATCTAGATTGTGTACCTGTATCTATTTACACCTAAGTGTTTTAATTTCTTTGGAACAATTATATATGAAAATTGTTTTAAAGTGCACTTTTCACATATTCATTACAGTATGTAGAAATCTGATGTATTTTGCACCTTAGTCTCATACTCTTCAGTCAAAACACACTACGTTCACACACATAAAAGATCATTATACCCTCATAGAAATTGTATCCTTACTTACTTTATGTAAAGCTCCCCTTTGTTTCTGGTGATTTTTGTTTATTTTTTTACTTTAAAGCCTACTTTACATCATATCAATGTAGCCATGTCATGTGTGTTTATGTGTGTGTTTGCATGGGATGGTTGAATATTTGCTTCTGTTATTATTTTAGTTTCAAATTATCTTTGTCATTGAACTTGAGGTGAGTTTCCTGCAAGAGCAACTTGCTGGTTTTGTTGCTTTTGTTTGTTTGTTTGTTTGTTAAGGTCCTCTGACCACCCTTGCTTCTTAGTTGATGTCATTTACATGGCTTACCATAAGGTAGCCTTAGTCTGCTTTCCTTAGGGCATAAGTCTCCCATTTCTGTGGATTGCTTTACTGACCCTGTTAGTTTTTTTCTTCTCTTTTTTGGCTAGGTTTCTTGCTTTTTTTAAAGGATTCATATCTTATTCATTCATTTACAGTGTTTAATCTTGCTCTGCATATTTTTCTTAGTGGTGGCTCTCTGGGCATTCTATCACCTCTGTTGCATTGCTGTAAGTGAAGCAGATTAACTTTCTGTCATTTAGGGTCCTTTACCATCCCATTCCTCAGACTGCTGTCTGTGCTACCAGACAGTGGGATAGTTCTGTGGGAATCATCAATATGGCGTAGGAGATCCACACTGAGGAGAGGTTGCTGGCTAGCTGCCTTATTTACCTGCATTCATACCCTTTGTCTTGCTCCTGCTTCCCTCCAACACTCTTGCGATTCTTTCGCTATTTCCTTTCTTTTAGATACCATCAACCTGTTCCTTAAAGATGACTCTGCTAGCAACAACCTCCCTTTGCTTTTTTAATCAAGTGTCTTTATATTTTCTTATCTTTCAGCCAGCATCTAGAAAATTTGCCATTTGCTCTAGTTTTTAAAGGGGCAGAAAGAGACTTTCCAAGGTGGCCTCACATTGCTCCTTGTGTACATCAGGGCAAGATTCTTCATTATGCTGCTATATATGGCTTCCCAAGCTCAGCCGGGGTGACAGACTGACCTTTGCTATTGTCCTGTGAGCACTAGTATCTCTCTGTGAGAAGGAAAGAGTCCCATGTCTATAGGAATCAAGACTTCCTGAGCCTAACCCTAGGTGAGATAAAGAGCCTCATGCCTAACAGGTAAAAGAAGTCACTTGTCATGACTTGGTCCCTGCCTGAGGCTGTCTTGGGTTTGCCTGGTGCTGACCATAGGATTCCTATTCAGTTCTTTCTGACTACATTTTTTTTTTTTTTTTTT
>NW_022900942.1:8095408-8116239 GCF_012274545.1 Fukomys damarensis | reverse complement strand
TTTTTTTTTTTTTTTTTTTTTTTGCTGGAGAGAATGTATTGTTTCATATTTTTAAAAAGCATCTTCGTCTTACCAAATAAAGCTATTTAGTTTCTCACAGATTCTCCTCTTTATTGATAAGTATCACTCAAACATGCTTTTTGTTTGTTTGTTTGTTTGTTTGTTTGAGTGAGACAGGGTCTGACCTGGAACTCACTATGTAGCCCAGACTGGTCTCAAACTCACAGTGGTCCTCCTGCCTCAGACTCTCGAGAGTGTTGGAATTACAGGGGTGCACCACCACACCTGACTGTCAAATACACTTTTATCCTTCAAAAACAATGACCATTTAAACCTTCTAACTCTGCATCCAACAGTGTCTCCAAATCTGGCTGCAAGTTCCTTTACTTAACAGGCTCAAATTCACATCATCCAGTTTAACCATTGTAAACAATTAGCTGGTTAAATCAAATGATTGATTTATGACTGATTTATGTCAGAACAAATGACCAGATCTTAAGCAGTGGGTAACAACTGAAAACTTCTCCTAATGCAGAGATAAAGGTCTAATGCACAGATGAAGGTCTAATGCAGGTCTCCTAACGCAGACGTGAAAGGTGCAGACTAGAATGGCACCTTGTGCTACCCAATATCCTGGATTGGAGTATGGTGCTTGGCATTAACACCTGGATTATGCATGTCACGGATAGTGATGTAACTGTGTGGCCCACACGAACTCAGGTAATTTCTACATCTCATCTCCTTCAAGGGACTTACATGTCCTAGACCATGGAATGGTCTTACTTCTGCTGGATAGATGATCTACAGGCTACATCAGAGAGCAACCAGTTAAAAACCCTTATTTCCAGCCTGGCAGAGGGCAGCAGGGAAATGTGTCCTTGCTCAGGAGGGTGGGTATATGCTCACCTATCCAGCTCTCCTGAAGTATTTGCTTGCCCATGCTCTGGTGCATGCCAAGGATGGGGTCGAGTCAGCTCTCCAGCTCTCCCTACTCTGTTTGAGTCCCAGATGGCACTCACTCAAGCAAGGGGAAAGTGATGGAGAAGACATGACCAGAACTTTGGCCTTTGGCGGTCCACAGTCCAGTGGTTCAGGAAAGGAGGGCCTTGGTGGTCCTGAGAATACAGGAAGAAAGTAATGCAGAATTCACAAGTCTCATGAAATATGGACTGTCCGACTTTAGGAGTGCCTGGGAATAGGAGTCGGGTAGCCCACAGATATCTTTGAAAATGGATCTGGGGCTGCAGAGGAAGTTCTGGGCTGCAGATAAAGTTCGAGAGTCATCAGCATATAAATGATAATTGCAGCTTTACCTAGGGATCAAGAAAGAAGGTACTAATAAAGAGATAAAATGGCAATGTGGAAGAGGAACAGAAGGTAATGATGGAGGAACAGAAGGTAATAATAAGAGGAACAATAATAAGAAGAACCCTATGGGGAAAAGAAAGGGAAACATAACAAAAAAAAGTAAACAAAGAGAGAGAGGAAAAGCAAAGAGGGGGAAGTGATGTTGTCACTAAGACTGTTAATGGGATTAACTTACCTCACTAAGATGCTGCAATGAAGACAGAGCTAAAGTTTATATGGTGCTATAAAATCGTACCGGGGTAATTGCATACCTTCCCCAAACCCAGTGAGTGAGAGATTGAGATGGGTGATCTGAACAGGGCTGTGATGCGCAAGATGTTAGTAATAGCCCAGTTCTTAGGGAACGGTCGCTATGAATCCCTAGGAACTGGGCAAACACTACCACCTTCTGTAATACAACCCTCCTCAGACCTCTCTGCCCTACAGAAAGGATCTGAATGTGGCCTTTTCTAATTGTTTACTAGATCTGTGGTTTGAATACAATGGTGACACTCCTGCTGACTTTCTTCTTTAGGTACCCATCATTGATTATTATACAGACTCACCAAACGCTCCCTGTTTTGTGTTACTTCCTTTTTGGTAAAATGCCTGTGCTTGAACACAGTTCCTCAGATGGGATTTAGTCTACCCTGATGGCTCAACTCAGGTGCTCAGGACCAGGGCTTAATACCAGTGCTCAGTAGCAGGCCCCAACCGTACTGCTGATCCTGGACATTGGATTCATGCTCCTCACTTGCTAGCTGCACTCCTGCTACAGTTCTGGTGGAAAGCAAGACAAATTAAAATACGTGAACCTCTTGGAACCATACAGAATAAGCTCAGAAATGGCCCAGCAGTGTGCTGGAGCTGGCTTTCACCAAGGCGTGAGCACCAACTGTGAATTTTTCAAGATTTCTGTGAGCCAGTTGACATTAAGTTGCTAGTTTGAACCCAGCCACAGTAGGAAACTGGCAAACACTAAAAATTGGGTTTCCATTGTTTTTGTTTGGGGAGATCCAGTTGTTAAACATTCAACAATATACCACTAGACTATCCTTTGAATCTTTGGGTAATTGTTCATTGAAGCTAAGTGTAAATTCATGTCTCATTGTTTGACTTATTATAATTATTTGTGATTTCATTTTGTTAACATATTCTAGCAGGCCTCACCTAGCTCTTGTCATCTTCAACTTGGATAAGCCTGTCTATTTTATGGAAAAAAATCTCCCACAGTCAGGGTACACTAAGGAACTCTGAAAAGCAACAGAGATGCTGAGGGAGAGATGCTGCTGGGTGCTGTAGACAGTGGGACATTCTGAAGCTCACTGAGGGGATAGAACCCTGAAGGGACTGGACTGGATGTCAGACTGAGCAGACAGCTGAGGGAGAGAAGGCAGGTGGAAGCCCAGCCCAGCCATGGCTTAGGCACTGTGGTCAGAGCCCAGGGCCTCTCCTGGAGCCAAGGACATGTGCATTTGCTCCTGGATATTGGTTGTTTCTATAGCCAGATGAATCTTCCTCCTCATCTCCACCTGTTCCTCTCTCAATATCCAAATTCCAGGGAATAAGCTTGAACCTTAGTTGCTAGGATCGCTGAATGTGAGTGTCCTGTCTTTTTGTTTGCTTCTTTGTTTCCATTCCTTAAACCTTTTGTAACTGTGGGGAGGAAAAAGAGAGTAGTCAGAAATTTTAAATGACAAAATGTCCTAGGTGGCCCCATATCAGGTTATCTTGCCTCCACCTGTACTTATACACTTGCCAACAAATATTCCTGTTGGTAAACTTCTCTACTCACTAGTGTAACCAATAAGTTTAATTTTCTCCTTGCAATAAGATGGTGTAAAGTTCTGCGAGGTATTGCGTGAACCTTTAAGATCTCTTGGATCTCTAGTAATCTCCCACATATCATGAACCAAACAGCACGTCAACTCACTTACAAAAATAATGAAGGAAAGACAAGAAAACTGTGAGGGAACAATAGCAAAGACACAGGCAGGGACTCTTCCCTGCAAAGACTGCATGCAGGGCTACCTGGGAGCAGCCACAGGTTGAGTGATGGGAGAAAGGCCAAGTAAAATGCTGGAAAATAGGTGGTTTTCTTGAGGGCATGGCTAAACCCTTGTGTGGAGGCTCACGTGGAGTTCTGCTCCCTTGCCTCCTGAAGCTCAGCCCTGATTTCAGAGAAGCCCAAACACCCAAACCCAAAGGAAGGAGAAAGGCAGACGAAATCAGCACCATTCTGACACAGGTCAGCAGCAGTAGGACCTCCCAGGACAGCTCCACGTGTAGTGAAGAAGATGGAAGACAGAGCACAAAGATGGGGAGGGGTGGGGAGGTGGGTTCCCTGTGCCACAGAGAGTCCCAGTGAGTTCAAGGTAGGAAAAAGTCCTCTTCTGACTGACCCAGAGCAAGGAGTCATGGTTTTCCTTTGCAACAGGGGCTGCGGTGGAAGAACAAATTGAAATTTTCAAACAGCCATTTGGGATGAGAATGAGTGATAAAGAAATGGTGTCCCCCAAAAGGGCACAGCCTTTTTGCATTTCTCTTGCTGCAGTTTTATTTTTAAATTTTATCTTAGCTGTAAACTTCTTTTCTTTTTCTTTTAAAAATTATTTTTAATTGATCCGTACAAACATAAAAATGCTACATATGGTGCAGTACTAGGTAATATTTCCATATATGTATACGGCTAATTTTAAATGGGGCTGGACTTACCTATGTCCGCAATCAGTTATCACTCATCACCTTTTCTTCTAGTTTTTGAAGTGTTCAGAATGTTACTGCTAGCTCACATACTCCCAGCAGCAGTCAGGAACTCACTGGAAATTCAGTGTCATGTCAGACAGCTTGTGATTTCCAATAGCATGGATGATACTTCCTGTCCCAGAAGGGAGCCAGAGAAGAGCTGGGGAGAACTGCTGGCTTCTGTGACCCAAGGAAACTCTTCAAAGCAGAAAGCTGAGTACATAAGTAGTCAAAGCTGGGGAGAGGACACTCATTAGAACTAATTAAAAGGGTCAGGGATTTAGCTCTGTGGTACCACTGTGCCTGCCTCAGAAGTGCAAGGTCCTGAGTTCAATCCCTGGTTTAAAAAAAAAAAAAGAAAAAAGAAAAAGAAAAAGAATCAAGTGTAGGAAAGTGGAACATTTTGACCACAAGCAGAGGACTTGGCTCTGGTGGCAGAGACATCTGCCTTCTTCTCTGAGATCTACTTAGATCTATTGAGACCAAACAGAAATATTTATTTTAAGTAGATTGTCTTCTGTGCCATGAGACTCAACTAGTGAGTACGTACTAATTACAAATGCATCAAAAATACTTTACAGTTATCCTCATCTACCCAGATGCAAATAACCTCTATGTCTTAAATAACATAGAATCCGAAATGGCCATGCTCCAGACAACCAAATTTCTTGTTTCAATATATTCTGCTGCTTATTATATTAAGTAATTTAGAGTATCCAGGAACGTGTCCCATCTGGAAAATCCAAGCATCACTCTGTAAAGTTATTTTAAGCACTAGTGACCTGTCTCAAAAAGATCTACAGCTGCTAGCATACTGTTATTGTCTAAGCTACTTAAGCACAGCACAGCAGTACAGATTGTGATTATCAGGCAATGTAAAATTATTGGTAATACAAGGCTGAGTGTAACAATGCAGGGTGGGTTTATTTAAGGGATCAAATTTTTCATCTGTAGTTGGAGCCAACTACTTCTAAAAATACCATCACTAGTATAGTATAGTGGTTTTAAAGAAGAAACCTTTTGTAGTGTTATTCACCACAAATATTTTCATAGGAGACAACTTAAACACCATGAATCTATCCCGTTTTTACCCAAACTAGCAACTGGAAACCCTTCAAAACTTCAGAGGAAAAGTTTATTCTGAATTTTTTTTTCTATTGAAAGGAATCATTGACTTATAGTAGGAGAATAGTAGAAGGAAAAACAGAGAACCATTTATAAAATTTTGATAGGAGAGGCCCAGTATATTTTTGGGAGTGTATCAATGTTAAATTCTCAAAGAGGACAAATATTGTTTTGTTTGGCCAAACTTGCCAAATTGATTCCTTATTAAAAACCTATTTTGAGTACAAAAATAGCCCTGCTCTGTGACTATGCTTTAAGAAAATATCTCGCTGTAAATGTTACTACTTTATTTTATTGTTCCGGAAAATACTTTAATTTTTGCTTGTGAAGGAAAAAATATTATATTTCAGAATACTTCCTCTCCAAAGCTTATAAAAACCTAAAAGCTTATTAAAAAACATGTCAGGGGTCAAAATTCAAGACCACAGAAAAGCAATGAATGTGGTCTGGGGCCTACTTTGCCATCAGTACCAACCAGCTAGCAAAGCCTCACGTCTCTGTCAAGGACAGCAGCCGTCCTCACTTAAGACCCCCTTAGTAAGTCATAAAAATCTGATGTCAGTACTGACATGCAGGTGGAAAAGTCTACTTAATACAGAAACACATTTCCTAAATGAAACAGAACAGGATTCCAAAATTAAAGGAGTTCAGCAACGGTAAAGCAATAGATTTAAAGCTTGTAAAACAGTTTTATGTCATTTAACATGGGAACTAATATAGGGTGTTAGGAAAACTAAGGTTTACAGTGTGATATTTGATTCAGACAGCCCTCCCTATGAAGTGTACACGTCCGCCATCCACCCAGCCATCATCCATCCACCATTCAACCATCGTTCACCCTCTCCGATAGCCGTCAACTCCCCCCCACCCTCTCCCCCTCACCTCTCCCCACCACCGCCTTTCCCGTCACCGTCCATGCGTCTATTATTTTCCCACCCCTCCACCATCCTCTCATCCCTTCTCCACTCCCAGTCACCCTTCTACTTCTCTACTTCTTCTATGTCTTCATCACTTCCCCTCAACCCTCCACACTCCTGAAATCCACCTTCCCGTTCTTTGAGTATCTACTGAGTGCTGAGCAGTTTTAGAGGATGCGAATGCAATTGTGAGAAGGCGTACTCTCAGCACTTTACAGTTCCATGGGAGAAACACTGAAGTATACAGGAAATTACAATACGCTCTGTGTAGTCCTATAATGGGATATTGACTTCCCAGATAATTGAAGGGCAGGCAGGATTGGGGGATGAGTACAGAGAAGGTTCCCCTGGAAAGGGAGAGGGGTGAGGAAATAGAATGTGTAAAGAGAAGGAACTCATGGCTTAGCCAAGAAACATTAAATATGTTGACATGGCTAAAATATTGCATTCAGGAGGAGAGAGACAAGTGTGAAATAGTAATTAGGAGACAGACCAGAAAACACCTTATAAAATACATATAGGTTTTGAAACTATTTAATAATGAGAACAATATTTAATAAAAGACTGAGCCCCAAATAAAAAGGAAAAGAAGCTTATTTGGATTATATTTGACAAGTGTCACCTTTGCTTGGGAATGCCACTAAGGAAAGGAGAAGTGTGTTTTTGCTCTGTAGATGTAACAAGTTTATTATAAAGTGTCATTCATGATAGAGGTGCTAAGGGGGTGTATGAAAAATTGTGCTTAGATCAATGAAACTGATGTCATTAACCTCTCTGCCCTGCAAACAGTCTAAGAAGTATATTTCTCACTGATAATGGTTCAGCAATTCACCCTTCCTGGTTGGTTTTCTAAGAGATGCAAGCTTTTATTGGAACCGTGTAGAATTCTCAAATTATTTGTGTCTGAGTCTCACGTGAGCACTAGTTACATTAGAAATGGTTTTGATCACAGGCATTTGAAGTGTACCAGGAAAAATGAACTCCTTTCTCTTATTCTTTCTTTTCTTTGAGCAACACAGACATAGGATGAACATAGTTTTTAAATCACAGATTATATCAGTTGAAAAGGACTTGAACTCAAGGCTGGAGTGGATTTCAATGTTTTCTTCCTTGGAAACAGCTTCCTCGTTCTGACAATAATACTGTTACCTATCTGGGAACACGACAGTGGGCCAGCGGCCTGCCGGCCGTCCCTAGCACTGCTGCCTGCATGCTGACCTTGCTACAGACGGACTTTCACAGCTCTTTAACCAACAGTCACAGGAATACAGTGCCCAACACACTGTGTGGTGCTGTAGTAGTTTTCACAAGGCCGTCTGATTTGACCGGCCCCTCTCCAGCTTTTGCCACTGCCCTGAGGAGACAGAGCCTTCCACAGCTCACGGACTGCTGTTAACGCCCCTCCCTAAAGGAAGCTCTCCACCTCATCTAAACCCTGCCCATCGAAGCTAAGCCCATTTCCTCTTTCTGAGCCGCAGTGTGGAGAGGCAGCAGCTGGTTCCCACCCTCCACATGATAGCCCTTCACGTCCTGAAGACGCTATTAGGTTGGACGCTCTGCTCCGGGCTAAGTGACCGCAGATCCTTTAATCTTCCTTCATTGGTCCTATTTTCCGAGTCTTTAATCGTTTCTGCTGCTCTCTGCTGAATCCCTTTCAGCTTCTTAAGTCCTGGTGTGTCACCTCTTCAGAGAGTAGCAGGGACAGTGTGAAAATCTAGGCAGCCCCATCACAACAGTTGCGTCTTTGTGACATGAAAATTACACCCGGTGAAGCAAGTTACTTTAAATGCCTCTCCACCTGTCTGTGGGGTCAGCATGCCCTGCATACACTCACCTCTACCCCCACGACAACAACTATGAGGCAGAACCAAGGGGACAAAAGCAAGATACTGTAAATGTGAACGTTTTAAAGCTGTGTTGATTGGAGTACTATGCCAGTGCCACTTGCTTTGGACAACACATTCCATGTAATTTGTTTTTAGCAACTTGGTAGATTCCTATATCAGTCATTTTGTATTTTAATTTTTAAATGTAGATCACCTTAAAAATAATCCTGTAGCATCATTTTTAGCCCATGGTCGAAGTCATTTTCCACCAAATTTCAAATCATCATTTTCAGATCCTGCACCAGGGCCTTGGAGACAGAGAGGTGGGTGTCTCCTAAGCGTCCCAGGTTGCCCCTAGACAGCCGAGCGCATTGCGTGGGCTGAGTCCTTGCCTCAGGATGTCTGCAAAGCTCTAGTGAAAGCAGCTGGCACCGGGCAGGAAAGTGAAGGTGGCCTCTTCCCATGGCTTGGCTCCCAACCTAGGAGGGCAGCCTGCGCGGTGTGTGTGCTGAGCCCCACTCCTCCTCCCACCACTTAGTTAGATGTCGTGCTCATGATTAAATCTGCTGTTCTTCTCCATGGTGTTATCTGCTGCTCCCAGCCCGGTTTCATTGTGCACTTAATGAACATGCCTCCCCTCCTATCATTCAGAAAATTGATGAAAGTGCTTAAACGGCATTGAGCCCAAGATTTTCCACCGGGAAATGCCACTTGTTATGTTCGCTCATATTGATATCGAACCATTTATTAACTATGCTTTGAGTACAGGGGCCAAGTATTATCTTGCTTATGATTAGACCATCTTTTCCTATATGTTGACTAGGATTTCGTACATTAGACATAAACATTCCAGGAAATAACGGAAAGGCAAAGTTTCATTTTTACTTACCTGGGAGATTTCATATCTATCTTGTTCAAATTATCCAGTTGATTTTCTTATTCATAATCTACTTACAAAAGCAGTTAATGCTCTTTCTCAAGGAAAAATAAAATTCTTCAAATAAAGCATATTTCATTCACATTTATTTGTAAAACTATTGAAAATGTATACATTTAAAACATAGCCAAACATAAAATAGCTTCAGTTAAATTTTCTTGCATTCAAACTCAATGTATGGTAATGTTATGTGTTTTAATGTTGATAACATTCTTACCTAAAACAATCTAAATGTTTAAATTGAAATTTAAACAATTTTTTTTAAAGATTTGGTCCACCAATATTTAATGATGGGCAACTTCTCTGGACCCAAAACATCAATAGATAAATATGGTCCTTTCCATATCCATAATCTTCATTGTGGAGCTGACCTTAATCTTAGAAAGAGATACTGTGTCCTTTCTAGACATACAGTATCCAGGTCCTCCTGAGGGGAAATCTACTTTTCCTAAACAGAAACAGAAGGAAGTGACCTTTCTTGAAGGGATGACATGAACTTTAGATGTGGGAATTGGGATATAATTGGCTTCAACCACTTTAAAGTATTTCAGTCCTTTATTATCACTATTAATCAGAGCACCAAGGGAAACTATCTTCTGATGAAGACACACTTGCTTCTTAAAAATGTTCCTACTTTTGTCTCCTAATAAAGATGGCAAAGTGATACTAAGATGGAGACTTTGTTTCAACTAGGAAAGGGTGAAATAAAATCTGTTTTAACCTGTCACCCTGGAGGGGATTTTGTGTTCTTCCTTGTTTAGAAATGAAATAATATTGTTTGAAGTGTGTGCAATTTCCTTTTATTCTTGAAACAAGCAAACTGTAAATTGCCGAATAGAAAAGGATAAAAGCATAATTACTGCTTTTATTTATTCATACCATATTAATGTAATATAATTATCCAGTAAGCAGACAGAATCTTATGAATATTCATCAGTAAGAGCAGCAAAAAGCTACAGAGTAGTTATCCTAATGCACACATAAAAACTTTAAAGGATGAAATAATTTATTCTCAGTTTCAAAGTGGCAAATAATAGAAGATTGACAACTGGTGTTTCAGAACAGAGTGACCAGTTCAGCACCAGTGAAAAACAGGAAGTAGGAGTAAGTGCCTTGTCAAAAATTAGCAGGGAGGGAGAGATTTTTCTCTCCCTAAAGCTAGACCCACCCCCAAATTAGTTCTTAGGGCACTGCGAGGGCACCAGGATAATTTGGCAAAGCTCCACAAATGAAAGAAGGAAAGAAGTTGAACCGTGGAGCAGCTTGAGACTCATCTGGAGGTGTGGCCACAGTGCCTCCCTTGGGTGCCCATCCATCATCAGAGCTGGAAGCAGGGTGTCCAGAGGGTGGAGCAGCCGACTGCGCGACAGGTGTCAATGGGGAGCGGCTTTGTGGGAGAGAGTGTGAGGTGGAGCAGGAGCAGCAGCCTGTCCTGGAGGGGGCCTGGGGCCCTGCAGGTGAAGCAGGGCTCCAAATGATACTCACTCTGGGTTGGCAGGGTTCAGCCATGCTGTGCCAAGTGGACATGTCATGGTTTCTGGGAGCCAGGACTCAGAAAACAGTGGAAACTCCCAGTGCCTGGCCTGGATGCTCTAGTTTCAGGCCTGGCTAAGCTGAATTTGGTCCATGTGTCCAGCAGCTGGTGAGATTGATGTGATTGTGCACTTCTCAGCTCAAATCAAGGTTGACTTGAAATACGCACAGTGAGGAAAGGATATCCCAGCTTAAAAGGGAGCAGGTATCATCGTGTGTAGCATCTTCCAAGCTGTGTGTACCAGCCATGTTTGTCACTTTGCATTATTTGACTTAATCCTGAAGTGGATATTGTACATTTTTCACCTTCCTATTGTAGATGGGGAAGCAAAATCTCAGAAAGATCAAATTACTCTTTGAGGAGCAATTTCCAAATATCTGATGAGAAGCATCAATTCACCCATTTATTCATTCAATTCATTCATCTCACAACTGTGAACTGAACAGTCATCATGTCCCCATGGAGAGGAAACAGGGAAAGAAAAATCAGTAAAATTTTGTCCTCACTGAACTTGCTGTCTAGTAGAGGAGGCAGGCATTGAACTGCTACCTACACAAATACACAAGCTTGAAAACTATGATGGCTATCAGGAAAAAATAAAATGGACAAGTGAGTTTGGGAAGCCCTGTACAATCTGAGACCAGAGACAGGAATAGGAACTGTGCAGATGAAAAGTAGAGACATTTGTGAAGAGGGAATAGCTTAGGCCAACATCCTGTGAATAAAAATGTTATGGGAGTGAAATGTGGAAAAATTGGAATATAAACTTCTATTGGATGAGCCTGGGGTTCTGGTCAGGTGTCCCTGGAGTTTCTATTCCCACAGCTACAGCTTGTAGCTAACACTCTGATTCTCAGAGATACCCTAGTCTGGGCACTAAGTTACATAGTCCTGTGGACTTAGCTCCTCTCTCTTCTTTTGTGAAATGCAAGCAAGGAAAACAATGCTGCATATGTCTATATATTTAAGAATTATAAATCCCAAATAAATGTGATTTGTGCTCATGTGTTGGAAAATATACATTTATTGAAATAGAGTAAGTAAAATTATGATTTTTATTCCAGTCAAAGGAGGCACAATATGAATAATGACTATTTAATTATCTGTGAACATGCTCAGATCTCTGCAGAACTTTGGTAGAATAATAAGATTTAAAAGTATATAATTTGCAAATTATTATGCATTCATCTCATAAGCTTTACTTTTCTTGCCTTCATTTCTGTTACATCACCAGTTCTACTGAGATCGTCAAAATTTTCACTTAGTTTACATGCTAGTGATCATAATATCAAGTGAGATGACCTTTCTTGAAACATTGTCCTATTTAGTTTTTCGTAATTTCACCTCAGAGAAATGTTACCACTGTAGCTACAATTAGGTCTGCCAGTGAAAGTCTTAAGGTCATATGTAAATTCAGGAACTTATCTTCAGGGACATCAGGGCATACAAGGTAGCAGTAGCTACCAAAGATACCTGCCAGGCATACAGAAGAAAGTCAAGCTGATCCTCAGGACACAGCTAGAAGAAAACAGCAAAATCCTCACATCACCTGTTGCAGACATCATCCAGCCAGAGTGTTTTCTTCAGCCCAATGACAAACCGCCCAGAACTAGGATCCAACAAAGTGCTGCCTGGAAGTGAGAAAAGAAAAGAAAAGTTCAAAGATTGACCCCTAATCACACTCAGAAGACAGAGAAAGAAGTGACCAGAAAGGATCCTAGCATGTTGCAGCTGCACAGGGAGGGACAGGAGTAATATTATATTGTCCTCCTGGAAGATAGTGTGTGTGTGTGTGTGTGTGTGTGTGTGTGTGTGTGTGTGTGTGAAGACAAAAAATTCTCTTGAGCCTTAGTAGTGAAAGGAAGAGAATCTGAGCTAGAGAGAATTCCAGGATGCTGCAAGATCAAAGGAAACATAAATCAGAAATAAACTGTGTTCCTCACCATTCCACAGGACACCTTTACTACACTAAATAAAGGACTTTTTGAAGTAGGACTCTAATACCACTATAAACATAAACCTTGACCACAAAGGCACACATAAAAACAGTCTGCCTAGGAAAAAGGCAGAATATGAAAATCAGAGTATTTCAGTGACTACATTTCCCTTCCCCAACTTCCTCCCTTCAAAAACAAAGCAAAACGAAAGTGTAATCCAGCTACTTAATCAAATATCCTCAAACATCATTGTAAATGCTTTAAAAACATGAATTAAAAACTTCAGAGATTAAAAACACAAAATGAATAAATGGCATAAGAAGAGAAAAATTAATGATGGAATCAAAGGAAAGTACAAAAATGTCTTGGAGATGATGAATAAACACCAAGGTTTTAAGAAAGAGTAAATTCAAACAAAATTGTAATGAGAGATAGTGAAGAAAGAAAAATCTTCAAGAGAATAAGACAAGGTTAAATAATTTGGGAAAATTGCTGAAATGGGCATAGGGAGGTGCCAAAGAAGTAGGCCAAACAGCAGGACCAAAGTAACTCTTGCAAAGGTAGCTGGAGGAGACACTCTGGAAAAGAGGAGGTGGCTACACACTGAAAGACTGAGGGGTGCTGCATACGAGACCCAGCATGGTCCTGGGCAAATTTCTGTTAAAATTCTAAGATTTTAAAAATGAGGGCCGGGGATTTGGCTCAGTGGTTCCACCGCCTGCCTCCCAAGCACAGGGGCCCAAGTTCAATCCCCAATAAGCAAACAAACAAATGAAATGAACATACAATTATACAGAAAATCAAACACCTTCAGAGGGTAAGAGAATAAAATTGATACTGGACTCCTCAAAAGTACTATGCAAAGAAAACAATAACAACAAAAACAACACTAATCAAGAATAAAGAATGGGCCAAAGATTTTGCGATTAGTCAAGCCGTCCTTTAATTACAGATGTTAGAGAAATGTTTTACACATGTGAAGCTGAGGGACATTGCACACCCCAGCCCTTCAGCAGTATCCAAGGCTAAGCTCTATCCATGCAGGAAGTGATGCCAGAAACTTCAGGGATCCTTTTCCCACACTACCCCTGAAGAATTTGTTATTGGTCGTTTTCTTGATAGCAGCCATTCTCTCTGAGGTGAGATAGAATCTTAGCATTGTTTTCATTTGCTTCTCTCAAATAACTAGTGGTGTTGAACATTCTTTTCATATATCTATTTGCTATTTCTACTTCTTTGTCTGAGAAATGTCAGTTTATTTCAGATGCCCAGTTTTTGGACTGGGTCTTTAAATTTGGGAAGTCAGATTTATTTAAGTTCTTATATATTCTAGATAATAGACCTCTGTCTGAGGAACAGCTGGTAAAATTTTTTCCCACATCTCTTCATGCTGTTGTTGGTTTTTCTTGTTGTGCAGAAGCTTTTCAATGAGAAAAGATACCACTTGATTCTTTCTGATAGTTCACGCGCAACTGAGGTTTTGTTCATAAAATCTTTTCCTACACCAATGTCTTCAAGAGTTCTACCTAATCTCTTTTCCAGCCAGTTTTGTATTTTAATATTTAGATCTTTAATCGATTTTGATTTTAGTTTAGTGCATGGTGAGAGATACAGTTCTAGCTTTATTTTTTAGCAAGTTGAAATCCAGTTTTTCCAGCACCATTTATTAAAGAGGCTATATTTCCTCCAATGAAGGCGTTTGGTTCCTTTGTTGAAGATGAGGTGGCTGAGTGTGTCTGGACTGGTGCAACCACTGTAGAAATCACCTCAAAACAACTGGCAAATAAATACCTCAACAAACTAGGATTAGAGGTCCGATTAGACCCAGCTATCCCTCTGCTGAGTATCTTTCCAAAAGAATTAAAAGAATCATACCACCGTGACATACGTGTACCCATGTTCATTAGCAGAGTAGTTTGTAATATCTAAAACTTGGAAACAGCCCAATTGCCCATCAACTGGAGACCGGATAAAGAAAATGTAGTTTTTAATAAAATAGAATGCTAGTCAGCCATAAAGAATGAGAAATTAGAGACATTTATAGCTAAATGGATGCACACTGAGGTGATACTCTTCAGTGAAATAAATAGGACAGATGTGTAAATACTGAACAGTTTCTCTGGAGTGAGAAACTGAAAGTGTAAATAAGGATCAAAAGGCATAATAGATAATGTGAAATAGGAAGTAAAGGTCCAAAGCAGAAGAGGAAGTGGGAGGGGTAGGAGAAAGGAAAGAAGGGAGTGGAATTAATATGAGAGAAGGAAAAAATGGAAAAAAAAGTCTTTGTAAATGGGGATGGTAGAGGGGTAGAAGGAAGGGCAGGGGAATGGGGAAAAATAAGAACCAAAGATAGATTATGTACAGGTACAAATTTCCAATGATGAATGTCTGTATATCATATACCTAAAATACACCAATAAAATTCATTTGAAAAAGAATCCTCAGGGAAATTTTGCAGCAAGAATTTAATATATTATCTGTGCAACAGTACTAATTCATATATGAAGAAGGAGTGGAAAATTGTTACCCAAGTGGATGGAGCACCGATGGTGCAAAATAAAGCACAGCTGAAAATCCAAAAGGGCAGCAGAAAGGGAAGAGCCATAAGCTCATGAATGGACTGATGGCTATGGAGTAGCTCAGAGTCAAAGGGTTCCATTAACACCTGACAGGTTAGGTTTGTTTTGAAGAGATTAAAAAATAAAATAGGGTATGAAGCTTCAAAGATGGCAAAAGCACTATGATAACCCAAGTACACAGAAGTTCAGACTTTCCTGAATGCCAAAATAAATGAGAAGCATAAAGAAAAACTAAACATGTCACAAAGACAACCAATATTGTGAAATCAATGGAATCTGCATAAATATTTAAAGTAGATATCATGAAAAGCTGAAATGAAATATCACATCCTATCCATCATATCAATAAATATAAATGAATTTCAATTCTCTACTAAAAGGAAATGGTTTTCAATCTGGTTAACAAAGGAATCACATAAATGAATTTGGGTGTATATGTGTGCATGTGTACCTGTGACATATGTTATATCTATATATGGTTATACATACACACATCTGAAATAAATTAACTCAGACAACTAGGGATAGAATGATGAGTACAAGTCTATCTATTGAATGGAAACTGTAAGAATGCTGATGGTGAATTTCTATACCAATTAATATAAAATCCAAGCCAAAAAACACTAATGTGGCAAGGAAACCTTTTAATACTAAAAGACACAATTCTCATCTAAAATATTAAAAACAAGAATATGTGGGGACCAAATAATACAGTAACCTCCTTTAAAAAAAAAGAAACAAAGGAAACCCAAAGAGAAAAATCACTATGAAGATTTTTTAAACTATTCCTAATATAAGGCAGTTCATGTGAACGAAAATTGTATTACTAATGAAAGATCTTTAAGTTATAAAAATAAGTATTACAGATAGTACTGTTATAATGCAGTAAGAATAAAAATAATATCAAAACTTTAAAAGTGCATTCCACTGGGAAAATTTTTAAAAAGAACATCTTAAAATAACTCCTTAGTAAAATGAGAAATACAAACCATAATATAGAATTTATATGAAATAAATTATGAAAAGCAGAAAGATACTATGGGCAACAATGTTTATGGGAAAAATCATAACATAAATGCATATCAGTGTAAATAAAAGAATTAAATCAATGAATTAGATTTCCAAGTCAAAAGCTATGAAAAATAGAAAAATCTAAAGAAAACCTATGAAAACAAAAGATAAAATAAATTAATGAAAGAGGAAATACAAAACCACTTATTTAATAAATCTAAATTCTGTTTTATTGAAATGAGAAAACATGTTATTTATATGCTAATTTAAATATAAAAACATAAAGTACAAGTTTACTATTAAAATATATTAAAGGGGAAAGGAAGTAAAACATGGGATCCTTTGGAAAATCAATCTTGCAAATAAATTCAAAATGCTACATGAAATGGATAATTTTCTGAAAGGAGCTTGTTTACTGAAATTGATCATTAGCAACAGGAATCTTAAAGAGAAAAATTTTAGTAGATGAAATTAGAGAAAAGCACCCAGATAGTTCCATAGGAAAATTGTACCAAACTTCAGAAGATCAGATGATTCCATGGCAAAAAAATTAATTAATTGTACAAATATGAAGAGAAACTTCCCAAATATTGAGTGAAGATGTTATATACTATTATTTACATCTAATAAGAAAAATGCAACATGACTAGGTGGAATGCATTTCTGAAATGCCATACTTAGGAAACTTTTTAATATAATACAGCATCATATTAATAGACCCAAGTAGAAAATTTTACACTTATCATTTTAGACAGTGAAAAGCTTTTATCAAATTTGATTCAACATGTCTTGATTTAATACAACACTCAAAGAATTAAAAATTGATGGATCTTCCTGAACACAGTCCTTGACATCTTACTTAATAGGGATATACCAGAAACATAATTTAGAATAAAAATAGTGTAATAATTATCTCCTCTACTATGTAAAATTTACTGGAGGTATTACTAGAAATGATATTATTAATTTTTTAGAAACAATATTTAATGGGAGAAATCAACTTGACGTTTTCAAATCAAGAAAACAATTAACTATTACAAGAGACCAGTTCTTTTAGTTATGTACCCATGGGGAATCTCTTTAACAGGCAGTATAGTTCTAGAACATGGGCAGACAGAGCAAAAGTGGAACTGAATAGCAGACCCACAAACAGGGCCAAGTACATACTGAACTTAGTAAATAATAAAAGGGCACCTCAAAAAAAAAATAGAGCAAATATACTTTGTTGTGATTTATTTTCTTCTTTTAAATGTGCTTCTTGGTCAACCTGCTAGTCAGTCAGAAAGGGATAAATTCAAATTAATACTTCCTACTATACACAAAAAGAAATTTGGATCATAATTTAAATATTTTAAAAAGCACTGTAAAAGTAGGGGAAAGCAAAAGTGAATTTCTTTATTGTCTTAGTGAAAGGAAAGGACTTCTGAGTACATATACCAGAGTACAAATGATAAATGGAAATACTAATATATTTGACAAAGATAGAAGAAAGAAAGACAGCAATCAGGATAAAACATTTGAATGGGGAAAATGGCATCTGGCTTTGTGATATTTTGGGGGGGTACTCATCAAAGACAAGTGATAACTGGAAGAAAATCTTTGCAACATAGTAACAAATGAAGGGATAAAATCTCGGATGGACAGAGAATTCCAAAAGGAATTCCAGGGGCAGAGTATAGAACTACTCCTTTGCATAGCTTAGTCCCTCTCAATTCCAGCTTTTTATCCTTTCACCCATCAAACACGAGTGCATCAGACCTGCAAGGACTCATCTAATTCCCATCTGGCCTACCCTGGCCCTGGCCCATATCGACCTGGAACAGGCACATCCAAACGAGAGGAGCCCGATTCTGAGAGTGCGGGCTGAGCAGGGCAGTGTGAGAACTGATGTGTCTTTGCAGTAGCCGTGGAGGATTCAGATTTGCTGATATATCTTTTTGAAATCATTTTCAAACAAAGAGGTAGCATGGAGTCCGGCTTGACAACGTTTTGCCCCTGAAAGCCAACATCCCCAATTGTCCATACGTGTGACTTGAAGCAAATTATTTAATCTAAAGTTTGACACCTCTATTTTAAAAGAGGGGAAAGCAACAGTTCTCACCTCACAGGGCCATCCTGCAGAGTCATTTTTAAAATGTAGTGGTTGGGGAAACATTTCCTAGTACAAAATAAGCACACGATTACGTTTGGTATCATTTTGCTATTATTGGTTAGTGTGGTTCTTCCCGTTCTCATTGCAACTTAAGACATTGTACGTTACCAGAAAAACTGGAAAGAATTTGAATTTTTTCCTCATATAGCTAATTATTATAAATGTTTACTCTTTCAGTTAAACACGTTTACTGTTGGAAAAGTGTTCACAATATTACCGTCAGTCCATATGTTCCTAAGTGACCTCCTGAGATGAGGTCACATGTCTTACCTTTCCTTTCTCCTGCCTCACCCTATATACACTGTTGAGCAAATAGTACATGCTCTAAAAAGGTGATAACTTTTTATCACCTTTATTGTGGGGGAACAAATTCATCCACACTAACCCTCTAATGAAAACCACAGCTATGTGTTTTATATGAAATTGCACTTGATAAACATAAATAACATAAATATATTGTCCTAAATATACAATGAGGTCATGATGTAGCATCTAACCCCCAACATTTAGCCCAGCGGAGACTCTAACTCTGTCCTGATCTTTCATGTATCTCCCTCTAATCTCTACAAATGGTCATTATAAGGCAGGGCATGGTGGTGCACGCCTGTAATCCCAGCACTCAGGAGGTTGAGGCAGGAGGATCGCTGTGAGTTCGAGACCAGCCTGGGTTACATAGTGAGTTCCAGGTCAGTCTCAACTACATAGTGAGACTCTGTCTCAAAAACAAAAACAAACAAACTAAAATGGTCATTATATTTTGCATTTTTCCATTTCCTGAGTTCTCTCCCTGTGAGGGGCTGGTTCTTATTTTAGAAAGTTGAGAATTTAGGAGAAGACTTAATTTTTCTGAAGGCCATCACCCTTGGAACTCTGAGTCTTTGTTTACTAGAGATTACTTCTGTAATCCTAAGGAACCTGCTTACAAATGTGTCAGTGTGTCAATACAGGCTTGCAGCATTGCAAAGTGTGTGACTGTGTTTCCTCTGATGTCCAAGTGTCTGTTCATTCAACTGCTTACCTGAGGGACAGAGTCTCTGGAAGGCAGACTTATATTTTGGCACAAACACATCTGCTTGCTATTGATTATGTCTTTAAATTTAGAAATTGAGAAAAACATTTAGAACACGGAAATATACATATGGTTCCACCATCAAGAGATACCTCCATATTAAAACATAAGTATATTAATTCATTTTATGTAACTATAATATTTTCCTACAAAATCCAGATTCATATAACACAGTAGCAACATATATCCAAATATTCATGGTTATTACATGTTTTAATGGCTGTCCTATATTCCATCTGCTAGTCAATTACAACTTTGTAATTGACTTCATCCTTCCCTTATTTATCATAAAACTCATTCCCAACCTTTTCTGTTGAAAATACACTGTGATTAAAATTCAACATGTCATTTTTGCAGCATTTAACTGATGTGTTCCTCAGCAAAAACACATCACAAGGGTTTAGGACATAGTACCAAATTGGCTTTCTGAAAAATTTGAAAATAAAATTGAATCGCCCACATCTAATTTCAAGATGGTTGTCCATTTACCTACAGTCTTGTCAATATCAGTATTATAAAATCTTTAAATATTTTCCATATTTATTGGTTTGTAAAGATAATACGGTAGAGTCATTTCCATTTACTTATTAGATTGAGACTTTTAACCCATGTAATAGAAGATTGTGTTAACTTCTTTTGGTATTACTTCTTAATGTCCCTTTTCACACTTTGACATTCTTATTTTACTGATTCTCAGTGGCTTTTCAAAACTATGTAAATAGTGACTTTGTCTATCTATAGATTAAAACTACCTATTTTGTTTATAAACTTTACATTTTATCTATGATCTTTCTGACACATTTTAAAATTAATTGACTTTATATGGATACATGTTCTTGATTTGTATTCCCTTCTGCATTGCTTGTTCATTTCAAATGGATTTCCCTATTTACTTGCCCATCAAATATTTACTTCTTTTTTTGTATAATATCAATTTTACCTTTAATCTTCATGGACATTATTTTAGAGAATGATGGGAGGTGAGGATTTTACTTTACCTTTTCTTCCCAGCAGGTAATGAATTTGATCAGAAATAGCTACTGAACTATGATTCCTTCCCCCATTGATTTACAATGCTAATTAATGGATACCATGATTGTACAAAATGAGATCATATTCTGGATGGCCTGTTCCCTTTTCATTAATTTGTGTTGTTTTGTTTCTAATATTATATTATTTTAGATAGTGGGGTTCTATCTTACTTTTCCACATTTTTTCTTATAAAATTGATACAATTAATTCATTTGTTATAGAAAATGTACACAATGCAGGATTAAAATAGAGAAAATAAAAACTACTTATAATACTGCCAGCAAAAAATAATCATTTATGCAGACTTTTTCCCACATATTCCACTTGCTATGTTGTTTATTTTCTTTCAGTCAGATATGGTACAGGACCCTGTGTGGCTCCCTGATGCTCTGTATTGCTTTTCCTGTCTTGGTGTAGTTCCACTCAAAGCCCCAGCTTTTGTGACACTGCTCCCACCCCCAAGGGGAGAAACCACAGGCGTCATTGCTACTCCTTGGGTTTCATGACAAACTCCTTCCCATCCTTTTCTCCCTGCCTCTGGAGGCAAGTGGCTCCCCATGGAGGAGTCTCTCTCTCTCTCTCTTTCTCTCTCTCTCTCTCTCTCTCTCTCTCTCTCTCTC
>NW_022900942.1:7963996-8095234 GCF_012274545.1 Fukomys damarensis | reverse complement strand
CCCTCTCTCTCTCTCTCCCCCCCGCTCCCCCACCAAGTTCCCTGTGAGAACAGTCTTTCCAGCATTCTGTAGAGTTTGCTCATATGCTGGACCATCCCTTAGCAGGGACTTTTCTTACCTTCTAGATTTTTAGATTTTCTAGGCTAGAGAAAAATTGTCAAATGGGACCTAAAAGTTAACAAGATTTTTCTAACAAGAATATGAACAACTGCTCATCAGATGTGAGTGGAGAAATGGCTGGAATCCCCCCTAAAGATGCCTTGGAAACAGAAAGCACTTCCCATCAGAGGTGCAGAGTTCAGGAAGGTCAGAAAGCTCATTTTCCCCAGTGCACGAGTACAGAAGGCTGGGGAACTGCCATAGCGGTTTGCACACTGGCATCAGGATGTAGGGACTGGAATGCAAATCTTCACCATTTAGTGTGGAAGAAGATGGTTTATTTTCTGTCTCAAGAGAGAGAGAAAGGGAGGGGGGAACAGACAGTAAGAGCCAGAGATAGAGAAGGAGAGGGAAAAAAGAAAGAGACACAGAGGGAGGGAGGCGAACAGAGAGAGAGGGGACTGAAATTCACCAGCTTCTGCAGTGCACCCACATGGCTGGAGAATTAAAGGACCCCTCCTGCAGCCACCATGTGTGCAATCATAGTGAATTTAAAACCATCTCAGAAGGGATCCTACTGGGAGTGTTTAGGTCCACAATTACAGTAAATGAAGATTCAGAATTAGCAAAAGCATTTCACTTAATTAGAAGCATTAAGTAAGTACCACCAAATGTACAGTAGCATGTGTACTAAAATGAGAAAAATAGCTGACCCTGAAAAACATTTTATGTATTTGCTTTTTTATTTCACTAGTCTTATGGTTAGGGAGCTATTACTACATCCTCTGACTAAAAGGTAAAATGCAGTGTAGATAATAGCAAATACCTTGTCTTTAAAATAGGTTCATGTTTGTGTAGTGATGTGTAGGTGCTGCACAGGTCACTGTCCTACAGGAACTGAAGGAGAAGATGGTTTTTACGTGGGGTGTTGTGGAGCTATTTTTCTTAAAGAGTGGTCTGACATATGAACAACTTAGGTTCAAACCAGAATTTTAGTTTTAAATTAAAAACAGTCTTGAGGTACGACCCGAATGCAGGTTGTTTGTGCTTCCAGAGGGTCTTAGATATATATTTAACCCTTAAAGAGTTCTGAAAGGAAGATTATAACATCCTTTTTTTGTGTGGGGTTAATTGAGAAACTCTGGGCCAATGTCTCTCTACGGACACTGAGATCTGTGTATATACAGGAGAGGGAGACTTTGAAGAATGTGTTAAAAAGCCTGGGCCTTCAATTGACCATCTTGAGTTACAACTAGCCCTTGAGATTGAATTGAGTTGGTAAGTCAAGGGTCCACTGTACCTCTTTCTTTTGAGATGACTTGCAGTGGTTACTTACTGCCTCTGATGATTTTTGATGTTAAACAGAATTCCTCAGTCAAGAGTTAGTAAGGGGCTGCCAGAATCCCTAATCACATTTCCAGAAAGACCTAAAGGAAAAGCTTGAAAGAGAGAGGAAGGGAGAGAGAGAGAGAAGTTGATGGTGGTGCTGGTCCCGGGAGAGCTGGCTTCTGTTCTGCACCTGTGATGGTAGCATTAGCAGATTTGTGTCTTAAGCATTTGCACTAGAATTTGTCTGGGAAGCAGAGAAGTTCAGTCAAGACTTCTGTTTTAAAGACAAGTGTGTGAATACCTCTAAAATGGAACCCCTGTATTTTGTGACTTCGGGAGCAGCTCTTCCTGGGTAGAGGTGTCTCCAGCAGCTTTGGGCCTCCTGAGCCTAAGCAGTGGGATACTCTGTAACCTCCATTGCATCCCCTGCCTCTCATTCTTTTGTTGGCATCATTTTCTACTTCAAAAATCACTAAAGAACACAGTAATCACAACTTACTGTGCTGGAATCAGTTGCATTACTGCTGTCATTTCACGATAAAAGTTTCAAACAAATGCTAAGTAAACAAAAACACCAAACAAAGGGCCCAATTCTCCCAGGGCTGTTTGAAAAATGAAATCATTTTAATTATATTTGCTTTTCTTAGGTCAACTATTTGGTTAAATAGGTAATGTAAAACTCAGTGTTTTAAATGCTTACATAATATTTATTCCAAAGTTCATTGTTATAAGAGTTAAAATTATAAACTATTTCAGTTACAATTATTCTCTTTGCAGGGTCCTAAATCAAAATACCATCTTCTAACTCAAGAAGTGTTTCTATATAAAATATATCTAATATACACATATAGAAACAGAAACTGAGCATAATAAGTAGAAGTTACATGTGTCTAATATTTTAAAAATAGTTTCTACATCTATATTAAAAAAAGTATGGAATGTTTTCTTTATCTTCAGGTGAGGAATATAGGATGTTGATGTTTTATTTATAGTGAATACTGCAAAGATGATGATGCTTTGAAGACAATTTGTTCCTTAACTATGAGACCATATTTTCCAAATCAAAAATTAAGACCCTTCAATTGTCTTATGGTTTGACAAATGGAAACTGGTTACAGTGAGTAAATCTGACTCCTTCATGGTAAATAAGAGATAAGGGCTCTGCCAAATTCACCAGGACCTGTGGGCAAGGGCTGTTTTTGAGCTCCATTAGCAGAGTTGAGTAGCAGGGACAGATATACTGAGACCTGCCAAACCTAAATTACTTAGCATCTGGAACTCTCACTGAGGAAATCTGCCCATGCCTGGTCTTGAGTTGGAACTGTCCTGAGTGTTCAAGAGCAGAGTTACCACAAGATTGTCCTCACTCCTGCTGCCCCAAAGACAACCTGAACAAAGAAGAAGAGTCCAGAAATCCATTTCTCTTTCCTCAGGCACAACTTGGAAAATAAACCAGTCGTCGATGACGGAGATCTTGCCTGCACCAGAGATATGACAAGGTTCTTTTCAAACACTCTTCTTGTTCCCAAGCAAAGACAACCCTAAAAGTGTATTTTACAACCAAAAGAGAGGCCCAGAGAAGACCAGCTACTCACCCAAGGGGTCCTACCCACCAGTTTCAGACTCGAGTCACAAAACATGGGCCATCACTAAGCTGGCTTTATGTGTGTGCATGTCTTCATTCTTTGAAAGATTAAAAAAAAAAAAAACTCAAATCACAAACCCTGCTAATACAAACTAAATCTGATGGGAGGAAAATTAGGATTTTAATGTTGTTCTTCTTGGGCAATGCACGCAGAACTAAGGGCATACATTTATTCTGCCATCAAAATATGCAGCAGCGAGTTTCTGTAGCTGAGAGGTCTGCTGAATTTTTACTCTTAACTAAGCATGCAAGATGAGTACCAAAATCATTACATTTATGTGTTTTTAATGGCCTGTCTGGGTTGTGTTCTGTCCGTAGCTTGTGACTGAGCTGAGTGCTAGCCAAGTTTTTAGAATTCACACAGCTCCGTTTCAACATAATAATTTGACGATGCCAAGGGCTCTGCCATTCCCGTAGGTTATATTTTTGAGTCTGGCAGCGTGGCGCATAGCAATCAGCTGTCTGGGTTCTGGGTCCCCACCGTTTCCTGTGCTGGAATGAAGTGCCCACACAGAGACCCAGGCTTCCTGCAGAGTCAGCCCTGTGCAAGTGGGCAGGGAGCCCAGGGCAGGCGAAGCAAGCTCTGTTTTACCCGAGGAGAGACATCCAGCGCAGTCCTCCCGTTGCCGTGGAATAACCTTGGTTTCCCACAACCTTGCCGCTCCTTGCATTGTTCTGATGAGAGCCCGTCGGTGTTGCTGAAGCAGCCCAGTTTGCACCTGGCTGTCATTTTTATCATTGCTGTTAAGAGAATCAAAATGTGGCCAGTTATGTGCAGGTGTAGGATATACTTTGACACAGAATAGTTAAGACAGAAGTGATGCTTAAATTGGCTGAAATAGGGAGCATGAAGCCCTTTCCATTTATTAGAAAATAACGTAATGGTCACAAATCCCAGTTAATGATGCCCCTTTCAACAGCTCTCTGATTTTCACCTGATTTTACTTCTCTGATATTTCTGCTAGAGACTTTTATAATCACAAATTTAATTTTTATGGAAATCTGACTCTAAGCAAGTTTCACTGAGCTGTTTGGAATTATGAATAACAACCTCACTTGTCTTTAAAAAAAAAGTAAGTTAAGAAAAATATTAAAAAATTGCAAAGGCAGTAATTAAATATTTCTGTCACTTTAGTACTTGATTCCGCACAGCTTGCTGATAAACATATGTATTTCGATATCTTTAGGAACTAATGATGTATTTAAAATTTCAATGTCAACAATACCAAAATGAATGATCACTTTTCTTAGGAAAAGACTAGTGGCTATTTGAATGCTCCGTGGATACATTGCTAAATATAGTTAACCCTAAGAAAACCACCTAGAGAAGGTAGAAAGTGTGGTCCTTTCCAACACATTTTTTTCTACTTTCCATCTGTGTCACTGTCTACCACAAACTCTCCTCCTCCTTGGGCTTGTCGGTAGTCCAGCACATCTACACATGGAGAGTATCCCAGAAGTGGACTGCAGAGCCCAGAAATCTGTGCTTCCCAGGGAGGAGCAAACAAAGGAAATGGAGATACCCTTTTCAAAATAACGGACGTCCTTGGAATCCCAGGACGAGGGAGGTTGAGGCAAGAAGAACGCTGAGTTCAAGGCCAGGATGGGCTGGCCATACGATGAATTCAAGGCCACTTGGAATTACGTAGTGAGAGATCCTGTCTCAAACACAACACAGAGACAGAGAGGGGCAAATTTTTGTGCAAAGATGTTTAGAAAATGAAGAGAGGAGTACAAGTTGTTTATTACAATGTTACCAAGGCAATGGCGCAGGACCAGGAAGACATGCCTTTACGGAAGGTTAACGTCAGCCCCAGTGCTCTGTGCTCCTGGCAGAAGCCAAGGAGCTCTGTTGGGAAACAGCGCTAACCACATACACCCCAACAGAGAATTTGTGAAACTGTAACTACAGCATCAGTGGGACAAGGTGGGTTAGTCTTCCGTACTGCAAAATCACGGAGGACATCACAAAATATGCTGTCACTAGAAAAGCTTATTGGTGTATTGTATTGGAAAATTAGTTCTGTTTCCCCTCAGACTCGATATAAGCAACTACAGGGGAAAAAGAAGTACAGTTTTAAAGATACTTAAAGCAATCATTATAGAGTAGATGGCTGATGAATTCTTTGCAATACATATTTATGTAAATACTATAAATATTTATGAATAATTACATCTTTGGTTGTGTGAATGTGAAGGCAAGCAATAAATCAAATGTTAGCTAGGCATGGTGGTACACGCCTATAATCCCAGCACTCGGGAGGCGGAGGCAGGAGGATCGCTGAGTTTGAGACCAACCTGGGCTACATAGTGAGTTCCAGGTCAGTCTCAACTACATTGTGTAACCCTGTCTCAAAAAACAAAACAAAACCTAATGTTAAAGCGTTAGCACCATTAAAGATTTCAAAAAAAATGTTAACATAATAATATATTGTTTAAAACCCTCTATCAATCTAGGGTGCCACTCAAATAAGTTCATGAATTTGAAATTGGAAAAATCAGCACAAATATATATGAATAGTGTTAGGGTTTAGAATTTCAGCGTAATCTGTACAATTTCAATGCTTTTCCAAATACTTTTAGTCTTATTTTAAATTACTGGGGAAATTTGTAAAATATGATTTGTTAATCTGTACTCACAAAAAGAGCTGTCTGTATACTGCAATATATTTTAAACACGTAGAGAAACTTAAATCAGTATAGATGTGTGTTTAAACCAGGAAAATGTGTTAGTTGATATTTTGCTGACATTTTTTATAGATCTTGAGCATATCTAGTGACTACTTTTCATAAGCAACTTCCAAATGTCTAATTCCTACTTACTTTTCCCCAAAATACTGTGTCTTTAAGGATCCCCAAGTTTCTCTTCATTTTCTGGCATTCAGCCCCAAAAGGTTTGGGCTTGTGCACGGAGGTCCCTGGAATCGCCGGCCCCCCGCGCGCCCTCTGGCTCCACTCAGCAACCGGTTCCCTGCTCCTCTGCTTGCTCCCCGCTGGACCCCCGCTCCCTGGTGGCCCACCCCAGAGGAGCTTGGGGCGCCACTTCCCCCAGAAAGTCGTCCGCAGAGATGCAGAGCTGCGGTCCCCGGCCTTCCCAACTTCGGGGCGGAGCCGGCTGTGACCACTAGATGGCAGTCTGTCCCCCAGCATGATCGGAGCGGATCCCATCCTAAAACCAGGACTAGAGAAGGAGGCGAAAGGGGGCAAAGTTAAGATAGGTTTTCTTCAGGTTGCGATGCGCTCCGTGGTCAATGTCTCTCTTCTCCAATGTACTTCAAGCCCAAGGGATCCCAGTGGAAGCTGCTGGATGCTTTTTCTTCCAAATTTCAACCAGGTTACGTTTATATTTTAACCACTTACAGTGAATTGAAATGCATTTTCTTGTCGGAGTAGCTGCTTCAAATAATACTGGTATCTTATTTAAGGACAATCATGTTATCTTCACAGGGAAGCCCTCAATATCTGTTTCAGTGCCTACATATCTCCCTGGGACGTGCTTTGAAATATTCGATCCCATGATTATATGGGGGCTTAGCTTTGTGTTTTGAGAATCTTTGACTACTTATTATTTTCTCCATTTATTTCTGAACAATATTTGTTTAGATAGAAAGCCTTTTATTTAAAAAAAACGACTTGAGAAATCTGTACTATATTTCATACTGTGTATTTTTCTCCTGAATCATATGATTAGGCAAATGGATGCACTGTTTGCATATATAATTGAAAGAAATTCACTAGTGTTTTCTTGACAGCATAATGAAAATCATTAGAAGACTGATTTTAATAACTGTTTAAATTATTATGTTATATCCAGGAAAAAATGTTTCATTTTTTTACTCAATATTATCTTAGAAATGTATCAATCACAAGTACGCCCAGGGTTCTACACTATTTAGTAAAAGTGCACTTTGGTTTAAGGGCAATTGCTAAAATATCGTCAATATCATTCTACAGCTGCACATACTTGGAGCTCCTGCCTGCAGAACGACATGCTCAAGTCTCCTAACACACACCTGAGCCACTAGGAAATCCAGCAATTCATGACTCTCGCATGACCTATTCACACAGTAAGTAAAAAGATGTAGCAAACATGTCATTTAATAAAGCAGCGAACGTAATACTGTGCACGATTCATAATACTGTGCACAGGACAAACATGGTATTTTACTGTTGCTGTCATCTAAGGACCTGAAACGCTTCTGTTATTGGGAGAGTCTGGTAAGCGCCTCAGACCATCCGGGTTTCACACATGGTTTTGATAGAGGAGCACGTGATCGAATTGCTACCCGACCAGCCGGCCCTTTTGGAGTCTGGACCTGAGCAATTGTATTAAATTGAATAATAATGTGCTATCTTCCCTTGGTTTTTTAAAAATATAAGATCGGCTCATTGATCTTATTCTTTGCGAAACTGGAAAATGGGCGTAAAATAATTGTCAGCCAAAACAGGGACCATGAGAGGAGGGGTACTGTTTTAATTTTCTGAGTACTACATACTCATAGATTTTTTTAAAAAGCAATTATATTTAGTATGGCCTCGTGTAAATCAAAATAGAAATATGCTCATGCACACCCACAAAGATGTATCTCATTGCCTAGGTGGAGTCTTTGAATCTTCTTAAGCAGCTCTTTAGAGATGCTTGGCTAAAACAAAAATAGCAAAATTGAATTTTCTTTTCATATATCCCTTTTTAAAAATTTTTACTTAAAAATTTTGTTAAGGTGTTCTGAATAGTTTTCTTTCTTAACATTGAGACATTACCCATCACGGAACAAAATAGCATTCTATACAGGCTTTTATTATACAAGTGCATGTCAGGACAGCGTTTGAGTTTCCATGAAAATGTAAGTTACTCAGGCAGGGGGTAGATCAGTGATAGACAGTGTGCTTAGAATGTGCCAGGCCCTAGTTTCAACCTGCAGCATCAAAAACCAAAACAATACAAAAACAGGTACAAATTATCATCCAAAGTGTAGGTAGTTTGTAGGTCCTGGGCCCATCAAAATGTTATCTGGACACTGGTTTGGTGTTGTATGCAAGATAAAAGCTAAAATCTTCAGAGAAAGTGACCTGAATGGTTCCCTGCAGCTGGCTTGGTCTGGGCCTGGCTTATCTTCTTCAGTTTCACAGCTGGTGAGTTCAAGGACCCAAAGGGTTCTGAAGCCAGATTGTTTAACCTTTCCTGACATTTCGTCTCAGCCCCTGTGTATCCCTCAGCACTCCCCAGCCCTGGTGGGGCTGGCTGCTGTCTGGGTATTAGTGGTGGGTAATCTGGACCTCTGCAGTGAGCAGCAGAAACTCTGACCTTCGTTTTCCTCATCCCTGACCTTAGCCCTCACTCACCTCTACCTGCCAGTAATTGCTGGTGATGTCTGTCCTGTAATTTGTGAGATTCGTGATTGTTCATGAAACAATATCGCAAGTGCACAGAATGTGATCTATAATTGGCTGCAGTTAGAGGTGAGTCTGCTGTAGTCAAATTACCCCAGCATTTGGACCTTCTATGCCTATTATCAGAGGCAGCAGTTACACAGAGATTTTTGGTGTCATCAGTTGTATTCTTTGTGCCTTTTGACAATATAAAAGCCACAGACTTTAGGCTCAGGAATAGCAGAAAAGGATGTTTAGAGGGGGGCTGCTCCATACTGGTCATGAGGCAAGAATGCAGTCGGATAGGACTGCTGGTGTCCGGGATTTCCAGTGTCAGGTACGTATGCTCCGTGTATGCGGTGATAATTTATACTGAACAATAAGCTCTACCACAGAATATTATATTTTTTCCAATGACTCATTATCCCAGAATGATGAGATGAATAGAACATAAGTGTATTAAAGGCATAATTGCTTTCCTATTCAAACTGAAGCGTGCCATGTATCCATAGACGAAATGTCTGGTGAATAGAATTTTTGTGTTTTTTTTTTTTCTAGTTTGTAGCAGTATTTGCCACACATGTGTATTTAAATCCCTAGTCGCTTTAATCCCGTCAGTTACCTGATTATTTCTTTTGGCCACAGCATGTACCCCACTGTATGTCTCACACCGCAGTGTCCCAGCAATATTGTTTCCAAGAGCCATGCAGTTGTGCTCGTGCCATTTGTGATATCTCCCTCTGCACAGACACAGGTACGGATGTGAACAGTTTGCAGACACTGAGGAGGGAACATAGCTGAACTGCATGTTAAACCTGACCAGTTTTATGGAACTACGATACACACATATGAATATACCCCATCTTTATGTGGCTGTGTATTTAAGTGCGTGAAAGTCGGGTTTATGTGCACAGGTAGATATACATGTATGCATATATGATACATAAAATATCTCTGTAAATTCATGCACATAAATACATACATATAAATTCCAGTAACACAAAATTTTCAGAGAACAATAATTATCTATATTAGTTAACACCCATAAACTTAGGTGAGCATTTACACACACACACACACACACACACTCACTCACACACTCACTCACACACTCACACAGTTGACTGAGATGACTGCGGGCTGGGCTGGTGTCTCCCAAGCACATCATCAGGCAGCAGGCGTTCTTGGAGGCTGCGGGGTCCCAGTGTTTCCCCCATAGTGGGAGCAGCTGGGAGACTCTCTTTGTGTACAGACCTCCTGCTGGCACTGTTGTTCTCTAAGCTGAATGGAGTTCTCAAAGGCTGGCATTTTTTCCCCACTAGAGTCAGGTTGCATCTGGTGTTTAGGAAGCTCGGCCCTCATCTGCCAAACCAACAAGATGTGCTGCTGGCCTCTGAGCACCTGACTTTCCTTCTCCTCAAATTCCCCCAACCCTCAGCTCTTACTGTGACGATTGCCTCGGTACCGTCACCGCCATTCCTGTCCCACAGAGTCACAGGGTGCGCCACTGAAATCGCACCCTGTGTGTCTTGGTTTGGCCCCTTCGCACGCCACCCTTCTGCTGCTGAGCCTCTTCTGGAAAACATGACTGATTTCAAGGAATGTTAAAATTAGAAATGGCACCTGAACTATGTGCGAGTCACTTATTTCATTCCATTTTAAATGCACACGCATCTAAATATATACCTACTGATTGCATCCACTGACAGCTATCTGCTTTTAATGGGATGTTGTAATACTGTACCTCCAATTCCTGATAGTTTGAGAAACAGAGACATAACTTACAAAGTAAGAAGAGACTCTCGGGTCTGTCCGAAAGCTCTCCTTATGCTTTGTAAAACTTGGGGCCTGTGGGTGGCGAAGGAACAGAATGTCCAGCAAGCCCTCCAGGAGGAGAATAGAGGGGGTTAATCCCTCCAGTCATCATCGGAAAGGAGAAGTGACAATAACAGAGGTAATAGTTATACAGTGAGACATCATTATATAATTACTGCATCTAATGTTTCTCTGCACATAATGTTCAAGTTCAAAAATCTCAGCCAGGGGCCCATAAAACAATTCTTGCGTTTTATGTTTTTTCTGCTTATGCTGTTTTATTTCATTCTTTTGGGAAAAAATGTAAAAATAATTTACTGAAGTAATGATTAGCGCTTATAAAGCACTTTGGAACCTATGACAATCTGCAAATTGCTTCTGGAGGTTGGCTCTACTTGTCTCTGGCTCCTAGTGCTGAGGGACATCGAGGCAGAGCTCTTTTCTATAGCTTGACGCTTGCTGAAGGGCAAGAAATATATTGAGTGAAATTTGCAATCCTCTTCCAGGCTCAGAGTGGTGGCTGCTTGGCGCCTCAGTGGGAAATGGCAGTGGATTCAAATTCGCACCAGGATGCTCCTCTGTCAGTGTCTGCCAACTAGGGTGGGGACATGAAACCCTTGGAGAATGGCTGCGACTGTACCCTCACGAGTGCACATGGCCTGGGAGATGTCACACGTGGCCTGGCCCCGGTCACATCAGGATGTTGGCAAGCCCAGGCTATGCGCCTGGCTGCTCTTCCGTTCCCTGCATTCTCACACCATCTCTCTAGTGAGGCCCGCTTAGCTCCTGTTGCACACAGTTAACTGACAACAAGTTCAAGGTAGTTGTCCCAGGGCACACAGCTGCGTAGAGGCCAGGTGTCAAGTCAGGATTTCAAATTCAGTGACCCCTCTAGCACAAAGCACTGCTGGCCTCTGAGCACCTGATTTTCCTTCTCCTCAAATTCCCCCAACCCTCAGCTCTTACTGTGATGATTGGGGATATAGGGGAATGGTCCTGACCTGAGTAGAGAAGGCAAACCAGACCTGCATCATCCTGAGCCCACCTCCTTCTCTCCACTGCACATGCTTGCTGTGGGGTCCTCCTCTGTCCGATGCCATAGGTACCTGAATGGAAACATCCACTGGACCATGGAGGTCCTCGGTCTTCTCTGCCTTCAACCTGGCAGTTCTGTCTGTGGCTTCTCCTCCCTTGAGTGGGGGCCAGCACAGGAATTTCTCAGCCTCCACTCAGTAGCACTGGATGTCATGCTCCCAGTGAGCGACTCACCTTAGAGGACATTTTGAGCAATTTTACATACTGGAGCACACACACACACACACACACACACACATGTGTACATATGTGTATATGCTTAGGCTTACTAGAATCCAGCTTATCTCCTAAGTGAAAATTATTTTACTATGGAAATGTTGGTGACAGTATCCTTAACTTTTTCCTAGTAACACATTCCCTTCCTTTTATGCTTACCCTGGTGGAAAGCTTTTAGCATGCATTTTATTCTAGTTACTGTTTTTCAAGTAAATCACACTCAGATTTACTGGCTGTGGCTTCCTCACCACAATTTATGTGTCATCTTCTCCTCTTTAATGCCCACAGCACACTTTCAGCTCTCAGTGGATGTCTTTCTAGTGTCAGCTCTATCCTGGGAAGAAAGGTTAGACACTTATTGAGTCACGTCAGACACCCTTTTATCCTCTTAGAGCCCAGAGTGGGCTCCTAGGTGGAGCCACTGGGCAGTAAAAGCCGTGATGCCATTGCTGGGGAGGATGCTGTCCTCCAACAGCTGTAAACATTGTCCTGTGGGATTTCAGGGTTTTACATGATGTGATGTCATTGTTTTCACTTGAGGCACTTGGTCCCCATGAAATGGCTCTTATGGATCAGCCACACTAGAAGGGCATCCTTGCCTGTGGGGACAGCAGGCAGCTCGATGTCGGGACACAGAGAATTCCCTGCTCTCTTGGAGCTCTGGATGAGCCTTTCTGGCTTGATCTCCAGGATATAAGTAGTGCCTTACAAATACTATCAATAAATATTTTCAGAAATAGATAATGGGTACAATTCTGTCTTATTTTGTATTTACAAAATATCAAGCATTTAACTGCTAACTTTGTTTTAATTGTGTCTTGAAATTAATTTACAAAAAAATGGCCCTTCAGCGCAACATCGGCGTCATAAATACTGGATAACAGTGATGCTTTGTTTGTGCAGGAATTTATTAGTAAGTTAGGACATGACTGTATTTGAGTTGCCAGTACTTGTATTTTCAAAATGTACCTTCTGGGACTGAGAGAATTAATTTTTCTTAGTTATAAACATTTCCATTTATTTAAAATATAAAGAAAAATTGGTATTAGCCCTAAGAAAGTCAACCTTTACCTTTTGTCTCAAAATCATAAATTTTTCTTAGATTTTAATGTCTGAAGAATTTGCTAATATTATAAAGAAAATTTATCATGGCATGCCTATAATTATTTTAGAGGCACAAGCATATATCTTGCTGCAGTTCTTTTGTGCTTTAAGTTATATGCACATAGTTCGATACAGTCATGAATCACATTAAGATGTTCTCATTCACAATGAACCATATTTGGTCAGCAGTCCCTTAAAATCACACCACCTAGTGACTTAGCTGTCTCAGTTTGTGTAAGCACATTTTGCGATGTTCCCATGGCAAAGAGATTGGCTAACAATGCATCTCTTGGAAGGCATCTCCATCAATAATGGACACACGACTGCATATATATGAATTGAAAGCATACATAGGTGATTTTGTGTAATGAAAAATACATGTCATTTTATTAATAAACTTACTTTCACTGTAAATAAACATAAGAATAATGTTTACTGGAAGGTTGACACAATTCTAAAAATAGATGTTTAAAAACTTCATTGAATTTTGAATTGTAGCTTTTTAGAGTTCGGGGCGTGGTCTCTGAGTTCTGTGCAGCATGCCTTTGCGTCTTAGAGTGCATTTTCCTTTCTGTCTCCTTGGGTGGCTTTGGGCCTCTGCCTGCAGAACACACTTCAGGGTCCTCAGCAGGTGGCAAACAGAGTATGACCACTCCAGTTTCAATCCCCAGGAGCAGGAGCCCGTCCAAGGGCAGCAGTAATGACTGTGTGCACATGGCCGCTCCGCAGGGGCTTTCCTCCAGGGCCACAAAGGTATGCAATGACACCAGAGAACCAAGCACAGTGGACCCCGACTCTCCACGTGGGAGCCCCAAGTCCATCCAGAGTCTCAAATGAGGGCAAAGGGCCTTTTATTTCCCAGTCTGTCATGCTTCCTTCAGAGACTGTGACTTTACCAGTAGACAGCATGATCGACAGGGACATTTGTTTACCTAGAGACACTCACTCCCACATCCTTACCTATCAAAGGCAAGGTATATCCTAAGACAGCTTTTATCTGGGTGCGAATTGATAGTGTTCAGTAAGAGGAAAGCCACACCATCCACTGAAGGCACCAGCATGGGCTTGGGTTAAAGGGACCTGTAAGATCTGGGGAGAAAATCTTCCACAAAAACAGTCGCTTTACTTTTACTCTTAAGCTTACAAACGCAGACCTCACTCACACCATGCTAGAACCCTTGACAAAGGAGATAGGCAAATAAAGGGTAGGAAAGAGATGGGTACTTCAGTGCAGCTGGGGTGTGAGGACTTTTGCATGGTGTTAAAGATTTCTCTGATGTTTGCTTTTCTAAAGGAAAATGGGAGCTAGGTTCAAGTCAGCGTCCATGAAGCACGTGCTCGGTGGTACAGTGACCCAGCCAACACCTTGGAGGTTCCCACCAGCCTTTTTATTCCTTGTAATGATGCTGAATGACCCAGTATCTTGTAAAATGAAATTGAAATCTGCAGCGAGGCAGTACTTCTGCTATTAAAATGATTTTTTCTGTGTAATGGAGCACTGCCAGTCCAACCATTTGTGAATTGCAATTAAAATTTGAAGCCGGCAGCACTTTTGCAATTAAAACTGGCATTTAAAAAAAAAATCTACACCAATCTAGATAATTAGATAGGAACTAAAATACCCATTTATTACACATATGGACATGTACACAGAAATAATTTGAAATTTATTATACAAAATATTCTCTTCTTAACAAGGAGTATGCCAAATGCTGTGGCAAAATAAATTGTTCATGTTCCTTCTTTAGAAAGTTGGTATTAGATATTTGGTCAATAATTTGTTTTCTTTAATTCTGTCACCTAATTTTATACTCTTTTTGCTAGCAATAAACTCCGATCATGCTGAAGTTTCTAGAATACCTATGAAACATGACTGATATTTCAGGGCAGCAATCACATGGCAACTTGCCCAATCGTTCGACCAGTTTCCCAGCCAGTTTGCTGAATTCAAGCATAAGTAAACTATGTTGGTGAGAAGTTTAGAAATATTAGAGTCATCTTCATTGTTATTTCAGAGTGCAGTTCTCAAAGTACCTTCGCAGTGTGTCTGATATGACAAAGAATTAATGAAAACCCTCCTGTTGAATATTTTCTTTTCCTGCCACCGTGAAGTGGCCAGGCTGCAAGAACCTGTTTTAGACACTCTGCTAATGAACAGTAAGACGGTGATGAACATGGACTGTGGTTTTTGAATTGAGATTTTCAGGAGAATTTAGAAACTTCAGATTTTGTGGACAGTTCAAATTTGCCCACACATGGGTGCACACATGCTCAGTTATTTGAAACTTGTGATAAAAACCTCTGTAACACTTGATTTAAACCTCATATTTTTACACAATAGTTTCTCTTTATGATACCCTCTGTGGGTGAACTCATACTTTATCATTTATTGAAATCTATTATTTGGAAGGTAATTTGGAACCGGAAATCCAAAAGCTGTGATGCTAATGAACCAACAAACAGCCTCTGTCCAAAGCAAAGTTGTTTCTCTTCCTTGAGTAGAATTCAGGAGCTTCAAGTTCTCTCCACCCTGAACTTTCTTGCTGTCTGCCTCCTCCACCAGGCGTTGCATATTGTATTCCACAAATAAGCAACTTGCCCTGGCCTTGGGACACTTTGTTTTAGGGTGAAGGTGGTCTTCTGGATTCTCTCCACGCTCTGCTCCGATTCACACTCAGGTGAGTCCCTCTGCCATCACAAGTTGGAACTCTTCCCCAAACCCTAACTAGTAGATGCTCCCCAGTGAGCAGGGTTCCTCAGGAGCAGGGCTCTATCTGCTTTGTACATTTTGCGGAGAAAGTGAAAGTACTTTAAAATAGGTGTCTGTAAATAACCCCACAATGCACCATTTAGACCACTGAGTTTATAGGTAGATGTATCGCCAGGGAGTAATTAGAAATAGAAAGATAATGTGCTAAGGCACTGGATGATAAGGAGCACAGCCGAGAACATGTATGGAAAACAAAATGTGAGCTTCCAGGCTTCAAGGCCGCAGCTGTAACAACCTACGGTTAATAGACATGTTAGTTTTTGAGAAAGGACTGGGTGAAATAGAAATTGCAGGCTTCAGAATGCTGCTGTAACTCAGTAGCTCAATCGACACTCACATGTGCCAGTGCTGTACTGGGTGATGCCTGTCTGGCCCCAGCCCTGGTACACAAACCTGGCATCCAGCCCTCCCTGGCGAGCAGAAAGCACCTTTTCTCATTAGCTGCCTATGATAGTGGCCTGGGAGTATGAGCATTTTTTCACCTTAGTTATCTTATCTTGCTCTGAATTTACAGAATTAGAAATACAAGGTATAATGTCAGGAACACTAATTCCCTGATTTACTAAATCTGCACCTTAACATTAAAATAAATAGTGTGGGCCAAAAATTCCATTTCATGATTTTCACTTTCACTGTTACAGAGATGTCTCCAGATTGATATTCTTTGAGATACAACTCACATACCATAGAATTTGCCTATTTGAAGTGTACAGTACAGTGATTAGAATATTCATAGAATCATACAACCATTGTTAGTGTCAGATTACAGAACATTTTCAATGGCCCCAAATCACCCTGTATCTCTTTTCAGTCATTCCCCACTCCCCTTCCTAGCCCCAGCCCACCAATATTACTTTCTCCCTCTGCTTTTGCAAGGGCCATGTCACAGAAATGACCCACTCCAAATAAACAGAAAACATTACCCTGAATCCTTCTCTTCTCCCCTTCATGTAAATATGAACATGTCAAACTTTGTGAATAAAGAGATGGTTTCATCCTTTTTGTCTGGATTGTCCCTGCGCACTTGGGACTCCCAAATGGCATTTCAACGTGTTACTGAGATCACTTCTACTTATGTGTATGTTTTAGGATTAGATTGGTTATTAACTTCTATTTAAATCTGCTTCTGTAAATTATGCCAAAAGTTTGCCTTGAGAACTCTATTTTTTTATTAAAATATAATGAAAGCTTTTCAAGGGAAAAGTGAATTTTTGTACCTCCGTGATTTGCATTGTTAATCCGTTAGTGTGTTTTAAGTTCACGGAGCCAACTAGGAGAATGCATCTCCCCTTACTGACTGCTGTGTGGGTAGTAAATTGATGCCAGTACCAAGTTTTTCTAATCTTGCTGTGCCTCAGCCAGTGAACTGTAAATGCAAAGGGTGTGTCATAATCAGAAATCAGAAATCAGGTCTGTTCACCAAATTTCAAAGTGATGTCTACTAAATTTTTTTGCCTGAACATAAAGAAGCTATAGTGGGTAGATTAGAGATCATTATCATCTTATTAATTTAATGTCTTCATCATTGGCTCATTGGCTCTTTTGCATGCATGCTTTAAAATGAAACCACAAGTGACCTTCATGTCTGCGTGCCACACTGTGTTTTCTTTGTTTATCTTACGCGCTTTTCCACATGAATCTCTTTCCTGGGACTCTCCAGCTTGGGATTCTCCAGGGTTTCTGCTCTCCTGAGGTCACCTATACGAAGCCCAACAGGCTGGTAGTCCTCTGCCAAGGGTGTCTTCCCTTTTTCTGGGCTTTCCAGCTGAAACACAAGTCTGTTCTACTGTGTTCTGTTTGTGGGTGAAGGGGAAGCAGCGGTGTCAGCTGATTTGGGAAATATGCTTGGATTCCATGATAATCCTTGGGCAAGGGCACCCCTGAGCCTCCATGTGCATCAATGAGTGTTGGAGGCTCTTGCAAAAGATACCGCTTACTTCGTAGATAAATTCTCATGCAAATATATTAGAATTTCAGAGGTCAATGAGATCATAAAGTATAAGGGGGAAGTATTTATTTTCCTACTGAAAAAAAAGTTCAAAATTTGAAGTGTGGACTTATGGTACTGCTGTGGGGTTTATGGAATGGGAATAGTGAATGATGTGCCTTGATTACAAAGGCTGGCTTCCCAGGCTTCTCTTCCAAAAACTGAAAGGAAGGGTAAAGGAAGAGGTGCACAGATAGGAGATCTGCCTCTGTGTGAACCGCAGAGGCTCAGCTCTTTGTGGGATGCTGACATGAGTGCCTTGTGGAGTGGCCCAGATGCACTACACTCATCAGATTTTTATCAATACTAATTTACTAATATCAATAATAATCTGTTTCCCAGTGGATCACTGTTTCCAGGCAAGGGCGACATCCTCCTTATGGCTCCCTGAGCTCTTCAATGTGGGTGTCAATAAAATGGACTGCTGCTCTCAAGCTATTGACAGTTATTAAAAATGACCTTGATGTAATTTCATGCCTATCAAAACAAAGAGCATATGCTAAGGGTTATGAGAAGCTGCAGTCCAGGCAGTGCTGACGGCCAGGAATAAGGGGTGGGCATCTCCCTGCGTCTCTGACCATTATTGGTTTTTTTGGCCTCTGCCTCTTGCCCTGGAACACTGTGGACTCCTAGGTGGAGGCCCCGCTCTCTGGAGGGCTTAATTGGAGCTATCTGGGGCCCTCGCTTGTGCTGTAAAGAGCTGCCAGAGCGCATCATCTCAGCAGCTAATGTGGTGTAGAATATCATAAGCACTGCTGCAGGCATTTGCCTACACCCAGCATGGGCTGATCAATACAGCCTGGCGGACACCCTGGCTCCTAGTGCACTGAGGACAACACACCACAGTGCTCTCCCTGTTTTTCCACTAGTTTGAAAACCTGCTTTGCTCTGTAACTGCGTGCTAGGACATACCAGCCATTTTAATAGACAGCCCTTGTATGCATAGCTGAAAAGCTACCAAGTGTGCGAATACCCAATAGCCAAAGAGTTTATTAATAATTACAACTAACACTGGAATATATGCACTTCCTTCGTGTGCACAGGAGTAGGATAATTATACTGAGAGAATCCAGAGAGGCAGCATAAAGTAATCAGTTGCCAAGAGTACAAACTTCTTTCAAATGCACTAGATTGCACGTCCTTCTGGGGAGTGGTCGAGTGTGGACTCCAGCTGCTTTGTATACTCTTAATTAAGTTCTATTGCGACCCATTCCCCTGGCTTGAGGGCTTGTTCATAAGGCAGAGAGCAGCTGTATACTATTATGCTTTCATTTTTAGAGGAGACATACCCTTCCTGAGATAAAGTTGCTGAGCTTCTTGCTTCCACAAAATAAGTCCTGGGCTATGGACTTTCCCTTACTAATAGGTGCTCCTACAGGAAACTGCAAAGGTCCTTCCAGTCATTCATTTCCCCATCATCAAACAATAGTTGCCCTGCTATGGTTTTTTAGGAGATATGGTAATGGTTTATATACAATTCAAAACAATTTCCTACTCATGAGATTTATAATTTCTTGAGATTGAGTGGCAAAACTAAATGATAAAGCAAACCCTACCTGAGAGATATGCGATGCTGATAGGTAACATCCACTGAGTTGTTAAATCAGAGACTTGGCTTTGACTTCATTTAATTTTTGACAATATCTGTCTTTATAGGATTAGAGGTTTCTGGACATTTCATTTAGTTTTTTACATGAGGGTGATAAATTCTGACTGGTTTGTCCATACATGTAGCTCATTCACCTCTGTGAGCAAATCACATATTTTAAAAACATTTAAAAGTTAGTCTTACAGATTGTACATCATGCATTGAGGCATACAGGTAGGCTTAAATGAAGGCCGTTGTTTGTGTCATATTTGTAAAGTGTGTGCATATGTGTGTGTCTGTGTGAGCATGTGTGTGTTTTTCTATAACTCCAAAATCTCCAAACATTTTAATGGTATAGCACACATAGCAATTTATAATGTGAGTGATTAAATATGATTGTTATGATTTTGTGATCATATACAACTCAAAATATGAGGGAAGTCAGCAGGACCTGTTTGCTCCTGGCTGCCGAAGGCTCAGAGATTTCACAATTTGTGCCCTGCTCACATCAACTAAGATCCCTGTGATGGTTCTGTACATCGCAGATGCCAGACAAGCACCACTCCTACAGCAGCCTCATCACAGGACAGCTGAAGAGTTCCAACCTGGGTGCAGGATGGCAGCTGAATAAGAACTAGTAAAACATTCTGAGGCACAGTCGCCACGCCACTCTGTGCTTTAATGAAATCTGTGACTTATATTTCAGCTATCTATTGTTCAAAAAAGAAGATATTGGCTTAAAAACTGCCAGTTACTAGTTACTATGTATTGTGGATGATGAGAGCCCAACCTTCAGGAATGTCTTAGCAGGGCATCCGTGTAGGCCTCTGGCAGCTGCAGGCACATGGAACAGGAGAGGACAGAAACCTGGGTTGTGGGACCTGGCAGGTCACAGTCATCCTGAAGTCCTGAGCATGCCAATTTGGATTCTCACAGTGCAGAGGCCTTGGGATGCTGAAACTTGTTACAAAGGTAGGGCTCCAAACCAGTGTTCCAGGGAACCGATGGAACCTGAATGGCCTGTACGTACCTTGGAGACCTCTAGGGGGCTCTTGACCTGATTGATGCATGGAGGTCACTTGTACCAGTGACTGAGTGGATGCACCTTTGGAGTTCAGGGTCTCAGTACACAAAAGCCCTTTGTGGTCACCCACCTAGGCCACACTCGCTGGGCATTTTCATCAGGAAGGATGATGAGTCTATATCCATAAATTTCCAGTGCTGTCTTGAGCTTGTGGCACAAGGAGCACTGCCCAGCAGACCAGCCTCCTCAAGGAACCCATGGAACTGATTTCTGCATACCACCAACTTCTGATTCATGGATTGTTTCAGTGCTCTTTAAGTTCTTGACCTGTGATTCCTGGGACTTGATTGTTATTATAGCAACCCCTATTTTCCCCCTACCTTGAATTGCTAATGATTTATTTTAGTGATGTTTAAATTAAGGTAAAAATTAGCAATACTCACAATTAACAAAAAATACTTCTAAAATTTCTGAGAAATTGGGGCAATATTTTGTTGTATCTATCTTTTAAATTTTTCCATGTTGCTATACTGCTCCAGGTAATTATACTCAAAGTTAATTTTGTATTGAGGCCCTGAATTCCAAAGGTATATCATGTACATATTCCTGTACAGACTAATTTTTTGTGAAGACTACTTTTTAAAATATTAGGAAGTTGGGCTGGGGATTTAGCTCAGTTGTTCTGCTGCCTGCCTTGTCAACACAAGGACCTGAGTTTGATCCCCAGTACCCCCCAAAAAAATAGGAAGTAAGATAAAAGGCACTACACATCCAAAAAATACTCTTAGCCTCTAATGTCTAGTTGTTTTTAAAGTACCTTGATAAGATGCATAAAATTAACTTCACACTTGAGTAGAACAATAAATTTAAGCAATTTTCCGAAAGACCAATGATTATGGACAATGCAACCTAACCCCTGCCTGATTATTTTTTGTTTCTCTTTACAATTCTTGCAGTTTGTTTTTAAATCTGCATGAAAGAAAAAATTACTTGACTAATTACAAATTTCTCTATAAAAGTTTGTTGGTGTCTCTCTTCTCTGTCTCCAGAGCTCCTCTTCATTAGGATTAGCAAGTTACTCACTAGGTGCTGGGGAATCATGCCAGAAAACCCCACCCTCCAGTGGTGTGTGTGCTGGTAGGGACAGAAACAATGAACCAACAAAGGGGAAAACTCTTTTATTACCTTCTCTCTTCAAGAACATTTTATACATATATGTATGTGCCAATTTATATAAATATTTATATATGCATAATACACACACTCCTATATATAATCATATATACATAGAAGGACATTTTTAGCAGAATAACACCCCACCTGTTTCTCCAAGTTTGTGCCTGAGAGTGAGCCTGATGGGTGAGAAACAGCTTCCCAGTAATGGCCTATATGTCAAGTGGTCATAAAAGTCACAGGTGACCAGGCTCACTCTTTATGATCCATGTTTCTTTTGTCCTCCTTCATTCACTTCTTCCTGAATGAATATGGGCAAAGTTGGATCTCTAGTGTGATTGATCATTTGCCTCCATATCACTAATTTTCAAATATGTCTTAGCTCATCCCTAGCAGCACAAATGAGAGGGCCTCATTTTCACCTTGCACTTTAGGCAATGGGACCCGCCTACTTGGTGCAGGAGGATATTTATCACAATGTGCACACACACACACACACACACACACACACACACACAATTCCACATCGAAACACCAAGCACCTCTGAACGTGAAGCTAAAGTGCTATGAGCAGTGACCTGAGTGAAGCCTGCTCCCTCCCTCTCTCTCTCTCTCTCTCTCTCACTCTCTCTCTCTGACCTGGTATAAACAAAGACTCTCCCAGGACTGAGTATCCACCCTCATGGTACGGTGCCTTAAGGAAAAGCTCTGCATGGCAGCATTATTATTTTCATCTCCCAAGCCCAGGAGAGTATCCAGTGTGCAGAAGACGTTTCATGAAGACAGCACGAGAAACTTCTAACTATTTGCCAGTCCCACATCTCCCTTGACAGGGTGGCCCTGGTTTTTCATGACAGGCTGATCTCAGGCTATCTGCCTATGCTTGTATCCACATTAAACTTGTGCTCATCTGTGACTCCCATGGGCTGAATACATATGCACATGCCAGTAACTCCCTACCTCACAAGCACATGCCCTTCTTCTGTGCCAAAAGTGCTATTGTTTGTGGAAATAATGTGTATATGATCGTTAATTTAATGTGTCAAGATGGTTTGGTCATGATATTCTGACATTTAGCCATACATCTTGATGGTGCTGTGTAAGTATTTTTTGGTTGGATTGACATTTAAATCTCAATGTTTTTATCTTTTGTTTTCCTTCTGCTTGGGAGGCAGGTGGTGGAAACACTGAGCTAAATCCCGGGCTAAATCTGAATGTTTTGAGTAAAGCAAATCACTCTATGTACTGTGAATGGTTTCATCCAATCAGCTGAAGGGCTTTCATAAACAGATTGAGCACCTCAAGGAAGAAGAGTTCTGGCTCAGTTGGATTTAACACTCGGGATGGCAATACCTTCTCTTCCCCGGGTCTCTTTCCTGCTTCATCAACTTCAGATTTGTCAGTCTCCAAAATCATGTATGCCAATTCCTTAACATTTTTTCTCTTTGTGTATGTATAAATGTGTATATTTGCTATATATAAAATTTCTGAGAAAAATCGGGCAGTTAGGGCCCTGTTTTAGCATGTCCCTTTTTGTTCCTAAGACTCTGTCCAAGTCAGGGGATGCTATAAGTATGTCTGGACTGGTCTGTCTGGGTAAGCATTAGCTAAAGGACACCAGGAACTGGCAAACTAGTGTAATCTTTGCAGAGGCTGCTTTTCACCTGTATGCAAATTCAGCTGTTCCTTGGAATGCTGGTTTGATAAGGAAACAAATCCAGCCAATGATGTCACTGTGATGTAGTCTAATCTATAAACTCCCTGCCTCTGAACACCACATGCATAAAAATTTACCCTCCTGGCCCCTCCTGTGTGTGCCAAGGAACACAATTGTAGACTACATATGCCTTTTGGATGTTGCTGAGCAGTGCTGTTGTGCTCGCCTCATGAGATTTTGCCCAGCAATGCTGTTGAAGGGTACTTACCTCCTGGGGACCTTCTGAGTGGTGTTGCTGGGCATGTGTGTACTTCTCATAGGCCCTTCCCTGGTAGTGTCAGTTAACACCGTCATCTCTTTAGTACTTGTTAGTAAGTCTCAGTGAACCTCATTTCGCACAAGCCGTCCTCAGGTTATTTTCTTCCATCCCTCAGGACCCTACTCACTGCCCTAGCACAGCTGGACTTTGGATGTTGCAATTCGCAAATTGTATGCATATAAATACGTGTACATGTATGTGTGTTTGTGTGTGTATGTGTGTGTGCACATCCTGTAAATTCTGCCCACCACTGCCTAACAGAATGCCAGAATAAAAATACTCACCTTCTTTTGGTTAGAAAAGCTGCCCTTTTTTGTTAAAAAGATCCCATTTTCTGGCTTTCCTCCTGTCTCCTCCTTTATCCTCTAGGTGGAGAGCAAACCTGTTGGTTCCTTGGACTGAAGAAGCACCTGTCTTCTCACACTAGAAAAGCCTGGTCCATGGGTCTACAGGGGCAGATATTTATTATAATTGGACAACTAACATCGATTTTATATTTTTCTATTATCCTAATTCTCATACCTCTTACAAGTTTAATAGAAAATAGATTACTCAAATGAAGAGCCCTTATAGTATAATCATTACTTTGGTCTTGTAAGCCAAAAACGGAGACCCCTTGGTCTCCTTGGGACACCACTGAAGGAAGAAGTACAAAGCTCCACCATCAGCACCCAAAGTTGAAATTCTTTTTAAACTACTCCTTGAGCAATACCCTTATTCATATAAAATTCCAGGTCATCAAGTTAGAAAAACACCAATGCAGGCAAGGAGGAGACCTGGTTGTCAAAACTCCACCTTTACTGATCTGCTAACTAAACTAGAGGAGAGGCTATAATGGAGAAGGTTTTTGACTTGTGAAGAAAAATAGGAACAAATTGTAACACACTTGACATCTGGGAATGCCAGGCAAGGAACATGAGGTCAGATTTTACCCAAGCTTAGGGCAAGCAAAAACTATCTGCCTGCAAAACAAAGGGGGAATTAGAGGGCAATGCCTTCATCTTCTCCCTGTCCTGAATAGGAAATATAATAACAGCAATGAAATAGTATTCCAGAAGAATGTGTCACTATAGGCCTATTGCAACCCAATCTGTTGTTTTTGAAAGGGAGATTAAACCCAGTTTTTCTCTCTGAGCTACATCCAAGCCCCACTTTGTTCATTTGTTTGTTTATTTGTTTGTTTTAGACAGGGTATTTCTAAGTCATTTGTTTCCTCAGGCTGGACTTGCTCTTGCAGTTCTCCTGCCTCAGTTTCCAGACTGCTGGGATTATGGACATGTCTGACCTTGCCCAGCTTCCAACTCTATATTAATCTCAAACTTAAACTGTCAGTATAGTTGAAGGGTCCAGTTAGGTTCTCTCCATTCTAATGTGCCAGGTTGTTTCTGTTTCTCTGTGCCTGAAAAAGTACAGACCAGATGCTCTTTGCAAAAGACAGGTTTCCATTTAGTTCCTGTAATTCCTAGAGAAAAGAAATAGGCCAAATATTAATTCAGTGTCAATAATAGTAGTAATCCACACGGATGTCACCATGCATGAGTCTGAAGGAGGCCAGACAAAATAAAAAGATAGAGATAAATGTGACCATCTTGTACTTAGTGTAACTACAAAATTCCAGATAATTTAAATTTAAAAACAAAACAAAACTGAAGCTATGAAAGACAGGATAAGACTATACAAGCCATAACACATGTGCAAAAAAAATAGGCGAAAAAATTATTCAGGTCTACAACTTATTTGTACTAGAATTTATTCTGGAATTTAAAAAAACAAAACAAAACAAAAAGAGTATGTAAAACAGTAGAAAAGATTCAAAGAGCCAAGAAGTAAACTGATGAGCACAGAAATAGATCAGAAAAAATTATTCATCCTGAAAGCTAGGTTGACAATGTGAATAATGAGAGAAAAATTGAGACAGAAAAGAGAAAAACAAGGTTTAATGTAATCATTACTAATAGCATTATAATCAGTGTCCCTGAAAGTTGGCACTGAGACTAAACGGCAGGTAATATTGCTTATAAGGACCTCTAATATGGACATCTCAAGGACTTCATAGAGATGTTTAATACTAGGATGATAACTATTTTGAAGATGCTTATCTCTTCCAATAATCTTATCATGTTTATGATACTTATACATCCATAATTATATGAATATTGTTCCCACCTTAAAGATAAGGCGACTGAGGCACCACAATTTCAAAGCTTGCCACAATCATGAATTTCTTTAATCATAAAACCAGAAGTTGAATTTCCACGTCACCTCCAGAGAGGTTAGACTTCCAGCCATTCTGCAAGGCTGGTGTGATTCCCTTTTCAGTGAAATAATGAGCAAAAGTTTTCAAAATCTTTGAGAAATGAATTTTCTGAAGTATCTTAATTTAATAGTAAACTATTCTATACTTAAATGTTTACTGTAAACATATAGTAGATATGATGAAAGGAAAGGAAGCAGTGAAAGAGAGAGAAAGGAGTGTGTAGGAGACTGAAAATTCTTGCTTTAGAAAGTACGAAGTTGGAAGAAATTACGTAGATGTTTAAGATCTAACTTAAAAGGTAATAATAGCGGAATTACAAAAGGTTGTATGATTTTAAAATGCAGTAAATATCTAAATGAAAAAACTTATTATAAGAAAAAGATGCATTGCCAAGAATGACTGAATAAAGATATTTCAAACAAGAAAGATTATTTTGAATATTTTGTGGGAGAGTAATGGCAATGAGTCTTTTATTGTAATAATTTTTAAATTTAAGTACTATTGTTGTTAATCACACCCAGTATGCACATATTCACATATATACGTATGTAATTGCTTTATAGTATACATTACACGTACTTCATAATGAAACACCTTATGTATATTTTGTATATACACATACATATTTAAAATGTACATGTGTGTATAAAATATGACAGTTTAATCCATATTTATCACAGCAAAACCAATAGACCTTGCGTTCATGAAATACACATAAAAGTAGGATAAGTGTAATATTGGCAGTGTGAAGGTATCCATCAGAACTAAATGCAAATACTTAAAAGTGGTGCCCCGGTGGATTCTGTTCCCAGAGAGGATCAGAAAGGAGCAGGAACCTGTCTCCAGCTGCGGAATGGTTGTGCCAGTAGAACCTGTCCAGGGTGCCTATGTCAGAGATACTGGAGGCCACAAAGGTTTGCAATTTTCGAGGAAGGTTCAGAGCCTGGGATGTGACTAATTTGGAGCAGTTAACTCTTAGAGTGGAAGCCGCTCACCTCCCTCCAACCATCTTGAGGGAGCTGGGGTGGGCAGAAGACTCAGTCATGTAAGCATCAGGGATCTGTGATCAAATCGCATTCATTACTTCTGATCACAGAGGTACAGGCAGCGTGGGTGATTATTGCTGTTTCCCTCCCCATATCCATGCCAGCACCTTCCCCTTTGGCTGAAGTGATTTCCAGGGCATTTACAGGGCTGGAATTTATTTTTTTTTACCCAACATTATAGTTTATCTCTTCATGTCCTCCCAAAGCCTCATATGCTTATAGGTGGGGCTTGGGAGAAGCCGTATGTCATGGATGTGTCATGCTTCTCAAAGGAGTAGTCCACCGATGAGTTTATACCTAAATTTAATTTAGGAGTTGAAGCCTGGTTGAAGGAAGTTACCAGGGGTGGGGGCTTGGCCTTGAGGGGTCTATCTCCTTTCCTCTTCCCTTGATCCCCCTCTCTCTCTGCTTTCTGCCTGCTATGCCATGAACAATCCTTCTTTGCCATTTGCCTCTGCCATGCCACCCTGCCTGGGAGCTAGCTGGCTATGGATTGAAACCTCTACAAATTGAAAGCCAAAATAAACCTTTCCTGCTTCAATTTGTGGTGTCAGGTATTGTTTCTCATCAGTGACAAAGTAACTAAGACACACTGCTTGTTTTTCTCCTTTTGGGAGCAAGATATCAAAAGCAGGACATTTATAAACAACTGCATAATATGTGCGAAAAAATTAGAGAGTGACAACATATGTCCAGGGAAAGAGGCAGGCTCTGTTTCTTCAGTTTACCTCAAGCATCACTTGGGCTATACTTGTTTTTTTGTTTGTTTGTTTGTCTGTTGAGACAGGGTCTCACAAAGTAGTTGAGACTGACCTGGAACTCACTATGCAGCCCAGGCTGGTCTCAAACTCGCAGCCATCCTCCTGCCTCAGCCTCCCAAGTGCTGGGATTACAGGCGTGCACCACCACACCCGACATGCATTTTTTCACATACTATCCTGAGCATTTCTTGGGGAGATGTCATTTCAATCATTCGATTCTTGCATTGAATAAATTTAACAGAATTGCTGTCTTTGTATTTCCTACTATGTTATTTTATAAAAATCAATGAAAATGTGCAATCTGGTCATCATGTATTTAAGTAATTGGACTGGTAAGTTGTTGAATTTGCAGCAGATTCTGAGCACGCAGACATTCTACAACAATAAACAATTAACAAAGACAACGTGGGAACCTGATTTTCAGAGTTGAAACACTGTAAGGTTCAAATGCTCAGTTTTCAACCAAAAGCTCACAAGAAATACAAAGCAATAAAACATGACCCATTCAAGAGGAAAAAAGTTAACTGCTAGTGTCCCTTGAAAAATATCAGCTGGATGATCTATTACAGAAAGACTATAAAACAACTGTCTTGAAGATGCTCAGAAACCAAAGAAAGATGTTCAGAAAGTCAATAAAATGCTGGGTGAAAAAAGGATAGTATTCAAAAAAAAAAAAAAGACTACCTCCGGTAAACCAAAAAAAATTTGGAGCTGAAGCAATGCAATGACTGAAATGAAAGGTTCACTAGAGCAGTTCAAAAGCAGATTGGAGCAGGCCAAAAAAATATTAGTTTAATGTATACAAAAACATGTAATTTTTTTTCTCATTGAGTTTATTGGTACATTTTAGGTATGCAGTACAGTTACATTCATCATTGGGATCTTGTACTTTTACATGACACTGATCATTGGAGTCTTGTGCCTTTTACATGACAGGTCTTGGTTCTCATTTTTCCCCTGTCCCTGCCCTCCCTTCACCCCCCCATTTACCAACATTTTATTTCCATTTTTAAATTTTCTCATATTTTTTTCTTTTCCCTTATACCTTTCTCCTACCCTTCCCACTTTCCCCACACCTTTAGCTGTTTTCTTCCTATTTCACATTGTCAATTATCTCATTAGGGTCTCACGTACTATTATATTTTTCACACCACAGAAATTATTCGGTATTTACACATGTGTGACTTATTTATTTCACTTAGGAGTGTGTCCTCAATATGTATCCATTTTCCTATCAATGAATCTAATTTATCATTCTTTATGGCTGTGTAGTATTCCATTTTATAGGAAAACCACATCTTCTTTCTCCAGTGTCCAACCGATGGGCAAATGGGCTGTTTCCAAGTTTTAGCTATTACAAGCTGTGCTATTATAAACATAGGTGTGCATATATCACTGTGATATGATTCTTTTAAATCTTTTGGAAAGATACCCAGCAGAGGGATGGATGGGTCAAGTGGAACCTCTAGTCCCAGCTCTTTGAGGTAAGATGTAATTTTTTGACTCAACAAGTAAAAATGTTAGAGACAGAGCTATGATGGAGGAGAGATTTTATATATCACTGAAGTTAAGATGGTATAAATTCATATTCAAGTGTTAAAATGTCAAGATGCTTAATGTTATCTGCCTGGTAACCACATGGAAAATAGAAATAAAAGTAAATGAGAAAGAAATTAAAAATTTTCACTATTAAAAATCAATTGAAGAAAAAGAAAAAAGGACTGTCATGTCGGGAAAAGTGGAGGCATACTAAAGCTATGAGGCATATAGAAAACAAGTGACAGAAATAACTCCCAAGTTATCCTTAATTTCTTTAAATATAAATGCATTAAACTGTCCAATGAAGACAAAGATTAGCAGTCTCAATTTTAAAATAAAATTTAACCCATGTATATGCTGCTTTCTTTCTTTTTTTTTTTTTTTTTTTTTTTTTTTTTTTTTTTGGTACTAGGGATTGAACTCGGGTCCTTGCGCTTGCAAGGCAGGCCACCGAACCACTGAGCTAAATCCCCAGCCCAATATATGCTGCTTTCAAAGGACTCATTTTTGACACATCAGCAAAGATAAGTGAAAGTGGTAACACAATCTGCAGCATGGGCGACAGGACAGTCTACTGAATGAAATAAGCATGTGCCAAAAGAGTCAAGTCTGGTTTGATTTTACTTCGGCTCATGAACTTAACTCATTCTATGATTCTGAGGAAGATGGCTGCTTTCATGTTTGTGGGGGGAAGACGGCCACAGTCAGGTTCCGTACCTGATGCAGAGCTCTCGAAATGAAACAAAATTTTGCCAGATGCTTCTGTTGGCTAACTGGATTGTTTACCAACAGAAGCATTCATGAACCAAGGTATTCCTGTATTTGTATGAGATAATTAGATGGCCCAAATCTTAAAGACAGAAAATAGAAAGGGGATTGCCAGGGACAGGAGAGAGAAGAGTACAGAGAGTTAGCATTTAATGAATATAATTTTTAGTATTACAAGATGAGATGAAATAGGAAGATGTATGCACAACTTATAATATATTTTAGTAACACTGAATTGTACATTTAAAATTATTAAGATGGTAAATTTTATGTTATGTGTATTTTTCCACAATAAAAATAATCTGTGCTGTAAGTCTTTCACAATAACCCATCAGAAAAAAATGAAAAATTATGAGGTTTTGTACAGAACAACACCACAGACCTCTCTGTGGTGTTTAAAGATTATAAAGCAATAAATTATCTATATTTAGTTAGGTAATGAAGAAAAAGGCAACCAACAAAGGTGCTCAAAATCTGAGATAATGTAGGCTTTTCTCCAGTAAGTATTTGAACATTCTGCTTCAAATGGAAACTCAAAGAGCTGAAGTTATATACAGCTAGACCTTTCTGTAAGGTGCAAACCAGTAGCTGTCCTTCTGAGGAGACCTGAAATGCTCATTTGCCATGGAGCTAAAAGTCCCAAGAGACTGTGAGTCACTTCCAGAGAGCTTACTGAGGAAGAAACTATAAAAGCTTTCAAGTAATAAGATAAGAAGACATTAACTCTCCAAAGAAATTATCAAGAAACACATCCACATCCCAATTTGTGTTTTTCTAGACAGAATAACACTTATTTGGCACTGTAGTGCACATAGTTTGGCAACCCCAGGAAGAGGAACGCACACAGGAGGACTCTGGCTGGATCTACTAGGACAAGGTTGTCACATCCAATATAGGTGGTCCTGGGACTTTCTAGGAATGTTTATGTCATGAGAGGGAATTTACTCACCCACCCACACATCTTAAACTGTACCATCAGGGGCCCTAGAGAGATCTGACTTGGGCCAGCACCTGTGAAAGGCATTAAATCAGCTATGAATTAGGGCCTACCCACTCTGGTGATATCAGTTTCCACTCCGAGTAGCACTTTCTTGGGAGATATAGACACTAAATGCTCTTTTGCCGCGATGGCCTCTGATCTAACCAACTGTGTGTGGCTCTAGAGGACTCTCCATAGGGCTCTTGCCAGCACCTGTGAAAGGCATTAAATCAGCTATGAATTAGGGCCTACCCACTCTGGTGATATCAAAGTTTCCACTCCGAGTAGCACTTTCTTGGGAGATATAGACACTAAATGCTCTTTTGCCACGATGGCCTCTGATCTAACCAACTGTGTGTGGCTCTAGAGGACTCTCCATAGGGCTCGCAATTCTTAATCAGAGAGACAGCATTTACCTCCTGTGTCCCTCTACCCACTTCCCCCATACGCTTGTCTAGTATACTAAAAAATCAGACATTACTTCTCGATCAGTGAACTTCTTTACTTCTTGCCTTCTAACTCAACTCAGCTTTGTTTACCAAGAGAAGTGACTCCTTTGGAAACCAGATTAGAAAATAGGAAACCACCTATAGGGCTTTTACTGCAGGGTGCCCTTCGGTACTACATGCCATGTTTAATTCAGCAATGTGTGGACGGACTTATGATTTGAGCTATGTAAAACTACCAAATTGTCTAGTTCAAAACTTTAGAATGTTTTAAGTTTCATGTAGTTCTACTTGAACAATTTTTCAGTCAAACTCTTATAAATAAGGAAAAATACCTTAGCTCTCAGAATTAGCAATTCACCATTCTAAAAAATAGAAACTGTTTTACTTTGAAGATGTGTCATATTAAAAAAGCAATTTTTTCCACATCTAAAATTGAGTAAAAAGCCTCTGCACAACTCTTTTCTCAAAGTATTAACTGTTGTTCATTATATAATGTATCTGTTTCTATAACTTTTACTTTAAGAATTTACCAATTAAAAATAATATGTGTTGTATTATCATATTATACTTATTTTTAATTCTCAACTAATTAAGCATAATCAAATGATGATTGTCACCTTAATAAAAAGTTATTTGTTGTAGTAGTCAAGATCAACGTGAGGGCTTCAAGCCACAAGTGTTCTACTTCTGAACTATACCCCTAGTCTTAATTTTATTTAATTTTAAAACAGGGTCTCTCTAAATTGTCCAGGGTAGGCTCAAATTAGCAATCTTATGTCTCGTTTTCCCAAGAAATTGAGATTACGTGTATGTGCTACCTTGTCTGCCCCAAAATTTCATATTTTTTACATGATTTAAATAACTTCACTAATTTTCTGCAATATCCTTTACAACATATTTTTATTCAGCTGGGTGCTATAAAACGTTTCATTATACCATTCATCATATAATCTCTTCAGTTTTGAGTTGTACACTTGTAATTGCATTGTTATGAGTAAGTACTGGACAAATGACAGTCATGCAGTAGAAATACAATGTGTTAGTCATCTTAACATTTGCCTCTGAACTTAGCTATTCTATTTTTATTATCTATGTTATAAACTTTTTGCACAATGTCAACATCAGGTTTGTTGATTCTTTTTTTTTTCTGTTAAGCAGTCTTACAACTATTAATTTAAAAAAACATAAATTCTACAGAATATTGTGGTTTAAATCTTTGACTCTGCAGTACCGTCTCATCCTTGGCTTGGGGTGAGGTACAGACCTGCACTCTCTTCTCCTCTTATTGCTCGCCACGGCTCCTTTCCCAGTGCTTGTGTCTCTGGCCTTAAGTGAGCCTTAAGATGTGTGCTTAATTTCTTGGTTTGTTGCTTCTAGAAGAAAAGGGAGAAAGCAGTATAGTGGAGTTACATGAGCACCAGACAAGTGACCTGGGAAGCATGACCTTTCCTCTAGTGGGCTGGCCACAGCTAGACAAATCACTTTCAAACATTTGTCAGTTGTTCACCAATAAAATTAGGACTGTGTGCTGACCTTTGTTTAGTTCCCTAAACAACATCTTCAGATTCCACCCATCAAAGGTATACCCGCTCCATGTGCATGATCCTATAGGAAGCTTCCCAGAGGTCACATAGCCAGTGATAGACCCAGGACACTTGGCCCATGTGTGCTCCAGTGGGAACTCTGGGCTGTGTTGCCTCCCTCTCCTTAGACAGGGCACTATGTGCTCGGAATTTCTACTGAACCTGTACTAAATCCAAAACTGCATCTGTAGCTCATGGAGTCATTGCCAAAGGAAGCTATCTTAGGTTGTGAAAAGCTGGCCAGTTTAGACCACAGTTTAGGACGGCTGGAATTACTCCCACACACAACCAACCACTGCGTCTAATACCCGGCTCCACTGAGAAGTTACAATACAGCAGTTTAACATACCACCAAAAACTAAATTCCCAAACAACTTAATTTTAGTTCCTAGGTTCATACTACCCAGGTTCCTTTTAAACACTAATGACTGAATTGCATAGCACTGACTAAATACACAGTTCACTGCAAAGTATAGTGCTTGTACATGTACTTTACAAGTAATCAGTGTTAAAGTAAGGCTTTTATCCTCTTTGGGTCATTTCTATTAACATTTTATTTTTAATATGTATATGTATGTAATATATATACATATATATAGACATAATATAATATATTAATATATAATATAATATATACACACACACATAAGTATGTTTCTCAGCTCTCCTCTTAAGTCTTTGGTCCCATTGTGGAAATCTAAAAGTGCCCAGGCCTCCTTAGCACATGCCAGTGACAGGTGACTGTGCAGAGAGAAGCTTGGGCTTTCCATCCATATGCTCATATGCTCATCTGGGAGTCAAGCCCACATAACCAGGGTGGACACTGAAAAGTCAAACACATTGTTCCTATCCTGATTTCTTTGGTAAACGAAGTGCCATAATTTCTGATGCTGCCTGGGTACTTTAACGGGCAGCTGAAACTGCTGGACAAGGTAGTAAACTGTTGGGTTTTCAAGGACTTCAGTGAAAACAAAATCAGTTGCTTTGTGTCATAACATTTTGGCTTAGTTCATAACTTTTGATATACAGTGCTTGTTGTCAAGGTGCTTAAAATTTGTATTTGGCTTTTAAAGTAACTTCCAATAACTTAATATTTATTTTAAATAATTAGTAGGACTGCTAACTTTTCAGTTGTATAGATAGTAAAATTTTCAGGCAACAATTTGTTTTTAAAAATGTTATATAGATTTTTGCTTTGCTGTGCATGGTATGAAATGTTGTAACAATATTCTGGTAAATATTTGATTCATTTGAACACTTTTAAAGGAATATTTTTAATCCATAGTTATATCCTGAATCACTGTCTTACAAATTAAAGGCCTTTCCCCAAGATGTATAACCCTGGAGAAGATCACTTAGTTTAAACCTGAATTTTTAAGAAAGAGTTGGATAGGAAAGAAACTTTGTCTGTCAAGGCATTTAATTCAAGTGGCACATTCAAGTTATAGTGAGTTAATGGAGGAATATAAATTTTTGTAACTATCCTATTATGTCTACTGCTTCCTTGCAGGACTTTCTTGTTTTAGGGATTTTTAAAAAATCTGTTCTGTGTCCCAATAAAAAGTAGCTCTCAAGAAAACAGATTACATTTCAGGGGGTATGCTTTGGAAACTATCTTCTTGTTGGCCCCTTAATAAACCTGTACACATTTCTATTTAAAAGGCATGTCCAACAGTTATCTGTTCAAATTAGAATGAAAGGACAGCCTATGAGATCACCTTTATCTTCATATGGTTGTTCTTGGTGGCCAACAAGCAGAGCACTCCAGACCACATAAAAGCAGTAAATCCTTCTTCCTGATGTCTTATTCCCCGTTTCTTGTAGAATGACTACTCCAGACCACTAGCAATTGCTTTTCTGTGTCCACCGGTCCACTGTGTAAAGGCAGCAAACAGGCTGATCCCCTAAAAGGAGGATCTGAGGAACATGTATGGGTTTCTTGATGCATGCCACTGCCCAAGAGATGACATGAGGTCCCATAGACTCACAAGAAGATAAGACTGCAAAAATGCAGGGAAGAGCCCTCTCCTTACTATGGAAACCTTTCCTCAGCCTCTGTGGGATCCTCTTTTGTCAGAACTCACATCACATCGATGAGAGTGATAACTTAGAGTGACTAACACCTTGAAAATATCAACTTTTCCCATTTTTAAGATGAGAGCATCAGTGACTTAAAACTTACCATTTCTATCTCTTATTTTGTCACCACTATTTAAAGTTGCTACAAAACATTAATATCTATGAAGAACATACATATTATATTACAGCATTTACCCTCTGACATATAAAGTTTTGTTTCTCAGTACTATATTTTAATTTAACCCCCCAATTTAGAAGTTTTAAATGTTTTAGTTAATATTTATCCATATTTACTGTGTTCTTTGCTCATGATTCTTTTCACTCTTTTTAAGTTGCTTATTCAGATTAATGGGCTTCATTTTGACAGAATCATGCAGGCAAGTAACATGTGTTTTGATCATTTTCATGCACCCCCATACCAACTTTTTTGTCCTGTCCTCCCTCCTGGTTTCACATTTTGGGGAGGATTTTAAATGGGTGTAATGCATTTTGGGCAAAATCATGTCACGTTACCAGTCTTTACAGTTTCTCTCTCTCCCCTTATTCCCTTCCTCGCATCTAATAATAGTCTTCTGTTTACTTTGTCATTTTTAGATTCCATGTATTAGGCAAAGCTCCCAATATTTGTGTATCTGAGTCTAGCTTATTCTAGCTTATTTCACTCAATATGGTAGTCTTCAAGTCCATACATTTTCTTGCAAATGACAGAATGTTATTGTTTGTGGCTGAATAATGCACACACACACACACACACACACACACACACACACACACACACACTTTATTTTTTGGTACCAGTGATCGAACTCAGGAGATCGAACTTAGGTCCTTGCGCTTGGGAGGCAGATGGCAGAACCACTGAGCTAAATCCCCGGCCCATATCATGTTTCTTTATTCATCTGTTTTTGGGTATCTAGGCTGGTTGCATGCCTTAGTTTGGGCCATAATAAACATATGTATGTATGTAACCCTATAGTATGTTTATACTAAGCAATGGTAATAGCTGGATCAAATAGTAGCTCTATTTTTAGGGTTTTAAAAATAACTTTCATACTGATTTTCATAGATTTCCATACTTACATTCTCACCAGTAGTATTTCTTAAGAATGCAAAAAAAAATGAACACCAGGCAGACAAATGACCCCACTGATTAATGGCCAAAAGCATTCAAAGACACTTCTCAAAAGAAGTTCAAATAGCTAATAAGTATATGAAAACATGTTCAAAGTTTGTCATCAGAGAAATGCAAATTTCACTTTAGTCAAGAACGACTGGCATCAAAGTTCCTTTTTTGTACTGAGGATACTGCTTTAAGCTTATTTTCCTTCTTTAAGTGCATACTTTAGAAGTAGCTCTGGGAGGAACTCTTAGTAAAAACACCAAATATTTTGCAGTATGTGAGAAAAAAGTTCTGAAATGATATACAATATTTGAAATGCAGTTTTGTAGTATGTTCAGTTCTACATAGGTAACTATGTTGTCTAGTGATTTGAAGACAGTCCACTCTTCTCAGTTTTCAAAACATCTGTTGTCAGCCTAGAATTCTACTGTATGTGATTTATATTTTCTCTGACTTTTCATTCACACACACACACACACACATACACACATTAATTTCACCCATTTCTATATATAACCCAATAAAATTTAGTAGTAAAAAATATACAGAAAATATTTTTAGGATATTTTCACCACCCTTGAAGGAAAATGTATGCTCATTTGCCACGTCTCCCCATTCTTGTATCTCGCCTAGGCAATTACAGTTTTATTTCTATTTTTACATATTTATCTTTTGGAAGATTTCATGTAAATGGAACCATACAATATGAGCTGTGTCTGACTTCTTTCACTTAGCATAATGTTTTTGAGTTTATCCACATGACAATTTATGTACTTTATATTCTCTTATTGACAACGTATTTTCCATGGATATATCACATTTTCTAACTCAATTGACTAGTTTTTGGACTTTTGAGCTATTTCTATTTTTGTCTCTTATGAATAACTCTGCTCTGAGTGTTTATGTCTTGATTTCTGTATGAACATATATTTTCATTTTTTTCCAACTACATATCTAGGAATCTAATTTTTGAGTTATATGGTACTCTTCATTTAAAAATCTCCCAAATTGTTTTCCAAACAATGTTGGAATTTTATATTCGCCAGGAATGCATGAGGAACCCCAACCTCTCTGCCAATTTTGGTCATTTTTCTTCTTGACTATAGAGAAGGCAGGAAGTGTTATCTCATTATGTTTTTATTTGCATTTACCTAAAGACTAATGATGTAGAGAATATTTTTATCTTTTCATTGGCTGTTTACATACACTCTCAGAAGAAATGTCAATTTAAATCCTTTGCCCATTTTAATTGAATAATTTGACTTTTTAGTGTTGAGATTCGATCTTTGTTTTAATTTTTTTAAATTTTACAGTAAAAGATACACTGCCATTAATCTCCTTCAAATACTCCCTTTGATTTAAACATTTTCATTCTTGCCACTTTCTGTAGCATCTCTGCAAGTCATCATTCTTGAATAATTTCTCTACGTCTGACAAAAAATATGGCAAATACTGCTATCTGTTGCCATCCAGTGGAAAGGCAGGATTGTAAAAAAAATTTACAGTGTGTAATCTACTTTATCCACTGGATCTGGCACCATGCTAATTCTTACTGTTACCTAAAGTTAACAAAAAAAGGTTAATGTTTTCAATTGATTTAGGACACTGAGGGAGCCATGCCAATATGATTAATGACACTTGGGAAAGAGAACTTCAAGAATTGCTTCAGGAAGTGGTAAGGAAGTCAGGCATGGTGGTATATACTTGTAGTCCCAGCACTCAGGAGGCGGAAGCAGGAGGACTGCTATGAGTTCAAGGCCAGCCTAGGCTACATAGTTAAGGCCAACCTGAACTATATAGGAAGACCCTATCTCCTAGGAGAGATTCAGGAGGCGGAAGCAGGAGGACTGCTATGAGTTCAAGGCCAGCCTAGGCTACATAGTTAAGGCCAACCTGAACTATATAGGAAGACCCTATCTCAACTAGGAGAGAGAGAGAGAGAGAAGAAAGAAAGCAAGAAAGCAAGAAAGCAGGAAAGAAGAAAAGACGAACAGAAAGTGGCAAAGGTGAGGTAAGTGTGCTCAAAGTGATAGGGAGTGTCTGAGTCACTTTTGCCATTTCTGGGACAAAATATACTACATCTGCAATTTATAGGGGATGTTTATTTTGGTTCACATTTTAGAAGTTTCATTCCATGTCCCGCAGGTTCAAACACAGGAATCACATGGTGGAAGGGTCTGGTGGAGGAAATCCGTTCACATCATAGTGGTCTGGAAGAAAAGAGAGAAGGAAGGAGCCAGCGGGGAGTAAACTCTTCCAGGTCATGCCCTGGTGACCCACTCCTCTAACTAGAATCCATTCCTAGTAGCAAGTCAGCTATCCCACCTCCATGAACCAATCACCTCCAAAAGGTCCCACATTTGAGTGCATGAGGTATTGGCGGACACCCCCGGTTTCAGTCATAACAGGGAATTATTTGAAGAGGATGAATGTCAATGTGTTTTCTCCTATCATCAAATTTTTTTTAAGTTTAAGCATTCATTGTGTTTTCAATCACATGTGAGTAAATGTCTCAGGCATAAAAGTCTACAAAATCTTCCTTGGAAATCAGTTGAAATAGGTTGAAGGGTATCAAAGTCTTCTACTAATGTTGATTCTTCCACTTCTATTAGGGTCTAAACCCATGAAGAAAATTTCTTATACTCTGTCTTTAACATGTACTTACAAAACAGTGATCTTTCAATATTTGTAGAAAAAAAAAGTCTTCTCTATTGACTTTAATAGTTTCTTTCCAAAGATTATATAGATATTCATCTAAACTTCCTTAGGGGAATGAATGTACATTTACTTGTGTGTGTCATACATGTAAGGTTTTAATTTTCTCAGAGCTCAACTTTTCTGTATGGTATGATAAAAGGGTACACTTTGATTTATTTTTCAGAACAATCCCCCCAGAACTAGTTTTGAATATTCTCTCTCTCTGTGGTTTATTTGAATAAAGGAACATCCCACCACAATAAGTGGGATGAAAACATGTGGTGAAAATCTAAATTTGTATTATTGTAAACTCAAAAAAGTCAAATGGCAGTCTGTAGTATCACAAAGGCATAATGGAAAGATTAGTGGAAACTAAAGGTTAGTGAAATATATGCCTTCTAGTAATTCCTTTATCCCATGGTTGATAGCTCCAAGACCCTTAACCAGCTAAGCATTACACTTTTCTACTGTAAATTTGTACTTTGGCATAATAGTAGCCAGGTTGGGGGGGTCTTAGTACCTTTCCCTGAAGGATGCAGGAAGCAATCTAAGCGTTTCCACTTGGTATGATGAACAGCAAGGTGTGTGCATGTGTGTAAAAATGCAAAATGGAAATTTTACCCACATTATGCTCTAACTGGTTTGGACTATGTTTACCCAAGCATCATTGAGGGGCCAATAGACCCAAACCACTCCAACATTTGTTAAAACAAAAGTTTTCTGTTTATTTTTTCTAGTAGAAGTAGCTCACTTCAGTACATGAAAAAACAGATTTGCAAGTTTTGGAGGTCAAAAGTGAATAATTGGATTACTCATGCCTGGATGATGAAGATGATCCATTGTCATAAAATACATATTTTTGTAACAGAAGAGTGGTGTAGGTGTATATGATGATGATGATGATGATGATGATGATGATGACAACATTGGCCATGTAAGTCAAAATTTCCTGTGACAGTAAAATGAAGCAAGAATTAACTGATACAGCCACAGGGAATGTAGACCTCCTTGATTCAGATAATGAAGGAAATAGCAATGTGAGTATATATTTGACTAGTTGAAATGTTGCAAAATGGCCATGCAACCAAATGGAATCATCCAATGTTAGAACAAGGTCCAAAACATATGGCGAGGGGCTTGGCAGGGGTGAAATGTACTGGACAGAATTCTAGCACTCTCATTCAGTATTGGAAATTATAGCAATAAAAAAGGGAAAAGAAAAAAATGTGAGAGAATGAAAAGATGAAACTAAGTGTTTGTAGATGGGAAGGGGAGGAGGGGGTAAAGGGAGGGAAGGGGTAAGAGGAAAAAATGAGAATCAAGACTTGTCATGTAGAGGTACAAAATCCCAACAATGAATGTAACTGTAGTGTATCCCTAAAATGTACCAATAAACTCAATTAAAGCTGAAAAAAAAAAGAAATTATAGCAGATGAAATGCTAAAATATGCTGTGAAAGAAGATGAACCTTTGAGTTACAACCAGCCTCACATACGATCAACTTGGGTTGTGACCAGAATTTTAGTGTTAATTTACCACCAAATTCTTGAGTTATGACTTGAATGACAGCCACTTGTGCTTCCAAATGGGTGCAAATATACCAACCCTTGGGAACAAATTGCATTCATAAGTCAAGGATCCACTGCAAAGAAATGCTGAAATGCAAGTAAAGCATTCTGCATGTCCTAATAGCCATATTGAAAAATGTATCTGTTATTACTCCCTCACTAGCTGAGCTAGAAGCATTCATAGGTCTGAAATACTTGGCAGACATTTCTCATGGTAGCTATAGGAATGTAAAAGACTTATGGAAAAGTGGGGTCAAAATATGGCATAAAAATTTATGACCTTGTAGATGTAAAGTCTACTTATGCTTTCATTTTAGACATTTATTCTGGAACTCAGCCACCAGGTCCTTATTTGTAAAGTAATAAACCCAGTGATGCTGTGAACAGACTTCTCGCTTTCATCTCCCAAACTAATCAGAATGTAACATTTTAAAATCGGTTTACCAGTTTCCAACTGATGTTACATTTGCTAACAGAGCACAAGTTGGCCAGCTCAGGGGACTGTATACAGAAACAAGCAGAAATTCCAAATAAAATATTGAAATTTCAAAACAAAATTGTATATAATCTTTGGATTTCAAAAAGCTTTACATTGGCCTCATATATAGCTAATGTACTGCTAATGTCAACAGTGCATCATGTTGGAAATATTGATAGGGAAACCTCAACAAATCAGAAGCCTGAGATGGAAACTTCCTACAACAAAACCAAAGGTGGACTAGATGTTGTTGATGAGGAATGTAGCAACTATGATGTTAATCAAAACACAAAGCATTGGCCAATGGTTGTGTTTTACTCAGTTCTAAATATGTGTGGCATAAGCAGGTTACAAAGAAAATAGCAAGTGCAAAATATGCAGAGACATTTTCTTAGAGGATTGGGACTGGAATTCACAAGAGATCATTTACAGCAGTGAAAAAAACAAAATGTTCTTGCCCAGGGAACTACAGAAAAAAATTGTGGGGCACCCTGGTGTGCTGATAGATCAGTAGACGGGACAGCATTACAGAGACCTACTGTAACAGCAGGAAAACCAAAAAGATGTCAAGTGTGCCCTAAAGGAAGGATAGAAAAACAAAGCATGTAAGTGATACTTGTGTATGGAACGTGCAGTTGTGTGTGAGGACTGCTTTGGGTGTGACAGTTGAAGCAAACAGCCTCTGTGGTAGACTTGTTTGTGTTTACATTGTAGTTCACATAATTTTTATTTCCGATGTTATCTTTTAGGTAAACAGCTGATGTGAAAATGTTGAAGTGTATTGTAAGCACTCACTACATACTTGATACTTTGTTTTATTGACGTTTTATTTCCATGCTAAGTGTATGCTGTACAATAGAGTAGGAAGCTTCTGAACAAGCAGGAAGAGAGTGACAAGAATGGCCTGCCACATAGGGAAGGAAAGCTGAGCACATGTGCACTCACTGTAAGACAGATGTGTTTGTGGAATGTGCAGTGGTCATGTGTGAAGACTGCCTTGGGTGTGAAAATTGAAGCAAAACTTATTTTTTTTACAGAGTTCTATTGGTACTTTCATTGTAGTTCCGAAAGGGATTTATTTCTGATGTTATATTTTAGGTTTTATATGCAAGTACGCAGCTGATGTGAAAATGTTGAGGTCTATGCTAAATACATATTAAGAATTTAATACATTATTTTATTGATATTTTATGTTGCTGTTAACTGTACACCGTAATATAATAAAAACCTCCTGACAAAACAGCAAGGCAAGTAAAATGTCAAGTGTGTCCTACAAAAAGGCCAGGAAATCAAAACTCACGTGCTGTCAGTGTAAGCAATACATGTGTATGGAACATGTTGTTGTCATGTGTGCAGACTGACTTAGGCATGATAATTGAAGTATTATTTTTCTGTAGAGTTCTATCAGTATTTTAATTATAGTTCTTATAATAATTTATTTGTATTGTTCTTTGATAGACTTTGTATACCAAAAAAGTTAATGTTGGAAATTTTGATGCTTTTTAAATAAATAATAAATATTTAAAATTCAATACTTCATTGCTGTGAGATTTTCCTGTTAAGTACTCATTAATATAACAAAAATCATAAAAAATTAAAGTTAATTATTCATCAAGAGAAATATTCTAAAGAATAAAGGTGGATCTTAGAGACACACTTTTATGTGACTTGTGACTAACGTTATGATCCGTAGGTTAACTGATGCCTGAAATTGTAGGTAGTGCCATATTCTGTATGAAAGCAATACAATGCTGCCTTGTTCATATGAATAGCAAGCACCTAAAATGCTAGGAGAGGAAGTAGCATATATAGTGTAGACACACTACACACACCAGTCTTCCTGTTCCAGGTGGGTTAGAGTAAGACAATGCAAGATGTCATTGTACTACTTACAGTGAGGCCCAATTTTGAACTGATGAATTGCTTCTAACTGCAATTTTCCATTTACTATTGTGAATCTTAGTTGACTGTAACTAAAACTGTGGAAAACAAAACTGCAGATTAGGAGGAACAACTGCATACAACTGGCTATAAGAAACTGCTCTGTCAGTTTTATTACTGCCTACCATGTCTATCCTTGAATCATTCTCATTAAAAAAAATTCAAATAAGTGAATGAGTGAGAAGATAGCAAGTTGAGTTTTCTCCTCTTGAAAACTGTGGATGGACTGGGGACCGTTGCCAAGTTCCACATGTGCTGTGCTGAGTTCTGTAGTATCTCAGGTATATAATGTCTTGGATGCTTTCCGTATGTTATTCTGTACACTAAAGTATGGTTGAGGATTTTTGGTTATCAATTATCTTATTGATTGACTACGTTGTAAAGATGGGATTCTTACATATATTTTAGTATCTGCTAAAGTAATGTCTCCTTGTACATATCTGTTGAAATACCTTTTGGGTGAGAGGAGTGAAGGGAGATGCTAAGAAGCCCAGGGAAGTCTTCATGCGGAAACCACAATTTCCAGCCCAAGTCTTGACAAACCTGTTCTTTCACTTTGCTCCAAACCTTAGGTCTCTGCAATGGGACAGAAAGTGAGAGAACTAAGAACATTCCCAGTTAGCATTAGATTGGCAAACTTGATTTCTTCTGCCAGCGTAGCACAATCTGGCCATTTAAAAATCTACTTGCTTTAACTTTGCAGTTAGTGGCAATCTACTCACATTCTACAAATAGATTGTCTTCTAGCATTGGACAATGACATATAATTCCAACGTATGCTTTGTTTTCATAGGTAGTTGGGTCTGGAGTTAGCTTTAGTTGTATGGACAAAAGGTTAGAAAGCATTTTATGTTTGAAAATGTTATTTCACTCCCACTAGCGAAACATACATGGGGCATCCATTGATGAATCACTTACTTTTAATTGAGTTATACAACATGAAGACAAATTCTATTTTTTGAGGTGGGATGCATATAAAGTAAAATAATATTAATTTTTAAGAAACATTTTATTCCAATTCTTTACACTCTATCTTGGCTTTAAGCATGTTCTTACTTAATTTGTTGAACTCTCCTGGAAAAAAAATGGTTCACTGGTATCTAAACAAGATTTATAATAAAACAGAACAGGTATAAGTTTTGACACGTCCAATTGTAGACACATTTCTCTTTCCTGTGTCCAAGCTTTAATCAGGATCCTTTGTTGTACAATGAAAGATGGTAAAGCCCACTATTTTGTAAGCATGTGCACATCCAGATCCTTCATAATATTAGTTAAAATCAATGTGCTGCTTTTTTAATTATTGCTCATGGTACAAAGCAGGGAAGGCTCATTTAGGAATGGATCGATATTGAAAAGGGATTGGTAGACGGCAGCGCAGTACATCAGGCAGCTTGATGTAAAAATCATTGGCTCTGTGCTGTGGTGGTTTAGGGTTATCAGTCTGGTTAGCCTCCAGCTGGCTGGGGCAGCATAATGGGCGAACCTTCCAGGAGCCAGTGCTCCTTGCTGGGCTGCTCCTTAAGGAGTGGCTACTGGCTGCCCAAGCACACGTAGCTTGGAGAAGGAGGCGATTAGGAGAACTTGCTTCTGCCTGGGATTATTGATCACGTGTAGCAAAGTTTGGACTTCAGCATGGGAATTATTTTCTCTCTTCTTCTCATGCAGTTTTCCTTTTTGAAAGCCCATGGGTTTTATGAGCAGACAGATGACAAACTATTCTGAATGCTGCATGAATGTGAAGATGAGCAGTTGTTCAGTATGGTGTATGTATAAAAAAGAGTGAAAGAGAGACACTGAGGCTCTGTAAACTCGGAAGCAATATTAGCACCAGTAATGTGTATGGACATAGTAGTTTGTTTATAGCTACCCATACTAAAAAGTATGTATTTTCAGATGGAGACCAGGTGGAAACGTCATTGTCATCACTTGGTTGCTTCAGAGAAACTATGCCACATTTTTACTTGCTTTGATTATTTTCATATTAAATAGTACATTGTGTTTTAGGAAATAATTTTATCAGTCTGCTAGATTTTGTACCACAAAAGGGGCGTGCTGCTTCGAAGAGTGGCAAGCAGGTATGGTGACCTGGCACAACGACAGGCAACACCCAAGTCAGGGAGGATACGTTGGATGTGTGACATAACCTCATTTAAGTGATATCCCTTCTCCATCACAGTCAGCTCCCAGGGGGCTGCCACAGGTAAGAGGTGCTGTGCACCCTGGCTGTGAGGGTGCTCACCTGGAATCAGCCCTGGCTCCACACTGAGCACAGCCATTGAGAGCATTGATTTCCGGTCACCACTGATCCAGGCTTGATTGGTAAACCGACTCTTTTTTCTACATTTCAATGATCGTGTGCTGTTTATTTTAATTTATTTTCCCTTGACTAATCATTGGGCTGATCAGATTGCCTGTTGTTGACTCCCAGCTAACATTAATAGCAATTTTTACAGAATTAAGGTAGTGGCCAGGTAAGTGGTACACATAGACAGTTGGAAAAGAAAACTATAAATTACATACATATGTAATATTTAGAGTAACTAGTAAAATGTGTGCCCTTTTACAATCATACAATAAGAAGTGAAATGAGAAGATCAGTTACATCAGCTTTGGCAAAGTGGATAAATGAATATCTAGAAAAAAATCCAGGAAGAAAGATACAGTCAAAATCATACTAGTATATAATTCAAACATTAACATTATACACACACACACAAACACACACACACACATGTGTATGATTAGTCTGTTCAAAAAAGGTTTCTTTGTCTTTCAGAAAACATTACTCACAATATACTTTTATTTTATTAATTTTTTTTCTCATTGAGTTTATTGGTACATTTTAGGTTTTAAATGCTAAGCTCCAGATGCATGTGGCTATTCCTATTAAAACTGGTTCTCTTCTCAGGTTGGTTTTATTTTATATACTTTAAATGTCATTATTTTCTTTCATATATGTAGTAATGTTCTTCCTTTCAATTCACCTAAGAACTGATTTTAGGAAGTGAATTTATCAATCTGACTGATTGTCCTTACAGCACAGTCTGAGCTGGAATAGGTGGACTCCCTACACTGGTGTTTATGGCAACATTTTGACCTGTTGTTTTCTTAGACATTTTCACCACCCATGTTGACATATGATTTGAGAATGGTAAAATATGAGTCACTAAATCTTTATAAATCTTGTTGAAAAAAATAACATGAAGAGAGGAATCTATAGTTTCTTTTAGTCAAGCTTACAGGGGAAAAAGAAAAAAAGAAGAAACCATCATATTCATGAACATTTTGAATTAAGACACTTAATAAGACAGGCATAATTTCCCCAATTATGTGAAATTATTAGGGCAACAAATTTGAAGCCACTGAGGGAAATTAAAATCATTTCTACATATTTGCAAAGTCAGTTAATTATTTATAATCCCACATTCATGTAGTGGCAACTACAGTTGAAACAATGCTCATAAGATGATGACATTTCCACCATATAAAAGATAACTTGTTTATGTTTCCAGCAATCTGAATAACATGACAACCTTTCTAGTACAACCCCATAGAAATGTAGATAAAATTCTGTATTAGACAATGGTTACTAGACTCAGATGTAGAAGAGCGCAAGACTTCTGTCTGTGCACTGGAAACCCGAAGGATACAACTGAGGTCCTTCAGCTCATGGCAATGTCCCATGCGAGCTCATATCAGGAGGCCAAAGGATTCTCAATGAGGGAAAGAAAGATCTTGGTCAGAGAGGCCCAAGGGCCAGTGCCAGAAGCTGAAGTGTCTGTGCCAAAGGGCTGAAGGATCTGGACCAGAAGGCTCAGGAATCTACACTGAAAGCCAAGAGACAATATCCAAGATGAAGATGAGAATTGAAGCTCTCCCAAAAAAAGGAAGTGGCCAAAGCTCCCTTGAAGGAAAACCATCAAAATGCTCCCAAAGGAAAGCAGCTGCTTTCCTTCAAGGAAGATGAGGTAAAATCTTTCCCTCCTGCACTCCTTTTATATCATTCTGGCAACCATGCTGAGTCAAATCAGCTGGCCATTCTCACTCAAGTTGACAATTAAAAGTACCAAAAATTCTAAATGAAATTGTTTTCATTGTAGTATTGGTCTCACAAAACTAAAGAAGACTCCAGGTGGTAGCAAAATAGCAAACTCAAAGTCAACTCTAAATGTGAGAGCTGCTGCCAGCCCATCTTTGGGAGGGAACTTCTGTTATGCAGATTTTATTCTCTGAAAGGAGATAGAAGATGAAGTCTTTAGCTTGCACAGGTGGTTGCTGGAACTGAGACAGTTATTTTATCCCGACTTTGAAAAGTTACAACTTAGTGAAAATGTTGAACAGAAAAATTTGTACCAATTCACTTTGAAATCAAGACAAAAATTTCCACCTACCCCTTAGAGGATGTGGGTGAAAAACAAACAAAGGATTCTGGGATTGAAATCACAGGCCTGAATTTGTTACATACATTTGCATTTGTTCTGTTCATTAGGTTTAGAAAATACCATGAAAAATCATGCCAAATCAACAATAACTTTATATGATCAAAGAAAAGGAAATTTGAAGTATGGTACACAATCTAGAGTACAAATAATTTCAAATAAAAATAAGTATAAAATTAAAATAACGAAATTTAAAAACTTGCTGACAACCAGTATGACCAATATAATCCTGCAACATCTAAAATCCCACAATAAAAGTTCTAAATAATAAAGTATTGATCTGAAAAAAATCTAGAAGAAGATATCCATTATAATCATATTTATTCAACATTACACTGGTGGTTCTGGGCAAGATAGAGAGAGAAAAAAGTCAAATAAAATCAGACAATCAATCAATCAATAAGTAGACTGGGGATGTACCTAATTGAACAGGCCCTGGATACAATCCCCAATACTTCTGACAGGCAGGCAGGAAACTGGAACTAACAATGTGTAAATCAGCAAGGTTGTCATATAAAAGATCAATATACAAAAGTCCATTACATTTCTAAATACTATCAATGGACAACTGGAAGTTAAACTTAAAATATCATTTAAAAAGCATCAAATATTAAATAATGTTTAGGAACAAATTTGATAATCTCCGAATGCTTATGTAATAAGAAATTAGAGAAACTTTAAATAAAAGTACATTTACAATGTTCATGTATTAGAAGATTCAAGACAAGATGTCACTCTTCTCAAATCAGTAGAGTCAACACATTCTAAAATCCTGATAATCAAGTTTTTGTAAAAATTATAAGTGTAAAATTTATGCAGACATCATTGAGAGCTAGACTGGCCAAAGAAATTTTAAAAAAGAACACAGACAGAAACACCAATGGAACATAATATTTGTGTCATTTTAGAAAAGACTAAGTGATTCAGACATCTAAATTTAAAACCTAAAATGTTAATATTTTTTGAAAAATCTTCTAGAAAATCTTTGTACCTTGAGTTAGGTAAATAATTTATAAATACTAAATTAAAAGCATGATCTATATAAAGAAAAACATATAATATTGAACATTTTCAAAGCTAAGACATTCAGCTCTTTGAAAGTGCTACAAAAATAAAAAAAGTCACAGAGGAAGAAAAATTGTTTGTAAATCATATATCAGATAAAGGATTCATATGCCAAGATATAAAAAAATTCTCCAACTCCATAGTATGAAAACTAATACCCTAACTGAAAAAATAGGCAAAAAAGTTGAACAGACAATTCATTAAAGAAGATACATAGATTACAAGGAAGCACAGATGCCGGGTTTTATTAGCACTTAGGTAAATATAAATGGAAATGACAAAGCCATACATTGTCACACTTATCTGAATGGCTAAACTGAAGGAATATGCAGAGCTGGTGAGGACAGGAGGAACTGGAACAGTCTCATACTAACAATGGGAAAGTGACATGGCGCATCCACCTTTGAGCATAGCACGGCAGCGTGTTAGAAATGTCAGCATCCATCTATGACCTGATCCAGCCTTCCCACTCCTGACAGGAAAGAAGGCATGGACCACATGGATGCTTGTATGTGGATGTTCAGAGCCACTTTAGTTGTAACACCCAAATAGTAAAGGAACCCAGTGCCTATCAAAGAGCAGTAAGTGGGACTACCCATCCATTTATTACCTAACAATAGAAAGCAACGAGGCAGGTGGTGGAACCACTGAGCTTCTATAAAACGGAATACTACTCAGCCATGAAGAAAGAGAAATTAGTGTCATCCATAGGAAAGTGGATGCATATTGAAGATATACTCTAAAGTGAAATAAATAAGTCACACACATGTAAATACCGAATAGTTTCTCTGGCGTGAAAAACTATAATTGTACATAAGATCCTAATGGTATAATTGTCAATGTGAAATAGGAAGAAAAGGGCTAAAGGTATAGGGGAAGTGGGAGGGGTAGGGGAAAGGAAATAAGGGAAAAGAAAAAAATGTGAGAAAATGAAGTATTTGTAAATAGGGAAGGGAGGAGGGGGTGAAAGGAGAGCAGGTTGAAGGGGAAAAAATGAGAACCAAAACCTGTCGTGTAAAGATACAAGATCCCAATGATGAATCTAACTGTATTGTATACCTAAACTGTACCAATAAACTCAATGGGGGAAAAATTTACAATAGAAAGCAATGAACTATGGTTAAATCAAATGGACGAATGTTGAATGAAAAAAGATGAACAAAAGAAGAGTACTCTGCACACTTATACTAGCTTCCTGGTACTGCTAACAAATAATTTCAGGGTAGCAATTTAACATAATAGAAATGTATATTCTCTTACAGTTCTGCAGTTCAAAAGCTCAGGGCGAGTTTTTCTTCGTTAAAACTGAGGTGTCTGCAGTGTTGGCTCCCTTTAGACATTGTGGGGAGGAATTGTCTTACCTTTCCAGCCTCCAAGAGCCACGTGCAGCCGCAGGATCTGCTTGCACTGTCTCCTCTCCTTGACTATGACACTCTTCCCCTCTCAGCTCCTTTTAAGAACCTTGCAAAGATATTGCACCTACTGGGTTATCCAGGATACTCTTTCCATTCCAAGTTCCTTCCTTGACTCCATCAGCTAATTCCATTTTTCCATCTCGAGAAATACATTTGCAAGATCTGGGAATTAGGACAGCTGTGCCTTTAAGGGCCATGATACTGTGAGTCCACTTACACAAAGTTCTAGAAAACATAAATAAATCAATAGTGACAGTGAGTAGATCAATGTTGCCTAAAGCCAGGCAGAGAGGACAACCAGGTGTTCTCATAGAGGTAATAAATATCCTCACTCAATTGTAATGATGCTTTCCTGGCGGTGTGCATACCTGCAAATGTACCAAATATTTGCAATGTTCTTTATGTCAGCCCAGCCCCCCAAACATAAAATGAGTATATCTCATATAAGACATGAGAAAATTAATAATTAAATCAGTAATATTTTAGGGGGAATCATGGAAATAGGGAAAACAGGCTATGTGGTCAGCTTTCTGGCACAGTGACAAAAAGCATAAGGATAACAATTTGAATCAGGAATAGTTTACTCAGGCTTACCTACTTCCTAATTTCAGTCCATGGTGGCCTGGCTCTATTGCTTTTGGGCCTGTTGAGAGGCAGAAACATCAAGGATGCAATTTAATGGGCTATTGGGAGGTAGTAGAGACTTTAGAGTTGAGGCCTACTCAGAAGAAGAAATAGGTCACAGGAAAAATGAACTTGAAGGATAATTTTCTAAGAATATTAATTAATGACTTTATATTTTTCCGATCATGAATACATGATAAAATGTTCATCGTTATTGCTGAAGATTCTAAAGTGACTATTCAATTTTGGAAGAATAAAGGAAAAACTAGGAAAAAAATTCAATTGTTCAAACGCAAATGGGAAAGAATGAAAAGAAACAAAGGATTTTAAGGATCAAATCAAATCAAATAAAAAACATGGGATAGGAAAGTTACAAGAGATTCAACTACATAGGGCACCAGCCACATGAGTTAACTCAGTCGCCAGCTGGTCTGACCACCACTGAGACTCCATTTTTAATTACAGATTTCTGCTAGTTATGAAACAGATAAAGGCTATGTAATTAATCAGAAAGCCTGATATGGAAAGTTAGTATCAATGGTCAGTTGTAGTTCTATTAATCCTTGCACAGAATAGATTTTATTAAAGAAGGCCTGGTCATACCTGCCTTGTACCTGAGGACCCAGTGTGATGTGACCTGTCCACCGTGCACGTGGACCTGACCCACAGATGTCCAAAGTAGATAGGGGTGTGGAGAGGATGATGGCAAATATAATCACCCTGCACCACAAAGTTTCTAGGATGCAGGTGATAGCAAGTCTAAGAAAACAAAACTTGCATGAAAATATTGAAATAAAAGAACAATATCAATTAGCATATTGCTCAAGAAGCTGAAATAATAATAAACCAAAAGGTATAAAAATAAGAAAATAATTGAGAACAGAAAATACAGTAATTCCATGTAGGACAAAAGTAGAATTGAGTGTGGGAAGCTTATCAAAATCTGTTTTCTTTTTTAAAAGGAGCAACAAAATGAGTAGGTTTATTTTAGAAAGGTGAGAAAAGCTATGTATTAATTATAAAGGGGTCTATAACTACCGTGGAAAATATATATTATGTATATTTGCAAATATATGTCATAAAATATACATAAACCAATAATTTCTTACAATTTTAAATTTATATACGCATATATATCGAGACAAATAGACATGGACAACATTGACTTAAGAAAAATAGAACTGTTGAGTTTGGTATGCTTAAATGTCTTAGGCTCAAAGTTATTTAATTACTTTACCATCATATTTAATTATTTTCTTTTTCTTTTTTTCTCTTTTTGAGACAGGGTCTCACTATATAGTTCAGGCTGGCCTTAAACTCCCTATATAACCCAGGTAACTATTCTCTAAGAAACACCCAGTGTTCTCTGGAGGAATGATGCTCAGGTGAGTCACTGGGGCTGCTCTCAGGTGGCTCATGGGTGGCTTGCAAGGGAAGGGAGCTCAGTGGGAATCCAACGGGCTCACAGCCTGGGCTGAGAAAGGAGGAGGCTGAGATACCCCCTTGCAAGGAAAACAGACAGATCTTGGGTCCAGGAAGAGGAACAGGCAGCCATAGAGATGCAGGAGCACTGGGAGCTGCGAGTGGTTCTCTTCTAAGCCACTTCCAAGCTACCAGCGGTGGAAGCACGGGCAGATGAACCTGGAATGCAACCCCAGAGCTAGTGCTAGGGACAGGCGCATCTGAGAGACGTGGAGAGCCAGTGAGGGATGCCAGGAAGCAAGGTGAGATGTCAGCTCCACCCTGTATTTCTGCTTTGGAAAATCCATACTTGCTGTGACATCTCATGGAATTTACCCTGGGAGGAGGGATGTCCCCCAGTGCCATTCATTCTCCCCTGCTTGTGCTTCCCATAGCAGGCTTTGGGGAACCTTCCTCCTAGACTGGTGTGGAGCATATACCTACCCTGCAGCGCACTGCAGGAAGCAGGAAGAGGACTCCACTAGGTCCTTGCAGCAACCCCTGAGCTACACTTATTAATGGCATTACTTATCGTGAGCAGGCCTCAAATTATTGCCCAGATCACACAAGTGTTGAATTTGCACTTCAAAAATTTGATTTTGAAATTAAAGTGATGCGGTCACCATGGCGTTAAATTAATGCCATACTGAATGGATGGTTGATAGTCCTTTTTTCTTTAGTACATCTCAAACATTTTCAAAGAGAGTTTGTTAGACTGTTGTTTTGTGGCCTGGCTGAACAAAATTTTGGCTCTGCAAAGAAAATGTGAGATCACTTAGAGCTGAGTAAGAGGCAAGTTGCCTGTTTGATGCTGCACTTTGCCTGCAGTACATGTGGGGCGGTGAGGCTTGGAACTGTGAGACATACAGAGCAACAAGATGCAAGCGTTGGTATAGAGGGAGCACATGCTGAAAAATGTGATCTGATAATCGTGACACACTGGAAAAATGAAAACAAAAAGCCAGCCAAAACTAGAAGATTTCACACATATCAAATAACAGAGTATTGGACTATGAACAAAAGTATAAAATAACCACAAGACTGTACTGATATAAATAAATGATTGACTGAATAAATTGATAAATGGGAGAGATGAGATAATATTCTAAGTAGAGCAATTCCAAACAAGACAGAAGACACAGACCTATTCCTTAGGTGTGGACTGTGCATTGGGACTCCCTTTCACCGTGCAGTGTGTAAAGGAGTAACATTACAGAGAATAAACCTGACAACAGCTACCCCAGCCAGATGGGCAAGGTCACTGTCAACAGTGATACTCATGTTGCTGGTACATGGCCTCAAAAAGGTGTGAAGAAAGGGCGCTTTATCTGTGTGGACTTGTTCACCAGACCCACAAACTCCAGCTATGATGAAAAACACTAGGCAAATTTCAATAGAGGAGCAACCTGCCTCGTATCTTCCTTAAAAGCACCATGGTTATCTAAAGTAAGGAAAATCTAGAAACCATTCCGGCCAGGAGAAAAGGAAGAAGACATGAGAACTAAATGAAACAGGGACATGGGATCCTGGGATGGAAAGAGGAGTTCAGGTAAAAAAGAGAAGAAATCTGAGTAATGTGTGGACTTTAATTAGTAATATTATATCAATCGTGATTTATTAATTGTAGCAAAATGTGAGATGTCAATAATAGGAGGCTAAAGAAGGCTATTACCTGCACTCTTCAAATCCAAAATTTTTCCAAAAATTAAGGCAATTCAGACAAATGCAGACTATATCTAAAAATCATACTACTTTAGGGACTGGGATTTAGCTCAATGGTTCTGTCACCTGCTTCGCAAGCACAGAATCCCAAGTTCGGTCCCAGGCACCAACAAAATAAAATCGTGCTACTTTAGCATTCATACTAGAGCCACTGCCTCTCAGACAAATAGTTTTAATTTTTTTTTTATTACACGGAAGTAGTTACGAAAGATGCATTGCTAACTTTATCTGCTTTGTGGTTTTGAACAATGGCCAAGCAAATTCTCAAATTTGGTTTAAAAACATTGTTCACTGGTGGATGCCCTCTCTTCCAGCTGCCATCTGAAAATGAATTTTCACAGCTTAGTTTTAAGCACCTTGAAAATGGGAGTTCATAATGGAAGTGCTGACACAATGTGAATGAGGGCGGTGTGAATGCACGGCTATAATTTATAACGTCAGCCCATATTCCAAACACTCTATGCACTGTGCTTCACACAAATAAGAGAGGAAGGGACTGCGCTGAATTATTGTGCAATTAATCATTTGACCGTGAGGGATTCATTTACTAATTAAAAACGCAAAAAGAGTAAATTGAAATAACCAGTGACTACTAAATCACGTCTTCTGAAGCATCAGCTGTGTTGTAATAAATCATGTGTATCAATCAGAGCCAACACTTTGGGTACCTGTACTTCAAGACTGCCTCAAACATCCCCCTACTGCCTACAAAGACACTTTTCAGATGCGTCAAGCAATTTATGTCTACTATTCCTGTGTATGTATGTGTGCATGCATATCCATTCATATCGCTTTGTACTCTAAAAATGAAAATGCTCCCAGTAAAAGTTGAAGCGAAGAAGTATTATAAAAAATACCAAAACATTGATGTGCGTGAACACATGGCACCTTTGCACTTTATCACATCACCTTGTACAGTTACCAGGCAGCACAGCAATAACAACTTAGATTTTCAACAAAATTGTAGAATTTTCTCCTGAGGCATTTAGTGAAGCCACAAAGAGAAGACCCCTACACCGGACTGCCTCGTTGCAAAAGGTCTCACAGGGATCTAAAATCTCTGTTGTCTGTCGGTTCACCCGCCACACACCAACAGGAAGAGGAAAAGGAAGGAAGTTGCCTTGGTTTTCCGATTCTTCTTTCCTGATTCTTCTTTCTTCTGCACAGGATGCACAAGTTCACCCCGTGCCCTCAAAGACTGTGAGGGGATGAGAGAAGCCCTGAGAGTTAAGAGTAAGACAGATCCAGGATAGGGGAGACCACCTTTTCACGAAACATTGCAAGTATGGAGAGAAACAAATTCCCCCGGAAGGCTGCTAAGACGAGTAAAGTCTTCAGAGTAAGGGACGAGATGAATTGTACGCCAGCTCCACAAAATGCAGTGGCTGGGTTGTTCTCAGTGGACTTCCTTCATTCTGCTCGGTCTCATTGAGTCTGAGTTGGACAAACAAAGCCAGAAAAGTCTACCTGGTAGATGACTGTATCTCCTGAGAAAATGCCTGCTGAAGGAAGATAACAGGATGAGTGGTCCTCTTCCATCTTCTGAGAGTGAGTGTGTCTACCCTCCACTATGGAAGGGCCCTCCAGCCATGCAGCCATTCTGCAGGGGTGAGCTGGACACCCACTGTAAGGGGTCAGATCTGTGGTTCCCCCTAAGAACATGCGCTGAAGGCTTAATTGCCAGCCTGTTGCAGTAGAGAAAATGGGGCTAATTGGAAGACGTATGGACTGGGGATGGAAATTTGCAGAGTATATTTTGTTCCTGCCCTCTATAACTCTCTTATCCCTCCCTCCTTCTCTCTCTAGCTCTCCCTCTTTCCCTCCCGCCCCCCTCACTGGCCAACACAAAGTAAGTATCTCTGCTCCAGCTCATATTCCCTACCATGATCTTTCTCGTTACCAAAGGCCCAAGCAACAGGGACAAGTAACCATGGACTAAATTCATGAACAAAGAAAAAAAAAAAACTTTCCTCCAGTAGGTTGATTTTGTCAGGTACTTTATCATAGCGATGAAAAGCTGACTAAAACCTGCTATAGGTGAGACATAGTATTGGGGCTAGGAAAAGTCAATTCCAAGGGGATGGTGCTCTGTGCTTTTTGTCCTTTTTATTCTACAAGAAGAAGACTGAACATAAGGGAGAGGGTGAGGAAGATAGGAAGGGAGTGATAAGGCCCATTACTTTGGATTTGGGAGTTAGACAAATGTGGATTTAAAACAGCTCTCCACTGGGTAAATGGCTGGCGTTGGCTGTGGAGGAATTTTAGTTCTCTAGCCCTCAAATCTCCTAGTCTGTTTAGTGGAGGTCATAATGGCCCCAACATGAGGATGTTTAATGAGAATGAAAGCAGATAATATATGCAAAATAGTTCAGTGTGTGACACTGAGTGATTAACAAAGAGTTGTGATTTAAAAATACATTTTTCCTTTTATTAGTCATAACTGTTTTTTTTTTGCTTTTCCCACCTCTGTCCTACGTTTCTCTATGTTATCCATTTTTCATTTTCTTTACAAGTTTCACTGTGACTGTTAACTCATAATTATTGTCCTTTCTATCCCCTCCCTGTGTAAACCCTTCCTTATAATACTCAGCACAATAAAAAGTCCATTAGTATTAGTGAGTAAAATTATTGTACATAAGGAGAACTGCAGACAAAATGTATTTAGATTTTTAAAAATCCTTTGTTGAGGTTTTATACCAAATGTTAGTATACGTCCATTCCTCAGAGGACTGGGGAATCTATTTTTGTAGATCTCTAGAGATTGTGATTAGCATTAATGTTACTTAATAACTTCATAGTGATCTACCAAAGCAGATAGTGTTGTTTTGTTTTGTTTGTTTGCTTTAAGTCTTAAAGGAAACTCTTCCCTTTTGGCCTGAACTTTATGACTGTAAAATTCAAAATTAGAGTCAGAAGACCAGGATTCAAATCTGAGGACCTCACTAATGATGTGTGAAGTATATTTTTAGGATACAAATGGTGAAATACAATAGAGCAGAAACTCCCTGTTGGATATATACATATTCAACAACCTCAATCACTATTCATACATACAATGGCTTCAAGGTCAGCCAGGGGAATACCTGAATATCCAGATGCACCAAGTCTACGCTCCCTTTGTAAACTCCTACAGTAAAGAATGTCATCACCCAGAAGCAGAGATGCATGCAAGTTTTGTAGATCCTGAATTTTAAGCAATTTGATGGGTGACAGGGTAGGGTATGACACAGAACTCATAAATAAAACTGAATTCAGGGCCTTGAAATAGTGTATGTACCGGCCCTTACTTTAGGTTTCACTTCTCTGGCTAAGCAACACCCTCAGCACTGGGCTCATCTCACACACACTCCAAGCACCCACACTCCCTCTGTGTCTTGAGTCCAGTGAAGAATCTCTACTCACCTCTCCTCTTGAGGTCCATCGTGACCAGGTCCTCCTCCTACATGTCTGCTCTGTAGCACTTACTGCCCTACTTTGCAATTTTGATATTACTTCTCGCCTTCTCCCTTTGACATTATGGGCCTTTGGTAGTGGGAGTTCTGGTTTTACAGGTCTTAGATCTACAGTGTCTGAGATATGAGTGGTGCTCAATGAATGCTGAATAAATACATTTGAGCAAGGAGGCGTGTGATGGATTTCAATTAGAGCAGAGGTCTCCAAACGTTGATATTGGTCTGTGACTTGTTAGGAACTGGGCAGCAAAGCAAGAGATGGGCAGCAGGCTAGCAAGCAAAGCTGCCTCTGTGTTTGCAGCTGCTCACATTGCCTGCTGAGCTCCTCCTCCTTTCAGATCAGCAGGACATTAGATCCCCATAGAAGCCTGAACCCTATAGTGAATTGTGCATGCTTGGGATCTAGATTTCCCGCTCTTCATGAGAATCTAGTGCCAAAACCACCAGCCCACCCCTGTCCATTGTAAAAATTATAAAACTGGCCCTCATTGCCACAAAAGTTGGGGATGGCTGATTTGCAGATGTACTATGTGATGTTTTGTGTAGAGATAAAACTTTTAAGACTTACCTTGAGGTGAGGAATGAAAACTTCAATAAATTAATGTAGTGCATAGAAAATGTAGAGAATGCATTATCTTATAATGCATTAAAAAACTAACTGAATATTTATGTCCAGATACTGCAGAACTATAATGAACACTAAAGGAAAACAGAATGGCTTGAAAATAGCCAGTTTTAGTTTCTCAGACTGAGTAATAGAAGGTAACAAGATGTCTTAAAGAAATAGAGATGTTAGCAAAATAGTAACTGTTGTTGACTGAGGCATAGAGACAGAATACAGTCTCTGCCTGTGGATACAGTGGCCTATGGCGTAGATGGTGATGGCTGTGCTTGAAAAAAATGTGTGCTGTGAGCAAGAAGGACACATGGCAGAATTAAACAGACAGGGACCATACTTGGGAAGTTAAATTCTCACTGCCCTGCCTGTTGTGGGGATAGATGCTGGGAAAGTAATGGAAGTCACTCTATACAGCTATTTATTACACAAGATGTGCATAAAGACAGTGCCAAAAATCATTTATGATGTCATAATGTTCCATGATGATGAAACTCAGTGCCAGACAAAAAGCATATAAAAATTCTTCACTTAAATCTGCTCATGCATGAAAGGTACTTTGAATATGACATAGAGGATCTAACCTAAAAATTAACTGCACACACTTTGTTGCCTTAGTTAAAGTACCCATCAGAAGAGGAGTTAGAAAAGATTATGCTACTAAGAAATAAGCTTATGTTGGTCAAGATTATCTTTTTGTTTGTTTGTTTGCTTTTGTTTTTTGAGACAGGGTCTCACTATGTAGTGGAGATTGCCCTGGAACTCACTATGTAGCCCAGGTTGGTCTCAAATTCACAGAGATCCTCCTGCCTCAGTCTCCTCAGTGCGGGGATTATAGGTGTGTGCCACCATGCCCAGCATTTGGTCAAGATTATCTTCCTAGGAAGAGAATCTAAGCTATAAAATGAAAAGCAAACCAAGAACCCTTGAAGATAAAGTTGTAGCAAGCATGATGGTGCATGCCCAAAATTCCAGGAACCTAGGAGGCAGAAGGATCTCAAGTTCAAGGCCAATCTGGGAAATTTATGACATCATCTCAGACTGAAAAACATATGAGGGCCTGGTGGCATAGCCAAGTAGCTCAGTGGACAAGTAGCACTTATCCAGCATGTGTAAGGCCCTGGGTTCAATCTTCAGTACAACAGAAAAAAAAGGAAAAAAAAAAACAAAAAAGGAAGAAAGTTGTGTTTAGAGCCTTTCTCGCAGAGTCCTCGCTAACTAAGAAATAATGTAATTTTCCTACTCATATATTATCTTCCTCCACAGGAAAGTGAGATGCTGAAGGACTAGCACTTTTTCTCCTTGGTTTCTATGGCTGTGCCCTAAGCATGTAGAAAATGCCTCAGTGAATATTCGTCAAATTGGTTCCCTTTCTTTTTCCTTTCTGTAGAGCTGTAAGTAATGTTATTCATGCATTTCTTTTAATGCACTTTCATCTCTAAAAGGGGATGTCCTCAGTGGTTTGGTGATGAAATATATAAAAAATAAATCAAAAATGACTCAGGACAGTTGAGTTTCTAGAGCTCAAAATCCAGCACGTGTTGAGACTGTATAGCCACCTTTGGAATAGATGGAAATGTGGGGATTGCAGGGTCTCCTGAGCCATCTGTGTCCACAACCAAAGACTTTGATAGTTATCTTTTGCAGTGGTGTCATTGTTCATTACTCCAGGGCAGAGTGAGGCTGCAGCACAGAAAGGCTGCAGAAGAGCCTGCCTTTACTTCTCATATTCAGGAAAATGCATGTGTGCTCAGTGAGCTAGATTGTAAGTCAGAAATGTTGTGTATAGCCTGACTCAGTAGTAGTGCAGTATTTTCTCTCTTATATCCATGATGTTTTCCCCTTTGTGATATCCAGACCTTTTAAAATTGTGAGATCAGTAAAGCATTAAGTTATCTGAACTAATGCTTTTGTTTTAAAATATCTCTTAAGATTAGCCTATCAATGTAGAAGAAGGCAATTACAAATAGAAGGAAATGGAATTAATATGAGAAAATGAAAAATAATGGAAACAAAGTCTTTGTAGATAGGGAGGGAAGGAGGAGGGGTTTGAAGGAGGGCAAGGGAATAGGGAAAAATGCAAACCAAGATTGATTATGTAAAGGTGCACATTTCCAACAATGAATGTCATTATATTGTATACACTAAATATACTGATAAAATTAATTTAAAAAAAACAACAAAGAATGGTACTGAAAATAGCTACAGCAAATTGGCAACACACTGCTATACATCTGCATATTCTTCAAGGAAGACAGAAGAGGTCTTCCCTAGAGATCTGAAGACAGTATCCATTTTCAAGATGCTAGGTTTTAGAGTCACAGATCGTGTTGAAAGATCTATTTTTAAAGTTTTGGGGAACTGAAAGTTTTACCATCAAGAAAAGAAAATTTGCCCCTGAGCTTTGAAAGAGTTAATGGGTCCTGTCAAGCTCCCACCTCAGAAAAGTCACGGGCTCCTTTACCTGCCGAACCATTAGGCTTAGCCTCCGCACTTTCATGTATTTCCAAATGGTCCCAAGGGGTGTCTCAATCGATCTGCAAACACTAAAATTAAACTTATGAAATGGCTTTTAGGCGTCAGTGGGCTCACTACCCCTCTAGACACTTGCTCTTCTCAAAGGCCCTGTGCATCTTGCTACCTCACACCCACAGGCTTCCAAGCCACCCGGACTGAGGCAGATGCTCTCCTAGCTGCAGACCTTCTGGACGCTATACTGCCATCAACTTAGCACAGTCAGATAGTGTTTTGGAACATTGCTGTGGTTTTTATTTCTGAGTTGTCAAAAGCCAATCCTTCTAATGATGCCTGGTCATAGGTACAACTGTTATTTACCAACTGTAATTTGATAAATGTGGATTTGTGCCCACTGGTGCTAAATAATGCCAATCATAAGTTGGTCTTTTCTGCAGTGGTAAAGCAGAAAGGGTCAGGGGACAGGCAGAGAAAATTAAAGGACCTAGTGAGGTTTCTGGCAAATAAAGTTAAACCCCTACTAGAGAGAGAGAGTAGCTAAGGAAAACAGTGAGAGCTGGTAAGGCTAGCCCGGACCACTTCATGCCAAGACACAACTCCCTCCTCCCTATATCTTAGTTAAACACAAGAGGAACAGTGGGAGGGGGAGGACAATATCATAAAAATTCACTTAATATATAAAATATACACTCAAGCCAATGAATGTGAGTGCATAGATCTTTTATTATTCTCACATATTAATACACTAAAATGCACATATATCCTTTTTAGTAACTAAACCATGAATATAACTCTGCTGTAAATTTCTCAAGTTAAGCACTTGGACAACACAAAGAAACCAAAGAGGTTCTTATCCAAAACTGTTTGCATGGGCCCTGGAAAGGGTAACAGCCAAATCAGGGATCTCAGAGCCCAAAGCAGACAATCAAGTTATACTGACTCTCAAGGGGAGTCCCTTTCTTACTATGTAATAAAAGAAGTTTAGACCAAAGTGCGAGCTCTGGACTCCCTACCTTACTCCAACGAGGTAGTTATCTTTAGGCTTATTTTCTCTCCTTTTCCCAATAAAATAGTTTTGCTTCCACATTTCTCTTTCTTTTCCAATAAAGTGATTTGGTTTCTCCTTCTGAACATGTATCTCTAATTCTTCTATTGATGTAGGCTTTTTTTTTTAACAGACCCTAGATAAAAATCTACTTTCACAAGATGTAACACTGGCTTTTCAAAAGACACATTTCACATTTTTGTAGTGTCAGGAGGAGATATGATTGAATTTTCCTGTTTTTGTGAAGATGAGTATTATTTCAAGTACAATATAAAATACCTCCTTTATTGCATTCAGTTGAACTCAATTCAATTCAATTCAATACAGACTTGCTACTATTGATAATTAACTACATTTCCAGGGCCCCATAGGACCAGAGGCTGGGTGAATGCTGAACTTGAGCACAGAGAGATCAAAGAAGGAGACATGTGTGGGGTTTAGCAGTCACTGTGTCCATATTGACTTTCATAACTGGAGACTTCTGTATACTTAAAAAATCTGGAAGGAGAACAAAATTTAAAGTTAATGTATAGAAATTAGAACATTAAATGAGACCATCAATACAGGTGACTGCCGCATTAATTTTATTCCCTAAAGCAGATGTAGTTCTGGTTGCCTCATGATCACTTACAAAACCAATTGACAGTGTTATATTATATTTTTCCAAAATTGCAACAAAAATAATAATATTCAAAGCCAAGACACACAGAAATGATACTCAGGTGTGAGGCCTACTTCCTATACTTTGATATGTAATTGTACTTAGATTCTTTGGACTCTTTATCAAGAGAAGGGATATGAATTAGCACTTATTCATCAACTGCTGTGATACACGATTGAGATCTTCTTTAAGCAAGAATCTTACACTGAAGTTTTTCCCAAAATACTTCCACAATATTTTCCCAAAATGTTATGATAAGAAGATTATAATTTTATATTGTTAATAGTGTGCATCTTCCCTTAGTTTGTTGCATCAGTACTGATACTGGGAAACTTGAACAAAGACAAAAATAGTAAAATAATTATGTACTTCTCTCACATCTAAATATTGCTAAGATAAAAGAAGGGTGTCTAAGTTACATTGTTTTAGTATGAAAAGCTTTATATTAGGTGTGATTTAAAGATAAAGTGAATATTTAAATAATACAAAACTTATTATACCCAGGAATGTCTGTAATCCCAGCATTCCGGAGGATGAAGCAGGAAGATTGCTGTGAGTTCACATCCAGCCTGGGCTACATGGTGAGTTTAAAGCCAGCCTGAACAACATTGTGAGACCCTGCCTCAAAAAACAAATAAACAACTTATTACAGTAAAAGACTCCTTGCCAAAAACAATGGGGAGTATTTTGAGCATTTACAGAAAGATGGATGAAATGTGTCTTTTAGTGTAATAAATTTCTTAAACTTTCATAATATATTTCAGTCCAACACTGCAATTTCTGTCAAATAAAAGCATAAACATGTATCTTCGTCCATTTTCTTCACTGGATTTGGCACCTTGCAATTCCTGGCTCTTCTTCAAAGCACAAATGATCAGGAAGGTAAATTCTCTGGATTGAGTCCAGACATGGGCCCAGCAGTGACAGCCTGGCTAACAACATACGCAAAAAGGTACTTCCAGAAATGTGTCCAAAAGTGGCAAAAAGAATGACGAAACAAGCGTGTTGGAAGATGGTGGGAGTATTTTGAAGGGAGTTAATGGCAAAGCATATTTTACTGTAATAAATTTAAAGAGATATTAAGCATTCAGCATAGATTGTTGATGATTTTTCATAGAATAACACTTACACTTTTGCTTAGTAAAAACAAGATAGATACAGTACTAACTTTAAAATATTGTTTTCTAAGTTAGCTATCACAACTAATTTTAGATCTTTCCCTTGAGAATTTATTCTGATTTTGTGTTTACAATATATAATATGCACTTTCTTACATGTTATGCATTTTTTTAAAAATTTAGAATGTCCAGCAACATGGAGGATGAATAAATTCAAGTTATCTCAGAAATCACTGGACTCCATAAAGCTTCAGCTTCTCTTACATTTTAGGGAACGGCCCTTTTCTTTTCACTCCTCGCCATCTTTGTCACCACTGCTGAAGCAACACCATCACCACCACCACCATACCTCTTTCCCACTATAAACTACAATGTAGCAACAGAAGCAGCGTCTTTCCCTCCAGAGCCACATTCATGTGTCTAAGTTTCCCCCATCTGCTGTGCGGTTCTGCCTACGCATCTCTCCCTAAACTCATGAGTTGAAAAAGTATTTATTATGGATTTACCATGAATTCTCTCTAACACTTCTTGTTAGGTAAGTGGCTTTGCTAGATCATTTAATCCATCGGATCTGGATTACTTCTCTGCAAATAAAGAGACTTAACTGGTCTCTTTTAGCTCTGAGGCTAAGATTCATACTTATCATGTGTCTCAACAATATTATGCTCCATGAGGCCTATAAATTAAAATTATTCAGTATTACACAGTCTCCAGGCATTTTAAAAAGTACATTAAAATTCTTGTAAAATATTATGAAATGGCCAATATAATAGATTATTGTGAAATACAGTGACGTTTAAATGTTATACCTGTATAACACAAATGATGTGATATGATTATATATTTATTTCTTATTGTTTCTAAAAACACCAGGAACATTTTTTTTTTTAGTGTAGCTGTATAATATGTACCTCCCAGAACTGATTGGTATGCACACACACTTGTGTTCCAAGACAAGGTAGAGACAGCCAAAGATCACAGGTGTTCACATTTTTAAATGTAGTCTTTGACCGTATCTTCACAATCTAGACGTGTAAAAGCCATGTGGTTGCTGTATGTTATGGCAAGCCTTTAAAAATCTCACGGAATGCCCTACCTACAGCACTTAAATGTGCTGCAAATTTGCACAGGTAAATTGTATGTTTAGATGAGGCCGTGGAATTTAGCTCTTTCATTGCTGTGTCTGGAAGTGCCCACAGTCCACAGGGGAGTAGCTCCATAGTGAGCTGCCATCCCCACTCGTCCTCACATATTGTGATTTAGATAGAACTCTAATGCATGAGAGCAACTTGTCCCCAGAGCATTTTCAGAATATAAATTAAGTGATATTATAGCAGAAGTCCTCTCTGAGCTCAGCGTAATGAATATGAACCATCATGTACTCCTGACCAAGGTCGTGGTATGAGGATGAATTAGTCTATTAACATCTCTTTTAAGTGGCATTAGTGATAATAAATGAAGAAGAGGTTTAATGTAATACTGATAATATTATTCATGCAAAAATACCACACTTTATCTTGTTAAAACAATTAAAGTGTGCTTTGAGGATATTTTATACTACAAAAATATGATGCTTGAGAGTGCTTATTGCATGTGACTGAATACATCAGCATTAGCCAGTAATGCCGATAATCTGATAAAAATCGAAAAGCTGATTTGTATGCTATGCTAATTCGGGATCATCTTCTTGGCCCTAGGTACTACCCAAATGCTGCACATGATTGCAGCAAGCTTTGGTGGTGATATTAGATTAAATTCAATCCTTTTGCTTATAATTTTTTCAAGGAAATTGCATCCACTATTCTTTAACATAAACCTTCTTTAGCTGCTAAGCACCCTGTAATATTGCATTTTAAGCCTGGAATATTGTTGTTTTCTTCTCAGACATATTTAAGCTTTGTTGTCAGTCATAGATCATCTTACCTCAATCATGTAAATCCAGGAAAAAAAAAAGATCCCTTATATGTTTGGATGGTGACCTTATTCTGAAAGCAGCATTGAAGGGAACTTTTAAGTTAACTAACACAGGGAACTTCACTAAGAAGGGCTTGCCCTTGGGGTGGGTAGGGTATTTTGTAAGTAATTTGCATCTCCACTTAGAAAATTTCTAAACAAAGGCAAATTGGTTAAAGGCAGCTTTTTGGGAGTAATGAAAAAGTTTTGGAACTAGATGCGATAGTCCTATGTTATTGTGAATATACTAAATATTGTGGGTATAGACTCTTTAAAATAGTTAAAGGAAACAGTTATTTTATGGAAATTCTATTACAATAAAAAGGGGTTGGGTATTGACTCAGCTTTGAGGCCTCTCAGAACACATTTCTACTCTTGCCAGCCACCACTCCAGTGCCAGCAACCCACTAAATCCTTTCTCAGTACAAGATAAAAATCCCATAAACAAAAATCTTCATTGATTTTGAGGTCACAGATCTCCACATTTCCCAGTGCTGAGCCCTCTACGCAGCACACAAATACAGTCAGATTTTACTCAAGAGAAGTTGCACTTTGTCCTTTTAAATATACAAAAGCAAGTCATGGCACTAAAGGATGCATCTTATTCCAATAATGAATGATACTGTCATAATTGTATATTAAGATTATTTTTATTATCCCCATAAAAACTTCATATAATTCAGAAGAAATGATTATCTTTAAAATCTTGCTACCATGTTACACTGGGGGAATTTTCCTAGTTTGATTAAGACTTCAGGAAAGCTGAGCAAATGGCATTGTCTCTACTGTTTCCAACAGCTTTTTAATTATGCTTGGCATGGCCAATTTTACTTGATCCCACATAAATTTTGCACTTGTGAGTGGAGCTGAAGTTTCAGGAGAAAAATTGGGTTTTGCATTAAAGACAAAACACATATTTATATGAATGAGCCTCCTGGACTGTACATAATTAGTCAGGGGACAGGAGACTACCAAGATCCTCAAAGCGAGGACTTAAAGTATTAGTTTCTCATATTTATGATTAATGCCTTTCTTAGCAGCCTGAGGCCCTGAGTAGGATCAGGTAAAGTATGCTGGGTTAAATCATTGTTTGTTAGAGTACAAACATTATACTTCAGGGAAGCCCAAAGGATAATTTTGACTTTCAAGTTATACCTTCAGCAGAAGTAAGTCACCTCAGACCTGGAAGGCTACCTTTTTGTTACTTATGTGTTGAAAGACAGTAAAGTTTGATATATGCAGACCATGCTTTCCTTGTAAGCTGTACGTGAATTACCACACAAATGCTCATCTTAGCATTTTTTGTAAAAGACCTACAGCTGTATGGCTTCTGCCACTGTGTATATTGATTCAGCTGTAGAGAGCTTCCACAAATTATGTGCACAAAAGTGTGAAAACTTATGGCGGCCTTACAGTATGCAAGTTGATTACTAGCACTTCATTGGATGATAGAATTCATATTTTGCATCAGTGAATTGTACATGTTCTGCTGAGGGTAAAAACATGCCTGGATCAGGCTATTTTAAGAAGTCTCTCAATTCACAAGATCTTATATCACAGCAATTTTTTTCAAAGCATACCCAGGCCAAGAAATATTCCTAAGAATCAGTGTGCTGAGTAGTTAGATCCAAACAATTATTCATATTTGCATGCCCAGAGCTTTGTGGCTATTTGGAGGAAAATAAGCATAACTGGAAAGGAAAAGTCAAAATGTGCCCTCATTCTTAAAGAACCACAGACATCAACATTGGGATTTTTGGCACCTGTTGTGCACTGGGTGACTTCTCAAACCTCAGCATCAGAGTGGCCACCACCACTCTCCTGTCTTAGAGACACTGATTGTCTCACTGTTTTCCTTAAACGGGAATGTGATCTTTAGTCTTGGGTTGTCGGGACACACATGGGGGCATGCAGAATTAAATCATTTCCAAGGTGGAAACCATTTCTTAGGATTGGAAATGGTTTCTGAATCACAATGTTTCCATCGCATTAATTGTGTACCTACTGTGTGCTAGACACTGGGAATGTAAATATGGGCTTCATATTCTTTTCAGAGGCTTTAATGGTGTCCTAGAAGTTTACACACAATATCTTCATGGAATTAAAGTGTGCACTGGACATTTTAGGTCATTCTAGTGGGAGTGTGCAACTCATAATGCATAATACTATACAAGGCATAATCTAAAAATACAGTTAATATTTAAATTAAAAATAAAGCCTCATTACAATAAAAGATATATTGCCAAAAATGATGGAATAATTTTATGTAAGCAAGGAGGAATATTCTGAGGGGATTAAAATATATCTTGTACTGTGATAAATATTTTAATTTACAATTCACTGTATGTTTTGACTATATGTATTATTATTATTTTTATAACACCTAGACAGTGAAGAACAACTGTGTGTCTATTATCTGACATAGTTCTTGGTGCTTTTTATTTCTGGTTTGATAAAAGGATCAACATATTCATTTATTTTCTGCCCTTGGTCCTTCACCTTCCTGGTACCTGCAGAGCCTCTGTGCATGGCTTGACTTCCAACCTCTGCCAGAGAAGCAGCAACTTCCCCCCAGATCATGGGTACAGCCAAGCAGGCAGTGGCATGGATCAGAAGGGCACAATGGCTTTCAGGCATAAACTGGCTACACTGGACCCAAAGCCTGGATGGTGTGGGGGTTCCAGATCACGGAAGATAGTGTCCATGGTGATGATATGGCATCCTTGCCCAGATGGGCTGGTGACACTGTCTTCACTTCAAGGTATAAGTCCAGGAGTCTGTCTTCCTCAAGTGGAACCTATAGTCCTGCTCATTTGCACCTCAAGATTTTGCACTCTTAAATCTTCCAGTAAAGGATCGTTTACTTAACTTAGCTAGTGTTGACCTCTTCTATTTGCAACTACAAATCCCTGTAGAAATAAAGGATAACAATGACTCCCCCTTCCTACTCAATTTCAGGAGCTGTTAGTGACCTGCCTAGGAAAACACAAAAAACTTCAAGATCTCTTTCACCTTCCATTTGGTTCAGAGCTTTGATTTCACTTCCTTCAGAGAGCTTTGGAAGCATTTCTGCCCTAATGATAACAATCTCAACATCTCATGTGTGCTGACACCAACACCCTACTTTTCCAAAAATTTACTCATTACTATTATTAGGGACTCTCTGCAATGGTCCGCAACAAGACCAAGGAACAGAATCCCCACCCTTCTGTCCACTAAGAGGTTGAGATAAGGCAGACAGATGTGGCAGTCATGACCTTGGACACAAAGAGAAGACTGTTAAGACTCAAACCCAATGTCAGCTCAGTAGTTCAGAGGGCTTCCTCTAGTCGATGGCTACGGCAGCTTTTGCTCCCCTTCCTTAGCGTTTTCTAATATAAATAGCATGATTTTAACCAGATTTGCAAGTACTTTTCTTTGAAAAGTCTAAGTCAACCTCATTATCACTAATCCATTGCTTGAACAGACTCAGTGCGTCTACATTTCAAGTGTAAAGTGGTGCTTAGGGATTTAAAAATATGAGCTCTTGCTCATTTTTTTTTTCATAAAGGCAGCAACTTGGCTCACCTGAGGTAAAATTTATTGAGCTGCTATTTTACACAAAGCAAGAGTAGTTAGGTCAGCAAGGACTATGATGTGCAATACTAGTATACTTAGAGGCTGGTTGGCCCCTTTATCCATTGGTATTGACTGGAGGCTTGAGATGTGTCAGGGAAAAATAGTGTCATGTGGGAACATGGTGAAGCTGAGCATGGAATTATGTATTTCAAGCACACTTGGTTATTTGCTGTAGGGAATTTCTATTTGAGATGCCAAGGCCATTCTGGGTAGCAGCTGACTAAGCTGTAGTGTGACCAGACAGCCTCCCTTTCTATTGTTGGCTTAGCCTACAATACCTTCACATTTATGAAAACAAAGATACTCTAATGTGAGAGGAGTAAAAGATAAAAGGGATTCTGACAAATAATGGAAGCAGTAAACAAAAGCCAGCCAGTTTGATACCTGATAAGTTGGGTTACATCCCAGCTAACAAAATCAAAAATCTTGAATTCAGTCCTGGAGCCTAGGGATTGCCCTCTGAAATTGGCACTTTCAACTTAGACCCAAGAGTAGAAGCAGCTCAATGAACTGTTCTTTGTATTTTTCCAAATACACAGTAACAAATAAATTTGAAATTGAAAGTCAAATAATTACAAGCATTTCTTTATAGGATAAAGACAAGTAGGCACCATTGCTAAGCCCTAAAAGCAGAAATTCCAAAAGTAGGTAGAATTTGGGTTATCAGGCCATTTTCAGAAATTTAAGTAAACATCCTCTCTCCAATTACATTTTAGAGGAAGTCTTCAATCTTTTATATATTTTTATATGTGGTTGCAGAAAAATAAGGAGCAGGATTATGGGTGAATTAAGAGCATGTCTTAATACCAGCCACACTCTCCACGTACTGACATTCCAAGTTCATTAGTAGCCTGCACCATGACTGACAGGAGATGGTCTCCAGGTGCAGCAACACAGGGAAAATAGAAAGTTGAAATACACGGAGAGCACAGATCATACTCTCCTGAAGGTCAGCAACTAATTTTCTCACTTTTGTACCCCTTTTCCGACATTTAGCCAGCTTTCCTCTTCTTTATCATTAAACTCTTGATGTATTTTTAGAACTGGATTTTGGTTGGCACAACCTTTTTGAGTAAGTGGTCTGGCGTGGCTTTTGCATCTGCATTGTTTTACTTTACTTCTAATGACCAAGATTTTTAGAGTCGTGGTCCCTGACAGTTCTTTGCTCATGTCTCGCAGAAACATCTGCCCATAGGGATGCTGAGGTTTGGCTGATGCAGCACTCAGTGAGCCATCAGGCAATACTTTTTTGGTTTTTCCAATCCACCTCCTTTTCCTTTGATTTCTGGTCTTGGCCTTGATGTCTTCCTGAAAAGCAACCCAAAGTCTGGTTTGCTTTTTTTTCCCCCAGTGCTTTACTGGTTGGAAAGGTGAGCTGGCTCCCAGGCATGCACCTCCTACTACCCTGCCAGGAGTTGACATCAGATGCCACCATTCACTCCTTGGAGACTCTTAGGGTCGTGGATCAGTTTGAGTTCATGGGTTTGCATTTCTTCTCATGTAGGAGGCGATATGTGCCTCTGCTCTGTGTCTTTATTTTTTAAATCTCACTTATCACCACATTGCTTTGGAGCAGAGAATGTGTCAAAGCCAAAATTAACTGCTTTGAATGGACTACATTTTAGAAACAAACAAAACACTTAGCTCAATAATATAAATATTTCCCAAGGGCGTAAAGTCTCATTGAAGAATTTTTATTTTCTTTGTTTCTATTTATTTATTTAGCATTAAAAATTAACTTTAGGACCTTCACACTGAGCAACACATCCAGGAGCTTTCTATTTATTTTTCTATTTATACATTTTGAGATAGGGTCTTGCTAAGTTTCCGAGGTAGGACTCAAACTTGTGACCCTTCTGCCTCAGCCACCCGGAGTTCTGAGGAAACATTTTCCACTTCCTGATTGAATTCATCATCGAGTGTCTTGTCTGTCTTCAGTGTTCACAATGGAAATGAATGTTCTGCTATCTATCCAAGATTGTAGGAGGCGAACAAAGGATATAATTTGAGAAAGTTCACTTACATATGCCTAATAAAGTCTGATATTCAAAACAGAGGCTAAAGGGCTTTGAAACTATAAATGTGGAAAATTATCACTTCTGATCATGAGTAAATGGACTGAAAGTTGCAGCAATATATTTGGAGGCTGATGGGCCATCCTGAAAGGCCTTTGGATGAAGAGTAGTTTATTTAGAAATAAAGAATAGCACAGTTGGTATAGGGAGCTACTTGCTAATCTTTTCATTTTTTTGAAATGTCATTCTTTATGCTTGAGAGCAATTTTCAGACTAGAAGTATTTCAAAATATATGTTTAATATAATAATAGTGCATCTGGACACAGATGGAGACAGTATCCTCTGCTGCTAACAATCTGGTGTTTTAAGGAAATTCTTCATGCAAAAGCCAAATTCTTCCCTTGGAGCTGTCCTCTATGTATCTCACTGCTACACATGCCAGTTTAATTTTTTTGTCTAACCACATGAGGAAAACGTCCACTTCATAGAGGCAAAACAAAACAAACAAATAAAAAAAATTGACTTTTCATTCAGTAAATAAGCCCCTGCATTTATGTCTGGTTTCAAGTAAGAGGTGATTTCTAATCAGCATGGCATGAAAACAAAACAAAATAAATATATAAGTATAAAGCTTCAATAGTTTTAGGATGTTGTTTAGTTGAGATTTAAATAAACACGACTATTATAACTAATTCAAGAAAGGGATTGCGAACAATTTGCAGCAGGGTGTGCATGGAAAGCAGTGTGGGATGGGATTACCAGGAACTGGACAGAGTTTGGGGAGTATGGCCCTGTGGCCCCAAGCAAATGCTCCCTGGGGACCATAGTACAGCTGTGCACAGGGCTGGTGTTGGGGTGGTGGCTGAGCAGCAGAGTCTACCTGTGTCTGTGCCTGACATAAATGTCAAACCATGGATCTCCTCCAAGCACGGTAAGCAAGGCTCACACAGACCTAGTCCCTGGCATCTCTAAGAGCCTGGCATGGTTCAGACTTCTTGTATTCAGTTGTGTTTGAGAACAGGTAATGGGGCAAGCGGTCCCTAAGCCACAGCTCCAAAGCTTTCCTTTACCACGTTGTTCCTCATAAAATCCAGAGATTAAATAAAGAATTGACAGTGATGGTGGCAATCAAGTTTATCTCTGTTATAGTTTGGAAAAAGATTGATAAGAAAGAAAGGAAAATGGGAGAGAGATGTATGTATGTGTGACAGATAGATACATAAACAAATATGAAGATAGATAACAGGAAATTATAGCACAAAGATGATAACATGAAGAGATAAATAGGTATAGATGATAAATGGCTAGGGATAGGTGGAAAGATGGATAATTTGGAGGTACATACAAGTGCACATTTGTACACTGATATATTTACTGTTCTACCCTGAGTAGGCCTAGAAGGAATTTTGCCCAGTGGCAATAAGGATATGCCTCACACGTGTCCAAAATAAGCTTGGAACATATCGCAGTACAGGAAGTCAGTCAGTCCTTTGAAATGAGTAAATGAAAACCCTCATACTGATGGGGATAAGAAAAGGGGAAAAGGAGCCAAGAGTGTCCAAAGGCCATAGTTAGAATGATGTGAGAAAAAGAAGTTTTTGGATTACAACCAAAGAACAACATAATGGAACCCATACTGATATAAGCAAATTATTTGATAAGTTAATAACTAGTTGGTGGAGTGTATTAATCAGTTTAACCATTGCAGGGCTAAGTACCTGAAACCTACAATTTAAAGGAACAGAGGTTTAATTTGGCTCATGGTTTCCAGAGATTCAGTCCAGAGTCAGCTAGCTCCAATGCAGAAACATCATGACAAAAGGCTGTGGTAGATAAAAGCTGCTGAATTCAGGGTAACTGGAAAGCACAATAGGAGAGTAGAGCCAGAGGGGAGAAGCCAGAGAGCAAGGCTAGCACCCAAGATCATCCCTCTATGACCCGCCCAGATGCACCCATAAATGTGCCTTACTAATCCCTATGTAGATTCCAAGCCAATCAAGTTGCCAGTTAAATTTAACTTTGGCCATGACATACAAATTCTGAAGAGTTTCAAATAGTGTGTGCAGCTACTCCTGCCCAAGGAAACAAAGTATACACCTGAGTCCAGAAGTGGGCCTATGTTTAGAAAGTTGCTCCCTATGATGGGAAGAGACCATGAGAAAAACAACAGACAGATTTGGCTTGAAGGATTTCATACATGTTAACCAACCTGCAATCCTCAAAATTGTTAAGGTCATCATCAACAGGAAATGTCCAAGAAACTGGCACTTCCAAGACAGTCATAAGGATATGTGAGGACTAAAGGTAACATGTTCCAGATGGGCTTCTAGGACAGTGAGGGGGCATCAGTGAAGGGCAGGGACTTCTGAGCAAACGGTGAGAGAGGCTGGTACTGAGATGCCAGTGCTGGCTCCTGGCCACAATGATCTGGCCCAGCCAGGAAGGTGCAACTAGAAGTGGATGGGGCGGAGGGCAGGCCTGTGCTTTCTGTTCTATCTTTGAGAGTCATCTGTAAATCCAGAATTATTCCTCAAGAAACCATTTACTCAAACACAATTAAGTGAAGCTTCAGGAAGAACCATCTGTTCCCATGCCTACCTTTGTCCTTCCTCCTCCTGGTGAGCTGCTCTCTTGCTTGGGTCCCAGTGAACTCAGCTCTTCTCCTTTTTGGTGGGGATGTTGTATACCTGTGCCATGAAAGGAAGTCAGGGATCAAGTTTTTTCTCCCCTTGTTCTCAGGCAGCACAGTCCTGCCACATGTCCCAGCTCCGGGTCCCATGACCACGGGCCCAGAGGAGACCCCAAGAACAAAGGGCTAGTGCGGTGCCCTCCTCCTCTGCTGAGTCACAGTGGCCCTGCCCTGCCCAGCCACTCAAAACCTTCACTACCTCTCCTCTTCACACGCAGTGACAACTAGACATTTTATTTCCGTGTCAAACATCCCAGATTTATTGCTCCTGGGGCTGCGTTTGGATTTTCTTTCAGCCTGGCTCAAAACTAGTGCTTCTTTTCTTTGTAACTTTCTAAAAGATTTAGGATACAGCTCTGCATTCGGAAAAGTAAGGATGTGTCGCAGTCCTTGCTGAAGTAGGACGGCAAACAGTTAATTCCCTGCCGGATGACAGCTGCTCCGTGAACAGTGGGCTCCGGGAGTTGACATGGAGCCGTGAAGAGTGAGGGGAGGAGAACTGAGTCACAGCTGCGCTGAGCAATCACGGAGAACATCGACTCCCTTCCAGCCAAAAGACCATTAATACGTGTGTCAGCCCGAAAGCGGATCTCATCGTGGGCGCGCACTGGAACAGTTCAGGAGAGAAAATGAAGACTATCCTTAGGGACGGACTTTTCTTTTTCTCTGAGAGAGTCTTCATTATTCAGGCATTGTGATACTTTTCCTTTATTTGTGTAAAGATTAAATTGCACATGATTTCTAATGTTTCTGCCTCTCCAACTGTCATAGGTCGGTGACCTTCATGCAAGGAGATAATAGATACATAGTCTGCGGCTCGGGTTTCTGCTGTTCCTCCACAGCTCAGCACTTCCCTATTGTTATAAGTCGAAAGCAATTAAATAAAAATACAGGGTGAGGCACCTCAAGGACGCTGAGAATTTCATATATCTCTTTATGTGGCCGTCTTTGAGCTCGGATCTGCGTTATTATCTACCGGAATGTGGGGAACTGGTAGACGGGTGTGGAGCCTGAATTGTGGGAGAAATGAAACGTTATTAAAGATGTTCATGTGGAAGAATAGTAATCACGTAGCCTGAAGAAACACATTCTCTTCTGCCTGAAAATTTCTGATCAGAAGGCTGTTAATGAACCCTATGTGTCCACGCCATCTCTAGTTTGCTGTTTCCTCCTTGGCTCTCCCTATTTTCACACAAGCTTAATTAACATTTGGAAAACTCATCCTGGGAAAACTGGAGGGAAACATAGTTGATTCATTTTTTTAATGGGTGATCAAATAGCAAAAATATAATATTTACTATTTTCAATATATTTCAGGTGTGTTTACTTCAATTACATTTAAACAGGTACTAATTGAATATTTCCTTTCCCTTTCAAATACTCCCTACTTGTCCAGAGAGTACCTATCTTTCCCTCACTCCTCTCTCCCTTTCCTGCTTGCCCCATCTTCAAATAAATTATTTGCTTTTATATTGGAAAACAAGTACTAACTCAGACAAAGTGGTAGAGTTCTTGTTGATAATATCCAGCCTCTCTTGAACAAAGAAATTCTTCACTTGCCCTCTGCCCTCTCTGCTGGCATCTGCCTCATTCTACTCCACTCTAAGAGTAAAAAGAACCCTTCTCCAACTGACTACTTTGTTGGCTGATCTAGAATCCGACTTTCCTGAACTCAGTGTGAACTTATCCTAGGTATCATCCTCTGGGAAAGCACATCCCCTGTCCAAAGAGACCTGAGAAACATCCATTGCAGCTAATGCCATCCTGCCATGCTGGCAGGGACCCTGAGCTTCTCTCACTTTTGTCACCACCTATAGTGAGGCATCCAGGTAAGACCCCCTTCAGATCACTGGCCTTCACATGCCCACTGCAGAGTAAGAAAATGTGATCTGGAGCTCTGTTTGGCCCATTCACTTTTGTCACCACCTATAGTGAGGCATCCAGGTAAGACCCCCTTCAGATCACTGGCCTTCACATGCCCACTGCAGAGTAAGAAAATGTGATCTGGAGCACTGTTTGGCCCAGATAACAGTGGTTCTCCTCCTACACTAAAAAAAAAAAAAAAATTCAACCACAGTCTTTGCTGTAAGACCTCCTGCATCTCTAGGAACACCCATCACAGTCCCTACTGAGACACAGTGTCAACGGCACAGTGCTCTGTGACCCCTAGAGCTTCCTTCTCCCACCATCTGCTCACATCCAGGGCAGGTTCTCAATGGCCAAGTAAAGGCACATCACCCCCTCGACTCAAATGATAATTCACAGACTCACTCTCCCCACCCACCATACAGACCATGGTCCTCACCCTCCAAGAGGGCTGTCTTTTAAGTCTGCATCTGTGTGCCATACCGTCCCACAATGAGGAGAGCTGACTTTTGTTCCAACCCGATATTGTAGAAGGAGCGAACATAACCAGGTTGAGCAGGTATAAGCTTCTATCTCACTGTATTTTAGAGCACTAGATCTGGGAGGCTGTGACCATGTGTTGAGGAGAATCCAGTGGCCTGTGAGGCCTAGCAGTGGTGAAAACTGGAGGCTTAGGCCAACAGCCCTGTGCCAAGCCACTGGGGAGCCTACTCTGCAGCCTGGCCAACAAGAGGACCGCAATTTCCTGAGGACCTTGTTCCAGAACTGCAGGCTAAGTTGTGGCCCACAGAAACTGAGGAAGGTGGTCAATATTCATTGTCCCCTCACAGCCATGTTGGGGACAATCTGTACTTATTACTAGATCAGCATAGACCACAGGATTCAGCTCATCACACACATCCAATTCCTCCCAGAGCCTTCCTTCTGAAAGGATTCCCATCCCCATAGAGTTCTGCAGTATGCTCACTTGGCCCTATCCCTCATCCCCAACTTTCTCATCTTTCAGCTTCACCCAACACCTTGGAGCTCACAGTCTGTCATGAGTTAAATTCCCTTTCTCCAAATTTCTTTTAACTTTTCACTTTAGTTAAAACTTTTTCTCATATGACAGTGCATTTTTCTGTAGAGTTCTTGAGAGGTAGCTTCTTTCTCATATAGTTCATATCTCTTTCATCTTTAATCATTTCTGGTCCATTGTTCTTTTTCCCTTATCAAGCTCTGGAAACAGTGTCTTTAAATTTACCGCTTACTGTATTACATTGTCCCAAATATTTCACCCCATTTCAGTGAATTTTCTCCCATGCTAATTTGGTTATAAAACTTTTTGTTTGCAGCATTGACCTAGACAAGATGCCCTCTGTTGATCTCTTAGCTTACAATAACTTAAAATTCTATACGTTACTGTTGAAGATTCTTTGGCATATTATTTAGAAGATAATACATTTGTGCACTGGGTATGGCTGAATTACAAAGCACAATGTAAAATATAAGGAAGGATTTTGAATTCTTCATGTGCAATTCTCTGTATTCCACTGAGGCTTGGGTACAAGGTAGTGCCAAATGCTACACTTACCGAAGGATACCCTGAAACTATAGAAGAGGAAACGGCTCTTTTCATAAGACCTGTGTGGTCCAACCTAATGTGTCTCCTCTCGGAATCAGGCCCAAAAGAATAGCAGGGCTAAGATAAGCAATCTTGAGTAGCCTCAAATATAAAGGGGAACACAAGAAGGTGTGCACATTTGGACTAAATAACTGTGACCATGAAAAGGCTCTGAGCTCTCTTTCAAATAGGAACTGTTTGGTTTGGAGTAGGGGCAGAAGGACAGAATGAAGAGAATTAAGCACAGTCAGAGGCTTCCAAGCACGAAATCGTGGGATACATAAAAATGTAGGAAAGGGTCATTTGGCGAGAGTCAGAAAATTTAAAATAGTAGAGTGGTTGCATTATAAGAGAAGATCAATAGGAGCTATGAAGGAGAAAAGACCATGCAGGATGTACAAAGAATGCAGAAATCATGTCATGGTAAAACCTCAGATTCAAGATTTGCAGAGTTGCTAGGAGTCAAGTCTGGGGGAGGGAAGACATGGAAGGTCCATGGTGCAAAGTCCCAGAGAAGGAGGGGCACACACTTTCATATATGCAAGTCAGCTTGGGGCCTTGTGGTCCCAGAGAAAAATGACCCAAAGTGAAGCCTCAAAATGAGCTCAAAAGCCATAAAATGAGTTGTTAGACAGAAAGGGTGTGCTGATGTGATGTTTACAGGGTTTTTTAGAAATATTGAGCTCTAACCTAAGAAAGTGTGAACTCTTGAAGGTTTTTAGTGGGTTTACCTTTGTAATGTAGAATCCCGTAGAAACCAGACGTATAGGAATTGGGAGGGCAGCAGGCAAACAGACTTGGAGGGAAGAGTAAGGAGGCTGTGCTACACTAGTAGAATTCTCTGATATGTTCTCAGTGTTGGCCTTATGATTGTATAAGCCTGGAAGTTTTTCCAGAGGGTTGGCTGGCTCCTGGTGAGGGGACATCTCATAAAAAATATGTATCTCAATTGCTTGCACATACAGCCTTGTGACAGTGAATTTTAAAGATAGATTTATACTTTGATTATTAACCCCAATTCTCAGGTCAATTACATAATTCCCTCCTCTGTTAACACATCTATGATTAATCATCTTTTCTTAAAAAGTCTTAAGCACGTTTTGATCATCTCTAGATAGTTGTAAGGAAAAACAGAATCAAGCCCCATGTGTTTATGAGTGAAGGACCCTGAATCTGGGATTTGGAATTTCCGCCATATCCTGGGGTGGCTTTCCTGCAGTCTGGCTAGGGCTTCTCCCAGGAAAAGAGGAATACTTGTCCTTATGCAGTGAAGTCCCAGACCAGAGGGAGACACTGGGATCCAAGAGAGTGCTAATAGTATGGTGTGCAGAGCTCCCATTGGTGGGACAGTAGTGAAGGTTGTGACCATGCAGCCAGATCATCAGTGTCCGGCTGGATGCTTTGGACCACAATAGACAGTTTCATGATGGTTGTGACTGCAGGGATCCGCAGATGCCATCATGGGGATGATCTCTTGGCTTTGTACCAGGCAGGTTGCTGTTCATGTTCACCATTGCCACACCTGTGTGAGGAAGCATCTCCCCTGACCTGTGTTCATGCAGTTTTCTTTTTCCTTTCTCTTGCTCTTGCTCATTAGCTGAGCTTTTCTCCAAACCCAGGACAGAGAGCAGTGTGGTGGAGGGAAGGAACCCACGAAGGGATACTGCTTCTCAGGTGCTGAGTGGATGCTTGCCAGACCCCTCCTTCTCCCTGAGGCCTTCCTGCGTGTCTTTTCCTGTAGGAGCTTCATTTGTGTGGTGCCTCTTGGACTTCGTGCCCCACTGTATTCCATGGCTCTGCTATGTATCCTGAACTGTGAGTGTTTTGAAAGCAAGGCTCTTGCTTTCCTGTTTTGTTTTATTTTTTTTTTCTATCTGTGCATTCCCTTACCGACATGCAATACAGTTTCTTAAAAAAATAGATCAGAATATATTATGACCTAGTACAAATCTTGATAACTTTCAAAGACTGACACCTCATTTAAAAAATGCTTCCCTTCCATCTCAGTCCTCCGATTTTCAGGGATTTGACTGGGTCTAGCCACCTTTTGCTTGACCTGCTCCCCAGTAGATAAAACCAACCTGCAAATTTCCCTAAATCATCTCATCTAAAACTTTATTCAAGTTGGAAACTGGATAAAGAATATGTGGTTTTTCTATAAAATGGAATATTACTCAGCCATAAAGAATGAGAAATTAGAGCCATTCATAGAAAAATGGATACATACTGAAGATATAACTATACTGTATACCTAAAATGTACCAATAAACTCAATGAGAAAAAATAAAACTTTATTCAATCATCTGCAAATATATGCATTTATTACAATCCAAATAACAGCACAAACACACCAAAAAAAAATAGAATGATTCTGTGCCACATGATTCTTTTTCTCATTTTAACATTAGCACTTTTAAATAATGTTCAATTAATTCATAGTGTGAAATAGGAAGAAAATGGCTAAAGGGGAAGTGGGAACGGGAGGGAAAAGGAAATAAGGGAAAAGAAAAAATGTGAAAAAAGGAAAAAATGGAAACAAAGTCTTTGTAAATAGGGAAGGGTGAAGGGGGTGAAGGGAGGGCGGGGGTGTGGGCAAAAAACAAGAACCAAGATAGATCATGTAAAAGTACAAGATCCCAATGACAAATGTAACTGCATTGTTTGCTTTAAATGTATCAATAAACTTAATGAGGACAAAAAGAAGAGGAAAAAAAATAGTGCTCAAAATTTCCCCCCCAAAAAATCTTTTAAAAATCAGTAACTTTTCATTTTTAACACTACCGAAGTCCACAACACCTCCAAAAAAGACCAAGTCACCAAAGAATGGAAGAATGAAACTAAAGAGTGCAAGTACAGACTGTGGAGTAAGGTTGAACTTAAAATAACTGAGCTGTAAACTGATATGGGAAGAGTAGTCACCTCCAGGTAGCACCTGTATACCCCAAGTCTGTGCTGTGAGAATCCAAGGCTCCCATGTCCCATCTAGGAGAGTGCACCATGGCATTTCTTCTGCTCCAGGCTTCGAGGATGTCACCCTGCTCCCTAGCCATGCAAACTTGTCAATTGAAAACAGTTAAACATTAATATAATTAAGCAAAATATATTTCCTTATTTTTCAGCCTACTTCTCTAAGCAGGGGAAAATTCAATGGCACAATAAAGAGATCTAGAAAATAACTGTTACATATTAAGAGCAGTATGTGCACATACGTGGGAAAATTATAGGATTTTTAAAATAAACATAATGTTCATTCAGATTTGACTGGGAAATGTTTTTCCATGGTTCCGTGTCCATTTAAGAGTATACAAGTATGTAAGTTCATGCTGCTTTTTATGTATATGTGTTTGCATGTGCACACATGCATGTATGGATGTGTTTTTGTGTGCATGCACACTGTGCATTTGCCTGTGTGTGTGTGTGTGTGTGTGTGTGTATAAAGCTCTGAAACTATTTCTCTGCCTCCCTGTGATTGATCTGTCTCCTGCTCCCTGGTCTCAGGTTTTACTTCTTCCTGTCCTCAGATACCTGTCTCCACTATGATTTCTATGGGCTTACTTCATTACCATATATCATCCAGTTCAAAGTCAAACCTGATAAATTAAAGACCAAAAATTAAAAGGAGAAAAGAGGCTAGCTGCATGCTTTCTTGGTGAATTATAATTAGCAAATAGACGACCCTTCATTGTTCCTATCATTAAAAAGAAAAGTCCACCAGACTGCTCGGTGGGAGGATTTCTGTTAATCAGTAATATCCATCTGCAGCCTTTGTTTAGCCAGTCGGTGCCGCTCTCCTCTCCTAAACCAGGGTGTTTATCGTGGTCTCTTGAAAGCCCAGAAGCCCATAGGTCAGAGAACAGCGTTTTGATGGATTATGGGATTGTAACTGTCCCTGCCAGTTGACAGCTTTTATTGGCTGGGAGGATGAGCCTGTAAACCTTTATATAATTATTGTATTAAAGTCACTGTGCCTCTGTGTCTCTGGCGCTTGTTCAGGGATCAATGTGAAGATAATTTCAAAAATGAATAGTAAGTATTGATCGCCTCATGGTGGGGCCTTATCAGTGGCCGAGGCTGAGGGCTGCAGATGATAACTTCAATGTCATTTATGATGATATGATGTGGATTGCTGAGGAGCAATTTAAACAAAGGGCTGATTTAATTCACAGTGGATTTTTGTAGTGTGATGGGTAATAAATCACAATCTATGTAATTTTTAGAAATGAACACATGTTGGCAGTAGTTCAGGGCAGTTCCTAAGAGATCTGAAAATGACCAGGGAGGGGAAATATCAGGCTGGACCCCCTCTGAATGATTGGGCTTTGCTCGATTCTGGCATTCACATGACCTTGGGGTCCCCGCTGGCAGCTGCTGGTTAATTTTCTTCACTGAGGACACAGTTTAACTTTCTATCTGTCTGCCAATTACCTGACATTTTCAACTTATCACCTTCTATTTTTTAAATGATTCGAGGCACATCCACATTTTGACATTTTTTTTAAAGCAAGTATTCGTTTTGTTTGCTGCTGAGACATCTCTGTCATCTCCTGCAGCCAAATCCCCTTTGTTCCAGCAAAAATTAACACTGGTTTACATAACTATATAAAGGAAAAATTCGTACTTCTTTAATTGCTATTTCAACACACCTTTGGTAAGATGTTATCACCCTCCAGATTTCAACCTTATTGCAAGACATATGCATGGAGACTCACAAAGAGCTTTTCAGGGAAATTACTCTCAATGGTACTTGTTTGAAGAGGGTTTTACTCTTTAAAAATAAATCACGGTAAAGTAAATCATTAAGAAATATTGGAATAACATGCACAGATTGATTAAGCCCTCTAAAAGTAGAAAAATTGAATGACAGTCATGGCGTATAGCTTGTTGATTTCAGTTATTGTAATACTAACAATACATTTTACATCTGTTCATTTCAGTAGAAGGGAGTTTTATATTTCAAGCTATTGGATGCAGGACTTTTGCAAAGAGCATTAAAAGATTAAAACTTAAAACAGATTCCAGGCTGAAGCTGCAAGAGGTGAGGGTTCCTCTGGATTCTTGCTGACATGTGGAAAAGCCCAACTCCAAGCCACTGGAAGCAGCGACCTCTGTCCTGTGCTCCCCTGCCAGAATAGCTCCTATCATCAAGCCAGCCATAGGTAAACTAGGTAAACTTATACAGTACTTCCGTGATTCAGACTCAACAAACAAGGTCATGTAATTGGAGGGCAGTTTTCCGAGCTTATAGACTCATGACTCCTGCTATATGACTCAAGATGCTGCAGCCCTGATTTACAACGAATAGGCCGCAGCCCTGAGGACCAAAATGAGAAGAAATTTGGGGAGGCTATCTCTTCATTTCTTAGCAAATATTTTTCACTTTTTCACCCCCACCCATTTAAAAAACAATAGAACTGCCCTAACCATTTCCCTTTTCATTAGTTCATGGTGAAAAGCATTTCATTTTGTTATAAATGCTTAGCTGTCTCAGATTTAAAGGGTGTGTCCTCTGGCTCAGTGTGCATAAACATGGACAGCCTGCGCGTTCACCCAGCATGTAGTCTGCTCACCACCAGAGACCACGCAATCTCCCTGCACATGTACTCTTCCCATCAGTAGAACTGTGGAGGTTTCTTTGCCCTTTGCTCTGTGGCCAAACCCTACACCTTGTGGAGAGCACTTTGGCATCTCTCACCTTTCTGCTTCAGTCCTCCATCACCTGCTCATGAAAGCATCATTCTGTCCCCAGTCTGTTGAGACCAAATTATATACAGCCCCAAGGCCTTAAAATTTCGCACTCTCTGATTGTGATGGACTCTTGACCTTGCATCCTGCCTCCGTTGCACCTGGCTCCCCTCTCTCCAGCGTGCACTCCCAAATCTCTGCCCTTGGGTCCCTTGAGGTGGCCAGCAGATATTGGGATAAATTCCAACGTGGCACCTCTAGTGAGCTCCTGGCACAGCATCCACACACTGCTGCAAAGCCAGGGGGTTCGCAGGGAGGAGTGGCTAGGGTAGAAGTGAACAGGGAGCAGGCTAAGGAAAAGCATGTAAAGGACAGAAGACACGGAAGACGGAAAGTCTTGACATACTGCATGAAAGGAAACTCTGCGGTATAAGGACGGAAAGCAGGGGCAAGTGAACACACACTGGCAAATGCGGAAAAGACAGGAATAAGTTTTAGGACAGTGTTTTTTGGTTTGTTTTTTTTTTTTTTTTTGTTAACCCTACTGTTTCTATATTCTGTAGTTCTGATGAGCTATCCATTTAATAGCTTCCTTAGTAATCATTTTGGAAAGTTATACCAATAAAATACTATAGTCTTTAAAATTTCCCCAATTTAAGGCCTCATTACCTCCTGTAATAAGCATACAGTGGCATTGGCAGCATTGTATTGTACTTAAGAGCCAGTGCACAGGGAGTGAGGAAAGTGCCTTTTGAACTGTGAGGTTTTCAAGGATTTCTGATGTTTCTGATGTCTCATTTCTGAAGCTAATAGGAGTAAAAGTGTAATTAAGTGACTTTTTAGCTTGCATGAGCTATTCCCTCTCTAAAACTGGGAATGAGAACTATAAGAAAAATTGAATGCTGGACTTTTGCATATGATGTTCATTCCGGCTTGCTTTCATTCCAATTTATTTTTAATAATTCCATTCTGCCTTTCTATCACTTTGTTACATGATTGCTACTCTCCCATTTTACAGAAAAAGGAAGACTGCCAATTCTCTGTGCAGCACCAATCCCGTGTCACCTTGGGAATTTAGAATGTACTGACTTCCTTTTTCTATAAAACAAATTGGAATGAAAGCAAGCCAGAATAAACATGCTACAATTTATCCTTTTACCCTTGCTCTTCCATTGTATATGAGGAGCTTCTCAAAGGTAAAGGCCTAATCTTACCAACTCTGGAACTGCTAGGGTTTAACATCATGCCATGCATACAATAGGGGCTCTATAAATGCCTGTTGTATGGAATTTATTTCAACAACTTCATGATACAAAGTCAAATGAGATGGCTCATCACCAAGTGACATTATGTTTTCCTCTGAGTGGATTACAACATGAATAATTTTAGAGAAGTGAGACTTTATTCTCATCAGGCATGGTGGTACACAAGGAATCTTAGCACTTGAGGCAGGAGGATCACTGTGAATTTGATGCAAGCATGGGCTACGTAGTGAGTTCAAAACAGCCTCATCTATATAGTGAGACGCTGTCTCAACCTCCAACTTCCCCAAAAGAGTTTATTCCAGTCTTTTAAGACCCACAGTAGGGCCTACGATTTAGCTCAGTGGTTCCACCGCCTGATTTGCAAGCATAAAGTCATGAGTTTGATCTCCAGTACCAAAAAAAAAAAGACTTTGAGTAAAAGAAATTCATTATATTTTCCCATTATCTATTCTGAAGGTATCCACTTTCATATTCGGGGGAAAATGTAGAAACAAAATGTTATCTTCTGGAGAAACGTGGTCAATCACTTTGTATTTATCTGCATGCTAACTGTTGATGTTTAACAATCTGAACTTCATCAAGCCCTACGATTTTGGAAAATAGTGAAAGTTAAGAAATGTACCCTCCTGCACACACACACACACACACACACACACACACAGGCACCATTTTGAGTTGCCAAAAATGACCAAGGGCAGGGAGCCAGCCTCCTAAATATCTTGGAAAAGACTCAAGAGCACCCGACAGCAGATGTAGGCACCCCAAACCTGTAGACTCATAGATGCTATAGATAATTAGTTGCATAGCTGGTGCCCTTGACAATGTGTCAAAGAAGACACATACTCACCAAACTTTAGCTAGGCTTCTCTCCTCCCCACAAGGCCCCAATCTCCAGCAGAGAAGCAGACAGCTCTTCCCTCACCAGCCTCACCTGGAAACACCCTAACCCCAAAGGGACACATCAAAGGACCCTTGTGTGGTCATCCCTCTCCTGTAGCAGATCCCCCAGCTCTGCTCACTCCTTGCTGTAGGAGAAAAGCCCTTTCTGCAGCCCCTGAATTAAGAATACAGTTTGTCTCCAGAACCTCCTCCGGGTGCAACAGCCCCTCCTCCTGTATTACTGTCCTTTCCCCTTTGCAATGCTCCTTTCCAATATAGCCTCTCCTTGCTAAATCTGCTTTTTTGGGGGCACCAAACTTTATCAGCCCAGAATAAATGCTGGCTGCTTCACTGATTCTAATTTTATTAACCGAACTGTTTCTTCTTCCGCAGGTCAAGTGACCCCAGTTCCACCAGTGCAGCAGGCACAAACTCAAATGTTGCCCTTGTTAAAGGAGACATTGGCCATTAACTTGGTATTTTTAGAAGAAAACATGTCTGAAAATTATTTCAAGTGATAATAAACTTTGTGCATGTTGAAAAGTAAAGCAGAGGATGGTCTTGATATTCTGTACTTTAAGCTCTATGTGGTTAAATAAAAGGCTATACTTATGTGTTTTCTGAAGGTTTTCCAATGAAGATGTGCATCATCAATAAAGAGATGGAAAACTATAACTGCAAGAATAAAGGTACTTTATCACACAGTTAGCATCACTGGGGCCATAACCTGATCCTGAGTTAAAAACTCTACACACACACACACACACACACACACACACACACACACACAGTCCCTGCTGTGAGAATACCCTTGTGTCTCTGAGCATGTGAGCATGTGATTCCTCCTTATGAAAATGCTTTGTATGATGTAAGCATGCTCACATGTAATCCCTGCTTATTTGTGTTAGTGGACAGGGTCAGAGATGTGGATAAATCAATATATCCGACTATTCTGAAATAATTACTATTGATCTATGGAGGACTGGCATTCTTGCCTTTATATTTGAATATTGATATATATGACACCCTGGAAATCCAGTCTTTGAAGTAAAATGATGATGACACCTTCTAAAAATACCCTCATCCGATGTGCTTGGACGTGTTGTGGTCTCCTAGTCCTGGTCTTCTCTGCTCCCAGGATGTGTTGGAGCCTTGTAAGCCATGCTTCCTGATGGAAATGCATGACTCTGTTTCAGATAGGACACTTGGAGCTGGTGTTAGTAAGGGGCTGTCCAAATAGGATGGGTTAGACACAGAGAAAATTCAATACCTGTATAGAGGTATGAGTGGGTTCTCGCTCCACAAGGCTGTCAAGGATGTGGACAGGCTCCTCTACTGATGCTGTTGTCAGAAGACAGGACCACCTGCTCTGTGTCCCACAGAGGGTGTTGAGGACAAAAAAATCAACTTTGCCTTCACTGCAAGGATCCCTGACCCACCAGACAACCAGTTCAACCTGGGAGGAGCCCACCAGCCAGCTGCTCAGGACATTGGGCTAGGCAAGGCAGAGGGTGCAATCTGAATGCAGAAACAGGTGGCACCAGGTACTAGTCACTCCTTGCTGTAGGAGAAATCCCTTTAGCTCATGGTATGTCTCAGAACCTGAGGTAAGGAAGCAGCTGGATCCCAAGAGCCTTCCAAGAAGAAAGAAGAAAGCAACCAGTTCACCCAACTTGATGACAATGACAGGCATAATGTGACTCTCTGGAAGTGTAAGCAATGCTGACGGGTGACCTGGAAAGGAGTGGACTTGGCTAGCAGAAGACATAGCACGCTCACTTGGCAGATGCCATAAGAGGACTCTCACAGGGCCAAGGGCACTAAAGAAGTACCTGTTAGTTAACTGAAACACGCAGGGAGCCATACGGCTGAGAAGCCCGCTGAAGCCTTGTGAACAGCGCCTCATAGACAGGAAAGGAACCCTGGGACTTTAAGCAAGGGCAGTGTGCTGCAAGAAGGCATTCAGCACCAAGGCAGGATGGGAAAGAAGAGGCGGGCTGGAAAGAGAGGTGGAGAGTCAATGTGTGCAGAGGAAGGAAGGAAGTCTAAGGGGGGCTTAGGACAATGGCAAAGGGGCTGGAGAGGTTTGTCAAAAAGAGCAGAGAGGTGAGTCATAGTGGTGCATGCCTGTAATCCCAGCACTCTGGGAGGCTGAAGCAGGGGGATTGCAAATTGGAGCCCAGAATGAGCAGCTTAATTACTTAACAAGACCTTGTCTCAAAACAAAACGTAAGTTCTGGTGATACAGCTTAGCTCAAAGACCCTCACTGGGTTTAATCTCCAGTACTGTGTTACAAACTAACAAAGAAAGTAGTTAGAAAAGGATTCCAATTACAGCTTAGCTCAAAGACCCTCACTGGGTTTAATCTCCAGTACTGTGTTACAAACTAACAAAGTAGTTAGAAAAGGATTCCAGAGAGAGGGGATAGAATGACTCAATATTTTGTGGTCATGGACCAGTTATAAAGAGCGGAAAAGTTGATTAGGAGCACGCTTGAGAAAGGTACTCGTGATTTTTAAATATTTTGTTTAAAAATTCCTATTATACAACAAACACACATTTTCTTTTACTTTTTAAATTAATTTTATTGGTACTTTTAAGGTATAAAATATAATGACATTCATCATTGGAAATTTGCACCTTTACACAATCCATTTTGTTTTTTATTTTTCCCCATTCCCCTGCCCTACTTTTAACCCCTTCCTCCCTATCTATAAAATCTTTGTTTCCATTTTTTCATTTTCTCATATTAATTCTATTCCCTTCTTTCTTTTTCCCTGCAATATACAATAAAGCAAAAGATAAGAAATTCAAAGTAATTGTGACTATACCACTGCTGATTTTTACTTTTTCTAAATACTATTTTTTAAATTAATTTCATTAGTACATTTAAGGTATACAAAACAATGGCATTCGTTGTTGGAAATTTGTACTTTTATATAATCAATCTTGGTTCTTACTGTTTTCCCAATTCCCCTGCCCTCCTTTCAACTCCTCTCTCCCTCTCTATCTACAAAGATTTTGTTTCCATTATTTTTCATTTTCTCATATTAATTCCATTCCCTGCTTTCCTTCAGTATTGGCTAATACACATCTGTTTGTTGCAGATGTAACCTACCATTTAGGAATTGTGTAATACAATGATTGCTACATAGAAGAGGTCAAATAATTCTTACTTTATAAATTAATTTCCTTTGCAGAAGTCCTGATAATATATAATGTTCTAAATTTTAAATAAATATAATAACCTGCTTGCTTTATAAGTATAGTTTTCTATGCTACTTAATGGCCCCATAATTTTGTACATTTATGCTATCATTTTAAACTATAGTTTGCCACTGAATGTTTTATTTAACTTTCATCATTATAATAATGAAAACTATTTTACAGCACAAATGTTGGTATATTTGGGATGTTTAAGTTGGAATTTGTCTTTGTGCCTGTTGAGAATAATATTTTGGAAGAATATCATGGTAGAGTTGTCCAGAATGCAGTGAGAAATGTGGCCCTGCTATCAAACAATGTCTTCACATTAAAATCTACATTTTGAATACCTAGTCTTTCCATTGCAATACTTTTTTTGTCATGGAGAGAAGTCAAAGAAGTCCAGTCCATGCTTAATGATCTAAGCCATGGTCTATGGTAATGAAAACTGTAACAGATCACGGAAAACATTGCCTTTGTATGTGAGAAGAGAGAAAAGGACACAGAAAAGAAAGTTTGCTGGTATGATAAAAAGTCAGAAGAATGGAAAGCCATTATGTGGTGAGGAAATACTAGACCAGGCTTGCTTTCTGCTCTCTTAGGAGAAAGCTTGGCAGAATCCTGTCTTGGGATTGTCATGCAGTAGGTGTTGGCCAGAGCCACAGGCCTGGGTGACACCACCCACTGATCTGTAACATGAGGAGAGAAGAAATTTTAGGACAATAGCAGCACTGCAAAATATAAGGACCAGTTAGGGAAGAAACAGCAACAGGACAAAAGCCATTTGATTATTTTTTTCTCATTGAGTTTATTGATATATTTTAGGTATACAGTACAGTTATATTCATCATTGGGATCTTGCACCTTTACATGACAAGTCTTGGTTCTCATTATTTTCCTTTATCCCTGCTCTCCATTCACCCACTCCTCCCTTCCCTATTTACAAAAACTTTATTTCCATTTTTTTTCATTTTCTCATATTTTTTCTTTTTCCTTATTACCTTTCCCCTACCCTTCCCACTTTCCCTACACCTTTAGCCCTTTTCTTCCTATTTCACATTGTCCATTATATCATTAGGATCTTGCGTAGTCTTATAGTTTTTCACACCAGAGAAACTATTCAGTATTTATACATGTGTGACTTATTTATTTCACTTAAGAGTATATCCTCAATATGGATCCATTTTCCTATGAACAAGTCTAATTTCTCATTCTTTATGGCTGAGTAATACTCCATTTTACAGAAAAACCACATCTTCTTTATCCAGTTTCCAACTGATTTGACATTTTTAGAGTTTAAAATATTTGCTCACAAAATATTTTCTTCTGCTGTTTTTATAACACTGAATGAGTTGATTTCTGGATATCTTATATATAGATACCCTTCAAGGCACATTGGTGGACCAGAGCCCGGAAAGCTTCTGTCTACACACAGGAACCACTGATGGGAGGCAGCATCTTCAGCAGCAGAGGAAGCCAGAACCAGGTTGCTAAAGTCTGCTGAGGAGCAAGTTCAAGACCACTTGTCCTCTGAATGGTCAACACAAATCCCAAGTGAAGAGCTAGCTCCCTGCAGCTCTGAGAACAGTATTTCCTGCTACCAGGACATGAATGAGCTAATTGAGTTTTAAATAGTTCACCTTACAAAGAATTTTCTTTCTTTATGTGAAAAGAGCTGTGATTTATTAATTTTTCCTTTCTTTTATTTGCTATAGACTTTCTCTAGCATCTTCCTCATAAATCACCTCTCTATTGAAAGTAATTCTGAAATCACAATGCAATGTATATAGATTGCAGGACATGGATAAAATGAAACAAGTGCATTTAAAATACGCAGGCTGCCCCCTTTCAGGACACATTGTAAGGAACCCTTCACTGAGGGCTCCGGGAGAACATCTCTCACCGTGGCAGACAATCCAACATAAAAGGTGACACAACCGTGCAGAACATGCTTAAAAATGATGGCTGGGAAATGCTACAAAGAACTAAATTAGTAAAGGAAACTTAATTATCTTGCCTCCAGCCTTCCTCTGGTCAGTATCCCAATTAAACAGAAAAAAACTCAGCATTTTTATAGATGTTCTACTTCAGACTCTGAATGATTTTTTTTTTTCTCTTAACCATCTATCTAGAATTGTAAAAGCCATTTTCCCCTTTTTGGTCTTCTGGTTCAGAAAGAGTATCATATTCCATTCAATGAAATATAAATATCTAAGCCCCTAATTTCTTAAGCACTTTTCTGTGACTTTTTTCAACTTAGAAAATGGAAACAAGGAAGCATTTGAATAAATAATTTACATAGTATGGACAGCTCATTCACTTATCAAAATACCAACAGGCTCTCTGATGTGCCTGTGTGCATAGTAATACTGACACAAGACAACATTCTTCAAGGCCAAGCTACAAATCCTGTCAGGCCCAGAATGTGGAAAATGTGTTAGTCATTTCCAGAACAGATACATTCGTGAATAAGGATGATTAAAGAGAAAGAAGCCTATTTTCTTTGAGGTCATAAAATTGTTCTTTTATAGTGTTTTCAATTTATTTTATTTATTTTTTCATTTCTCCTAATTCCAACAGTTTTTATAAAAGTATATTGGTTCTGCAGATTAATGGATTTCATTTTGGCATTTTGTACATGCAGATAGCGTACTTGTTTTACGTGGGAACATATTCTTTACAAGTTACTTCTCATGTCTTCGCTTGAGTCTTCTCTCCCTGACTTCTTTGTCCAACCTTGGATTAAAGTTGACAGAATCTTAGTGTTGCTTCCAACCTCCAGCCAACATACCGGGAAATCATCTCTGTCCGTCTCTCCTGTCTCGTGCGCTTAGGGTTATGGCTCCTGTGGGACCCCTAAGTAGGCTTCACCATGGCGGCTGCTGCCGCCGCTGATAGGTGTGACAAAGTGGGGACCCTGAGGATCAGGATCGAGGAGCCAGCCAGGGTATAGATCCAATGCGGGGGAACTGTGTTAGTCCATTCTTCCTGAGTTATAGACCAGGTTGGCATGCATTTGGTCTCTGGCCATTCCAGACTACTTACTCATGCGGTTAGCCAAACATATGATTTCTGACTCTGGAGTCTCGCCAAACTGTGTGAAAGCCCACAGGATAACAGGGGTGAAGGGAGGAATGGGAGGCCAGGCTCAAAATGTGTCACTTCCCAATCAGCCTCTCTGACAACGGGGAGACCCACCATAATGCAAATGGATGCATTGATTACCTAAGTATTAATTTCAATGGTAGAAGAATGTTTGTGGCGTTTGCAATTGAACTTCTTAATCTTCCCTTTTGTAAGCCTTGGGTTGCTCCTGAAAACTGATAATTAACTTTTTATGTATCATATACTTGAGAGAGTTCATGCAGGCACTTAACAAAATATCTTTAGATATTATGTCTCTGGAAGTGTACTCTGAAAAAAAAAAACCCTCGTATTTTAAGACAAAGCAATCATGGTTATGAAAATCAAAATCAAAATCACAGCAGAACTTTTGGTCTAATAATCATTTTTATGTATTTGTACATCACTGATTCACTTTAAAATAAAAACATGTATAGACAGATACATACACTTGTATATTTATATATACATATCCATTGTTATGTCTGCATTACATTTTTGCATATTTCACAGGCAAATGCGACACAAACAAACGCAAACATACATTTAAGTTGCAAATACAGCTCTGTGTTGATCTTCAGGGGCGGTATTTATCTGTCTGCAGACCAAACTATGTGCTTGCCATATCATTACTAGCTCAGGGAGAATCATTCAAACCAATGCAATTTGCTCAATATTGGTCAGTTTGACTTCTGACCCTGTCCCTGGACAGCGTATCCTTGGCAACCCTGACTGGAGTTAAGTCCAGATGTGCTTATTGGTCTCATCTGTGACAGTGTGCTAGGGCTGCTTAACATAGCCTGCTCTACTCAGAGAAAATTAGAAATCCAATAATATACTATATTCTGATCAGACTGGTGTTTACACAAGGAAAATCAAAATATGGTGAGTTTTTTAGACCCTGTAGTGGAGTCGCAGGCCCTGTGGTGGGGTCCTTGCATATGACATGAAATGTAAGTTATTTTCTTTATTGTTTTTTTAGGGAACAGAGAGGGAAAGAGCGATGTTGTTTATTACTTGTTTGTGAGATCATTCCATCTGAAACTAGTAAGCTGATGCTAAAATGGGAAAATAAACTAGAAAATGTTTATTCGAAAATATTATATGTTATTTTAAATTTTATATTTTAACTGAACTAATTACTGAGAAGGCAAACATCTGTGTGTAAAGCTGAGAAACTGCAGAAGTTGGCAAACTAGAAGCAAAGGAGGTAATGCCTGAATGTGGAGAAAACTGAAAATATCATCCATACAAAGCACACTGATGCCAAGTAATTATTAAGTTTCCATATGATACACTTATAGCTGTAATCCATTTCCTATCAAACAGGGAGATTCTAGACAATAGATTATTATTAAATAAACCGCTCGATCCATACCTACAGAAAATGGCTAATAGTCTCACACATATCCCCCACGTTTCAAGTAAAAGGAATTGACCTTAACTGATGATATACACCTTGTTTTAATTTAAAGATGTATTTCCTTTTTTGAAGTTTGAAAGTAATGGCATTAATTTTCATGTAAGACAAAACAGTATTTGAAAAAGTAACCTGGAGTGCCTGTAAACAGAGTTGCATGTATTCCACTCTTGGAAGCAGAACAGGTTCCTCAACACAGAGTGGGGACACTTGTCTCCACCAAAGTGAAAAAAAAAAAAAAAAAAGGAGGACACTGAATAAAAGACGGAGGAAGGGAGGCTGAGAGGGAGAGAGATCAGCTCTCCACATGTCAGCTGCACACTCACACTAAGGTTTCCCAGCCAGAAGAATTTAGCAGCAATTTTCCAGAGTGTGTTGAGCCTGCCCATGTAGCAAGAAAGACTATGAGAATGCCACCAGGATGTCCGTGGTGATGACCGCAGGGGGAAAGGAGTATTTTTTTTGTTTGCATTGAGAAAATCTGGTTAATAATTAATTGTGAAATCCCATCACCTTGCTTTTATCCTAAGGAATGGAAAACCTTGGCACAAATTTGATCACTGCATACCCTTTTTAGGTGATGTCTGATGTATATAAAATATTAGGATGATGAATTTAAGAGATCCTTAGTCAACTCCGATATGGAAATGTAGCCCCGCAATCAACTTGCTGCTTTTATATGGGTTATTTCCACTTCCCATTTCCCATCTTTATGCTCTGCTCTCGCTGAGATCCTCCTGCATTTCTCTTCATATTCACGCATCTGTTCTGTCCACAAATAATAAACACCTTGGATGTGGTTCTGTAGGAAATCTTCTGCGCATCCAGGGAAGGCCCCTCTTCCATTGACATGTCAACAGATGCTCCCAAGTGGTGCAGGGGCTGCTTCTGCAGCATTCCTGACTGTGTGGGCCTCTGGCTGTCCCTCTGTTCTTGTCCCTTCTCTGCCAGCCATCCTGTCATTCCCTATGTCTCTTATTTCCCCTTTCCTTCTCAGGGTGTAGTTCTACCAGCTATGCCTTCCCCCACTTTGCCTCCCTCTGTCCTCTGTCTTTTCCTAGCTCTCTTATTCTTAATGCCTCTCCTTTCCCCATGCAGTGTGATGTGCTTCTTGTCCATGTCGGCAGTCCCTGTTTTCCTTTGTAACACACAATCCTCATACTAACAGTTGGTGCTCTTTATTTCCAGACAGTGAGCCCTGACAGGAGAAGGACACTGTGCCTCTCAGCACTTTGAATTTACGCAGCTCCGTACAGCAGAGGACCAAACAGGTGCTCAGCAAACTGCACTGACTGTATCATGTTACTTTTTCACCTCTCCTTCTTTCCTATGTACTTTAAATTGTAGTTTCAACTTATATATGGTTTCTGTTTTCCAATAACTCAATCAGACACTTTAGCTAAGATGCTACTTGGGGCAGCTGTCTAAGCACCTTTGACCTTAGTATTTATGTCACTGGCACAATCTTCTCAGCATTTTTATGTTGAATTTCCTGAAAGGGAAGGAGACTACAAGTATGTGTGATTGATTTGGGGGGAAAGCCAGGGTCAACTACTGGTGTCACAGTGAGTACACATCATGGGCCACCAAGCTAGTTCTGGTAGGGGAAGCCACTGGGTCTCATTTTGTTCAAATACCTACACTTGGGTCAGTGGGTCAACCAGTCTATGAAGTCCCAATTCTATAAATACAGTCATTGTTTCTATTATATTCAAAATGTATACTCTTTATCCATGTATTAAAAAGGATTTTCACTTTTTCCCAGAGATAAATAATGCATTATACCTCAATTTGGTTAAAAGGACCATTTTCCTAGCCATGAATCTCTGTATCATCACAATTATCTTTGGGGATTTTTACTATAAATAAAGCTGTGGGAGGTACAGTAAAGAAAGCATGATCTGCCCCCAAAGGCTAATATTTTTCATATAAATTTTATTACAAATTTCAAAGATCTCATTATTTCATTTATGCAATACTCTTATGCCTTGAAGAAGTAAACAAAAAAAATCTCTAACACTTTTATGTTGTTGATGAATTTATGTGGTTAAAAAACATTTCACAATGAAAAAAATTCAAGTATAAATTTGTGGAAGCATCAACAGAGTTTTAATAATTATCCTGTTTAACCCTTTTTTGCCAAGTAGTCATAGAAACCTGACAGAAGTAATTGCACACAAAAAATACAGAAATTATCAGTAAAGTTGTATGTCCTAGGGAATGGAAAAATCATTTTCATTAGATAAAAAGGCCCCAGAGCTCAGCCAACCCCAGCACTGGGGTTGCCATTTCATCACTGTTTCCGGAAGGCCCTCAAGCATTTTCCTGCCTGGGAGGACAAACTCTAGCTCCTGTGGTATGTTATGTCAGGCAAAGCCTTCCAATTCTCTGGGCCACAAGTGGTCAGCCTGCCATCTGCAAGCAGAACTGATCTGAGATGCAGCCGGAAGTTGGTTATGGGTCACACCCTGATGCAGTGCCCATTCAAGTTGCTCCTGACCCATTTCCAGCACCCAGACAGAGAAGTGGTTTTAGGCAATCAGAACCATGCCAGCAAGTAGTCTAGGACAGCACAGAGGTAATTCTACTTTAAATGGCCCAGGTCATAGTCAGGATGGAACCACGTCTCTTGCCAATGCATTCATTGTGTTGTTGTTGTGTTTTTGTTTTTGGTGCCAGGGATCGAACTCAGGACCTTGCACATGTAATGCAGGCAGAGAAACCGCTGAGCTAAATCCCCAGCCTGTGACAATGCATTTTTAATGCACAGAATGCACTGATTAGATAGGATTTGATGCTCCCAGTCTTCGGCTAAGGCCAAATAATAACTTTTGTTTTTAATTTTAAAAAGAATTACACTTCAGGGTCAGGGATTTAGCTCAGTGGTTCAGTGGCCTGCCTTGCAAGAGCAAGGAACCAAGTTCAATCCCCGGCATTAAAAAAAAAAAAAAAAAAAAAGAATTACACTTCAAATTATCCTGGGCTTTTTAAGGTTGGTGTAGTATTTTTAAGTACAATCATTTAGAAAATTATCTATTATCTACTTTATTCCTGATTTTGAGTCCAGTTCATAATTGGTACCTAATGAAACTGTATTTGTGTTTTATTCCAATTTGCTTTTTAAAAGTGGATACTGGTCCTATTTTCCTATTTCCTCAGAAGAATTATTTATTATTTTGTTTTCATTGTTTGGAGATGGGGGCATGTCAGATTCATGGCAGTTTTTTGAGTCTGACAACTCAGGGTTTGAACTGTGGTTCTGCCCATGGAACTCCTGGCAAATTATAGCTCCCTTCTCTTTTTTCATGCACAATGTGTAGATTCTACCTACTCACTAACCTGTAGACCATAAATGTCACATATTAAATGCTTAAATTAGTTTCTGTGATATTATATCTCATGGAATTTTCTTATCTAAGAATTTTTTATTAGCTGCTTATATTTTATCCAGTAAGTCTTTATCTTCCACTGTCTCTATTTTTAAAAATATCATCTGGATCTTACATGTTATAAAATATTGGCTGTTTTAATATTAGATAGTTATTAAATAATTTTTCCAAGTGATCCTTGGAATTTTGTTGCTAAAGTTTAAACATGTCACCATTAGTGACCATGTATAATGAAAATATTAGCTGGATGGCACTTTTATACTTAGAATCCAAAGTCAAATATATCAAAGGGTTCATAATCAAAAACAAAAGGGTATTATTTGAGAGAACAAAAATGCTCTTTATCAGCAGCTTTCTAAATATTATCATCATAAGTTTAAATTTTTATTTTTCTGATTCATTCTTAGGCATTGAACTGATTTGAGGAAAATTTGAGGAAAGTATAAATCCTGTGATGCGTGTCTCCAAGCTCCCACATTCTTAGATTTGAATGCTTGAGCTTCTCTGTCTAGCTGTTGTGGACACATGGCAAGAGTTCCTGAGGGGTTCCTTCTGAGAGGCGCTGGGCACTGAGTAAATGCAGAGAGTGCACAAGAGGCCAACACAAGGTGACTTGTGGGAAGTGAAAGCCTGGGGCTTAATTCCACTATTCTGGTCTCAAACCGAATTGAGTGACAACTGAATCAAATTTCCACGTTAAGTCAACACTGAACCTAACCACTGAATTGTAGTCAGTTCTCATCCAACTGAGTTTGCAACTAAAATCGAGAAAATAATTAAGTTCGTGAAGCAGTACCACTGGGGTACTTTCGCTGGTATAACATGATCAAAATTAAGCATCTTTATCCTTAAAATAAAGGTCCTCTTTCTAAAATCACAGTGGTTTTGGTGTGCTTTAGTCATGATGTAAAGTGATCAAAATTAGGTGAATTCTTAAATCTAAAAATGTGTTACAGTAAAAGTCACATTGTTATCAATCCCCTTCAAAATACTCCAAGTACTCAAAATATTTCTCCCACTTTGAACACATTGTTCTTGGTAATGTGACTTTTTAATTATAGTAAGTTTTTACATTTAAATATTCACCTATTTTTCTATCAACTGGGAATGGTCTATGTGTTAGTATTTTTCAGTCCACTGAGACAAGGCCCAATACTTGTGATGGCCTGGCTGGGATAATGCAGTCTGGCCAGTTTCATGTTCAGCCTGCCCTGCCTCACCCCAAACTGCCCCTCTGTCCCATTTTTTTTTCATATGCATGTCCAGAACTCTCTGCATGGCTCAGGTTTGACTCCTCTCATTTGTCAGCTTGGCCTGCAAGGTCCTGGCAAACTTTTGTCAATTAAAAATAAATAGACATTAAAATGACTTCATAAAATACATATGTTAGAATATATAATTACCTATTTAATTACATAATACATATTTAGAATGATATGATGAACAATCTTTTCAGAAACTTAACTTTGTAGAATATCACTTTAAGACTGGTGATTTTTACTTTAAGCTAAAAATATTTCTCACAAGTTTTAATGCTTGAACGTTTATGATCTAGTTAAATTTCTGTCTGGAGACTTCATAGTTTTAGGTGTACCGTTGTTTTGGTTACCCTCCATATCAATGAAGTTCTGGATATTAGAAGAGTACATATTGGTGATCTATGTCATGATTCATTAAGATACAGCAGTCTCATATGTGAAATGTGGATGTTCAAAAACAATAAAATTGAATTAATAAACAATGCTCTTCCATTACAAAATTAACTCTCCCCTCTGTGTTTTTCTGCCTATTGTTCAGAGATGAGCAGTCTGCGGTGCTTGAAGGCTCCAGTGGACTGGGACTGAGCAGGTGAATAGGCCAGGTGGACCCATGAGGCTAGAGCCAGTGTCCACCAGCTGGCTGAGGGCAGTTGCCTCACAGCCCTCCTGCCCACCTTGGCCCTGAAGACAGGAATCCAATATTGCCAGATCTGTACATTTCTCAAGAGAAGCTGAAAATCCCTGTTCATATAAAAATATCTTGATTTTTAAATGCTAATTGATTTTTTAAAGTCATATGTGCCAAACAAACTCCCACTGTGGGCATGAAGATTGTCAGCATTGACCAGAATGTTACACTGCAGGCAGCACAAAGCGGCCCTGTGTGCTGGCTGTGACTTTCCACTTACTCCTCCCCAGGGTCACAGCTGTGGGCTGGGTGGCCTCTGCCCTGACACACAGGATATCAGCATCCTTTCTTGAGGCACTGACTCCTTCGTGAAGGACAGCAACAGAAATCTCAAGAATACTGCACATTAGATGGAAAAGAAAAAGCAAAATGGAGAAAAGACCTAAAGTTTAAGCAGCTGAAGAGAAACTTTACTATGGAATGTAAAAACAGACACTGAAGCTTAGGTCAGCAAGGCTGTAATGTGTCTGTAATAAAGTAAGATTGCTTTTAACGGATAGGTAGATAGATAGATAGATAGATAGATAGATAGATAGATAGATAGACAGACAGACAGAATATAAGAGGCTGACTCTACCTTACACTCTAGAAAAGCCAGGATAGGCATACATTTTCATCATGAATTAACAATGCTATGTATAGAGGAGAAGAGATGTAGGTTGTTCCAAAATTTGTGTGTGACATTGGCTCTCAGAAACTCTTGAAGGGATTACGAAGAAGTGTTTCCTGATGATTTGGCTTGGTATATCTTTTCCTTGCACCCTTATGTCCTTAAATTGTCCTTTCAAATGAATTAAAGTATGCAAATTTTATAGATTATAAAATACTTTGATTTCATCTGATTAATTTCTAGAACTCTGATCCAATTTAAAAACTATTAAAAAATAAGAACCAGGATACATCATGTAAAGGTGCAAGATCCCAATGATGAATGTAACTGTACTGTATACCTAAAATGTAACTGTATTGTATACCTAAAACGTACCAATAAAAAACTATTCAAACATTTTTAGATATGTAAATACAAATATTTGCTTATTTAATACTTAATTATTTTTAACTGATGATAAAATGTAAATATGTAAATATGTCATCGTGATAATATAATTTATCACAGTATCATACATTTAGCAAAGAGTCAAAATCCTATAGCTATTTTCATATGTACGTATAACTGAGTAGATGATGAATTAATTGGATCCTTTGTAAATCATTTTAAATATATTGAGAGAAAGCCTGAAACTCACTAACAGTTCCAAATCTTGTATTATTTAGCTAGAAAAGAAAATCAACAGGCTATTTCAGCAGGCTCTTTGTTCAGTACTGTCCAAATGCATTCTCAATAAAATAAGATTGCTGTTAACAATTCTAACTTGTCTAAGAAGATTGAATGGGGAGATTACCTTTCATCAACACAGGCACATTTCTTTGCTGGCCATCCGTGTACACACACACACACACACACACACACACACACAAACTTGTAATGAGAGGGTGCTTTATCAAGCCTTCCCTCCATCCTTCATTAAAGGACAGAGAATTGCTCTTTGCAGTCTCAGTCAATGCAGCTTTCCCTCCCAGAAACACATTTGTTTCACATGCTAGCTCTGAATATTGCAGGGAGTTGCAGATTTTAGGTGACAAATTGTGCCTATGTTCACATTGCTCTTAGAGTTGCTTTGTTTTGACTTGTTGGAGTTTTGCTTGGCATGATTTTTGGCTAAGGCAGACCATTCTAAGTGGAGTTTCTCATCCAGCCAGCAGATTTCTGTGTGCAGAAACTCAGGGGCTTTGGGGTGTGATCTTTTTCTTTTGGATATATGTTCCTGGAGCGCTCTTAGTCCTCAAAACAACCTCTATGAGAGGTGTGATGTATGTGGCTAATTTAGACTAAAAGTAAAAACAAAATGGGAAAAGTGTTCTTCCATTGCATTGCTTTGGTTCTTCATTAAATCTTATTGAATTTGTCATCTTTTTTTAATTGCACTTACATGTAATGGTGGTGATAGGATGTTTTTTTTAATGAGTTAAAAACTTAGTCTGACAACCTCTGAGAAAACAGATCTTTCCATGCTTTTCAGAGAAGGAAAACTATAAATAACAGCAAAGATATAATTTTGCTGGGAGACTATGATGTGCAAGTTTATAATCGATACAAATGACTGAGTTTCTCTGCTTGGTAACATCCAGAGGCTGCTGCTTGTCGGAACTGTTGTTATTCACTCATACCAAAAGATTAACCCTACATCATAATTCTTGAAATTCTGCTGTGAAGGTGCATGACCAGGCTCACCTTCAAGTGTCTTGGGATTTAAAGTGGACTGGCAATGGGCTCCTTCCTTAAACACGAGGAGCTCAGCCTACCACATCCAAGTGCCTGGAATTTCCATGCAAACAAATGGAGGTGAATTTCTGGACCCAGCCTGCAGCGGCCATATCCTCTAATTACCATTTGCATAGCAGAGAATCAGAGAATCATTAATTTCTAATTCTCCCATTATTCACTCTCTTTAGTATGCTATGCCAATGTCTGTTTGGAGGCGGTAAAGTAAATGCAGTTTCCATGTTGCTTCGGCTATTTACATTTTGTGATTTCTTTTTGATGCTTTTTTGACCTGAATAGACTACTTTCTACACACAGCAAGCTTAGGGCTCTTGTTTAGATATGATTTATGATGCTACATTAACCCTTCATTGACCTAGAAATGCCCTAATATTAAAACAGTTTGACACACAGAAAATCAAAAGCCCTTTTATTGAAAGTGCTATTGTCCGCATCATAAGTTTCCCCAATGTGATGCCACAGTTACACCATCAATTTCCTACTGCTATTGAGCATTGTATTGAAACACTAATGGACAGAATCCTTTGTCATTTCTGTCCCAGTGACCAGCAAACAGTGCAGAGAGAGGCTCTCCCTCCACACCACTTTGGGCATTTCTAAATGACACACACATCCAACTCACAGGTTAGCGTTTTAGGAAAAAGGCATACTTGAGGCTGGGGGAGGAATCCCAGAGGGTTCCCTTGTTTACTTACAAGCCTGTAAAGTTCGGACTTTTTCTTCCAGTCTCTTGTCAGAGAGTTTACTAAAATGAAACATGAGGGGGAAATTTTTTTTTTTTTTTTTTTTGGTACCAGGGATTGAACTCGGGTTCTTGCGCTTGCAAGGCAGGCCACTGAACCACTGGGCTAAATCCCCGGCCCTGGAAATTTTTTTTTAATGTATGGAAATGCCCACCAAGTTCAGAGCAACCATTATGCCAGGGGAGAAGGTAGGAATTTGAAGAGGAAGAATGGTTTAACTATTTCTAATATTTTGCCTAATAATGATATAAAAATGGAAGTGAATGTGGAAAGGGCATGTGTATGAATGGCTAATAATTGTCCATCGTGCCCCAGCATGAACTCCCTGTCTTATAATAGTAAGTCAGTAATGGATGCCCTGAGGTCCCCTCCCCTGCCCTGTCCCTTGATGCAGGGCCCTATCCATCTACCCAACTCTGGACAATGTTCTGAACTAGCGACAGGGACTCAGGAAGCAGGTCTCTCTGAGGACACTAAATGAGGGTGGCACTGGGTTCCACTTAAGGAAGAAATAGGGAAAGAAGTATCCCCAGAATCAGTAGCTCCTACGTTAAACAAAACTACACACGAAGAGTAATAGGCTTCATGAATGTTAATGCAACAATGACCAGAAAACACAAAGTCCAGAGAATACCAGTACAGTGTACAACAACAAGATCAAGTGAGATGACAAAATGTGTTCACCCACAACATGTGCTACAAATTAGGAGGACGCTGGTCCCAGGGCATCTAGGAGTATTTCCTGCTGGCTTCCGCAAATATAAAGCCTTATTTGTATCTGCTTGGTCAAGTAGAATATGCAAATATAAGGGTGAAAGAGCACTTTAAGACCTCAGGCATAAAATTTAAAATTGAATCCTGTCAAATCATAGGAACTCAAGTGTAATTCTTATTGTGTGGGTGACAGCAGGCTAATTAGTAATCCTAGGGAGCATCACCCTTCACCTCTAGGGTCAGGAGCCGATGTACTTCCCCTTGTTTATTAGCTTAACACAAAGGGTCATTATGGTAATCCCCCCCTCCATGGGGCTTGTGGTTTTTTTTTTTTTTTTTTTGGTCTCCCTTTGATCCTGGGTAATAAAGCTTTGTGAATAAACGTATTATAAAACAGCTCTGACAATCTTGAAACTAGTGTGCATAATACCTTTGAAAGTGTCTGCATATGAAAATTACTATGATGGTTCTTCACAAACTCTTATAGATCATGTCTGTCTTATTTCATTCTTAAGAAGGAGGGAGAGAGAGAGAGAGAGCAGGAGAGAGTATTAAGCACACTCTTAAGTTCCAATTATGGTTTCTCTTCAAAAATTAAAATCTCCAAGTATAATTACCCACCCATATATCTTCTGACTAAACTTGTTATTTTTTTCTTTACTGTACTGAACTGCCTTAGCTATTTTACAAGAGCTAAGTATTCTACTAAGCTCTTGCAATATTGAAAGAATCTATATTCTGAGAATTTGAAAACATGTCAGCCTACCTAAATTACATATTGATCAGGTTTAATTGCATGCCACCCATCAGTATTAGGTTTGAAAATTCATAAAAGAGAAATAATGTACTCTTTGTGGATGATTACTTCTGGGGCATTTAAATGAATTCCATCACTTAACCTGGGCCGAGACAGATTATTGAGCCTTGCCGTCCAGCCATTCCAAGACCAATGCAGTAGAGCAGCTGTTTTCCAAGTATCAGAGAACAGCAGAGTGCAAACAATATAAATTTATATAGATTTTCTTTTAAGGAAAATAGCAAAGTAAAACATTAAAAGTAAACATTCATTTTTCAATTGCTTCTTGAATCCCCCTCCCTATTGTCTCCCAATATAAGCATTCATTTTTAATTCTTTCTGGATCCCAGGCATCCTTTTATTTCAAGTAGTAATTCACATCTTAATTAATATACAGTAATCAGAGATAAGCAAGAGTAAATGATTCAAAGCTTGGTTTTATTTGTTAAGATTAATTTTTTATGCAAGTACATAAGAAGGATTTTTATGCTACTACTTTAGTGGACAATTTAATTTTTGTAAAATAAAATGCCAAAGTTTTGTCTTGTGGGTGGTGAGTGCTATTTAAAAGCTATCTTCTCATGAAGGTCACATTGGCTAAGAACAGGAGTTCGTCATTAGTTTTCAGGGTGTTCTTTACATTTAGAAATTATGTTTGTTGGTATTGGTTGTGATTTGAGAAATTGTGCTTATGTATGTTTTTCTTTACAGATTATCAATACAAAGTAAAAAGAACCAGTTAAAATCATTGGCCTTACTTGGGTAATAGTTTAAGAGCTACATTTTATTTAGACACTTTAAGGTAATAAATATCTGTGGGCATAATTAACTGTCTTTATCTAGTCCAGTCCTGAAGATGCTTTCTTCGGACCTTCTGTATTGTCTTCCTTTAATGTTAATATTCGCTGTAGCCTTGAGAGCTCTCTGGGTCTGCGAGGTATGCAGAGGACTTGTTTTGAATAGTGGGTTATTAAATGCAGCCACAGAACAGATGCATCACTTTGACTCATCCTTGGCACACACAGAGCATCGTGTTTTATTCCTTACAAAGCAAAGGTAACACTGCAAATGAACCCTCCTGACAGGTCTGACTTCATTGTTTATTTAACTGAAATTACAGTTGTAGGAGGTAGAAAATAACAGTTCCCAGGAGTCAAGGGGCATGGTTATATCTTGAGTCCTCAGTAAGGTCACAATTGCATCAGGACTCTCTAAGAGAATCACCTGTCAAATCTAAGACAAAGCAGAACACCTTAAAATAGCTGGTGTTTTTACTTTCTAGTCAGTGGCAAACATTGGTACCTAGTCACAGAGGGGAAGGATCTGCCTGGACATAGCATTTGATGTTTTATGAACCCTTTAATCCCATGTATCGGTGGTGGAAAAACCATTGTACAGATATTATTTGTTCTTCTTTTAAGACAAAGAATATTAATATTTGAGTTTTTTTCTAAACTAAAACCTCTGTATTCAGGTTTACTTGCAGTGTTGGAAATGAAAATAAGTGGGATTTGGGTTGCAGTTTGAGTGTTCATCTCTAAAAGATTTACCATCATCATGTACTCGTGTGTGTGTGTGCGTGTGTGTGTGTGTGTGCTATTGTTTTGTTATAAACTTCAAGCCAAATGAATTAGAGAGACATAAAGGACATCCTTAGGGAGTCTCCTGGAGAAGATATGCTTTGTATGAATGAAAGTCAGGCACCATGCAGTCAGAGAAAAACAACTTTAAAAATTTTTCAACATTGTATGAAAGGAAGTGACTTTACTCTGTTGATATCTTGTCTGCTGTATATTACTTATGTTGTACTGGAATAATCTGAATATCCCCACTAAGATAATCTGTTTTCAAAGCCTTTCTAAAAATCAAGAAATATATTCATAGTGAAAAACCTTGAATTTTCCTTCTTTGAAACTCTGAAACCCTTTCCGAGTAGGCTATCAATATGAACCAAGGAAGTACTGAATTTACTTTTGCCTATATAAATATGCAGTGAGACCAGAAATATTCTTAGACAAACCTGCCTTGGAGCATCTTTAGTTTACAGGGGATCAGTATGAAGTGGGAGAGGACAAGGTCTCTTAGAACTGAGGGAAGAGGTAGAGCTGGACATAAAATAAAGCACATTGAAGAACCTGAAAGAAATCAGGATGAATTTAAAGAATGTATGCTGCAGATGAATAATATTTAAGTGAAATAAAAATATGATCTAAGGGATTTTGCTTGTTCCTTAAATTGCTGGTGAACCTGGTGAAATGAGTTACAGATAGAGTAAGCAGCATTCTCTTCTTCTATGGGTTGAAAGAGACTGGGGATTTGAGTCCATGGGGATAAATCTATGTCTGAAAGCCACCCTGGTCATTGTCTTGATAGTGATGAACGTTCGTGGTAATAATGGAGATAGGGATTGTGGTGATGAAGGTATTTTAGGTGGTGCTGATGGCGGTAGTGTTGGTAGCTATAATGGCAGTGAAGGTGATAATACTAGTGAAATAATGATGGCATTGGAGGTGGTGGTCATAGTGATGGTGATATTTGGAGTAGTTTGTACTGGTGATGGATGTGGGGGTAATACTGGCGGTGACAACAATGGCATTGTAATGGCTGTGACCATGTTAGTGGTGATGGTGGTGATGATGGAGTTGCTGAAGATGTTAAGGCGGTGGTGATAATGGACATGGTGAAGGTGATGATGATGGTAGAGATAGTGACAATGGCAGTGATAAAAATGATGATGATGTTGCTGAGAATGGTAATGAGTGCCTTAGTGACAGTAGTGGTAGTTCTGTGTTACCTTGTAGGAGGCAGCAATATAAAAAGTAATTTCTATGGGGTATCTGGAGATGAGATCAGCATATAAATGGAGGCTTTTTGGATGAGATCTCCATATAACTTGGACAGAAAATTTTATTGGCATTAAAACAGTTTCCAGTGTTTATAATTTTCTATACATTTTGCAAACATGAAAGTCATACTATTCGGGAGGTAACACAGAAGAATAGAAATGGCGTGTGGTTTCACCCAAGAAAAACAGGGGTTTAAAACTCAGCTGTCACTAACCGTGTGAACCTGACCAAGTCTCATACCTCTCTAACACTGAGCTCCTTATCTGTAAAATAGCAATCATAATTGATTGGCCAAGCTTCTTGTCTAGGTTAAAGGAGAGCATATGCTAATCACATCACTTAGTGTTAGTGTACATTTAGGTACTTGATAAAAATTGCCTCCCTCACCATCAGATCAGTGTATTTTATATGGTATATCACAGAATCTAACCTTCAAAGTGCATTATAGAAATAATTGGTTTTTCACATTTCTAAAACTCTATAAAGAATTAACTTCCAGTTTTGTTACAAAAAGGTGGTGAGTTAAGACAAAGGGAAGTGTTTCACCTTAGAATGTCTCATTTTCTTTTGTTCCTGAAGAAAATTTATATCACACTTTTCCTTCTACAATTCTTTCCTACCACCAGAAGCTTATCAAAAGCAAGAACTCTGGGCTGGCGATTTAGCTCAGCAGTTCAGTGGCCTGCCTTTCAAGCGCAAGGACCTCAGTTCAATCCCCAGTACCAAAAACAAAAAACAAAAAAACAAAAAAACAAGAACTCTGGGCAAAAGCAGCTCATCTGTGATGGAACTGAGTACTTTGTACTTAGCAATTTCAGCAGTGTTACATAATAAAATAATATCTTAGTCAATGGGAAGAAACTAATAGGCAAATTATTATAGTAGTGTAAAATTTTGCTTTGCTTGGCATATTTTTAACATTAATTTTTTAAATTTAAATATAAAAATATTTTATGCAATGTGTGCAGTTATTTAAAGATATTTATTTTAAGGTACCATTTAGAATAAACATTTCTGCATACTTTACACTCATCTTATGTACCTATAACATTGGTTTGTAAATGAAGGAAATTTAAGTCAAAGTACTTTGCAAAAAAGATGCTTTTATTAGATCGTGCAATCAAGCTGTAGACTTTGAGAAATACAACAGGAATGCCTGGATGAAAACAACTGAATGTTTTTGCCCTTCATCTTTTCAGTAAGTTTGAAAAGAGTGGAAAGAGAGCCCAGTTTTGACAACCCATTTAAAGGTGCCTTCGAGATGAGGTACAAAAGTCGACAAGGACTCTGTGGAAACTTTGCTTGGATCAACCACAAAGCAGAAGTGGGGAGAGAAGAATCTCATGAACCAAAATCTCCCTAAGTTAGACAAAATGCAATCATCATTTTATTCCACTACACAGAAATCACCAAAGCAAATTTTGTACAGCCATTATCTGTACAAATATTAAATTATAATGTAGCTATGAAGAGAAGCTGAGAGCGCTTGAGAATTTTTATTACAATTTGTAATAATGCTACCAAATGTAAGATTTAAGGAAATAATTGCTCAATTCTGTCCCCGCACACATGTATTACTGATTGCCCACTATCATTTTTTGGCTCTTGGTTTTGTGCAGTCTGCAGTAGCAATCCTCTTTATCTAGTGGCTAAATCAATAATAAATCACCTATTCCCTGACACCTGGGAAACAAAGCCTGCAGATGCCCCAACGTGTATTTTGGTGTACCAAATTATGTGTCCACAATAAATAGTTTCCAAGTGTTGTGTAACCACTCTGAAATGTCCAGTGCCTGTAGTTCACTGAAAATATTTCTCTTCTTGGATGATTTTCTCTGGGAAATATCGTTCATCATGGTAAGACTCTGGACATACCGAGACTCTCTAACCCCCGCTCTGTGGCATCCACATAATGGCCACACTTTTGCTTTCAGATAAGTGAAATAAACTCAATGAAGTAAACTAAGTTATTTATTGAACTGGCATTTAATAGTAACTATTTTTGCTTAACTGAAAGTCCTACCAAAGTTTTTCTTTTTCTTTATTGGTACATTTTAGGTATACAATGCAGTTACATTCATCATTGCGATCTTGTATGTATCTTGGTTCTTATTTATTCCCCATTCCCCTGGCCTCCCTTCAGCCCCTTCACCCTCCCCTATTTACAAAGACTTTCCATTTTTTTTCTTTTCTCTTATTTTTTCTTTTCCCTTCATACCATTCCCCTACTCCTCCCACTTCCCCTACACCTTTAGACCTTTTTTCCTATTACACAATATCAATTATACATTTTGATTCTTATTTACACTTTTAGTTTCTCACACCAGAGAAATCTCAATGTGCATTCACTTAGCTATAAATGTCTCTAATTTCTTGTTCTTTATGGCTGAATAGTACTCCATTTTATTAACACACACACACACACACACACACACACACACACACATCTTCTTTATCCAGTCTCCAGTTGACGGGCAATTAGGCTGTTTCCCAATTTTAGCTATTACAAACTGTCATATATCACTGTGGTATGATTCTTTTAATTCTTTTGGAAAGATACCCAGCAGGGGAATAGCTGGGTCAAATGGGACCTCTAATTCTAGTTGTTTGATGTTTTGCCATATTGATTGCCACAGTGGTTGCACCAGTCTGTACTCACACCAACAGTGGAAAAAGGTTCCTTTTCCCCCACAACCCCACCAGCATTTGTTATTGGTTGATTCCTTGATAGCAGCCATTCTTACTGGTCTTACCAAAGTTTAAGTATGCCTCTTATAGGTTAAACTGTGCCCCCACACACACCAAAAAAAAAATCTGTAGGGATTCAAACTTAAATATATCAGAATGTAGCCTTATATTGAAATAAGGTTTTAGAGAGGTGGTCAGGTTAAAATGAGGTCATCAGGGCAGGCCCCAGGGTAATTCTATATAAAAGGAAGATGTGCCAGGGAGACATAGGAAAAGGAGTGAAAAGCTATTGGGAGAAGACAGCCATCTATTGCTGAGGAGAGACATGGAGGGGATTCTTCCCTCCCAGCCCACAGGCAGAACCCACCATAGCCCAACCTTGATCTTCAACTTCTAGGCTCCAGAACTGTGAGAAAATAACTTTTTCTTGTTTAAGCCCCAAGTTTATGGTGCTTTGTAATGAAAATACAATAAGAAACTTCCTCAAGCCCTAAATTAATCAAACATCTTAAGCTTTTATAAATTATATGGTCCATGTTAATATAAAACCACAAAATACCTAGATAAATTTGTTATCTTATCTGTTTCTTTTTTGTGACACTTTCCTAAGGTTTATGAAACCATAGAGTTTTTGGTTTGACATATTGTTCCCTACAATAAGATGTTGTTATGGCTTATATCGACATGCTCAACCAAAGTCTCCTGCGCTCACAAGTCACAGGTGGAGCTTTTGTGACTTGCTTATGGGTGTGTGATATTGGATTCCTCTGATGATTGGTTTGAACATAGCTCTGGGTGTGGATGATGGACTCACACCCTTGGTGTGGGTGGCTCCAACGAAATGCCTTGTAGCCTGAATGGAATAAAAAGGGAAAGAAGGAGTCTCAGGCTTCCTGCCTGCTCCACCATAAACTGTCTCCCCTCTGTGAGGCCCCTCTGCTGTGCCACTCTGCCTTAGAACCAGGCAACTATGGACTGAAACCTCTACAAAGGGTGAGATAGAGTAAATCTTCCTTCTTGTAATTTGTGGGTGTTAGGTAGTTTGTCCCAGCAGTGGAAAAAGAAGAGATATATGCACCATTTTTTTATATCAAGGGAGTACACGGATAGATAATACAATCTTTTGAAGATAGGAAATCAAACAGAAGAAAGCAAAATTATCATAAATATCATGGTTTGAGAATTCTAATGCTTTCGTTTCTGTGACAGCTTGTTTGTCTTTGATAGATATGGTCTGTTAAATTACTATGAACATTCGTTGTAAATTATTGTTTAAAATCCTTCATTAATATTGTTTTTTATGGATTATACACTGTGGTGTGTGTGTTCACATGCGTGTATGTGTGAGGGTGTTATGTGCATAGTTTGTGTGTGCATAGGTCTCTGAGAGTATGTGTACACACACCTACATGCACACTTTAGTTATGTTTCCCTCCTAATTTCCTTCAGAGATCTATTGATCCTTAGTTACTTATGCCTATATATATTTCAGCCTCTAGACTGATCAGCATTGGTCTCTAAGGTCCATTTTGTCAGCCCAAATGAGAGTCCCTGCTGTCTCCTCAGGGACTGTTTTGGTGTTGCTCAGGACAGGGAAGGCATGTATACACTGGGTAAGATTTTTTTTGTTTTTTAGACAAATCACCTATACTCTGGGTTTTGAAGCATCATTTCCTCTGATTCAAATGAACTCTGGGCAGGCTTGGGCACAGTCCGCCACTTCTGCTGTTATTCCTGAGTTTTCCCAGGACCCTTCCTTAATATGCAGACATCCCTAGCTATTGTGCCCAGGTGCCAACTGTCCTGGCCTGCACTGTTGTCTTGAGCCCCTCCGTGGTGCTTCTGTGCAGAGTGCATGACTCTCCCATCCCTGCTTCCTGGGGTCTTTCTGGTTCTGCATAGAAAATACAGGTTTGTGTCATAACTGTTGTTTTCTGCATTTCCTGTTTCAGAACTTTCTAAACATCGTGTTTTAACAATTGAATGTTTCTTAAATGCACAATCCTGCTATGGTGTGCTCTCACTCCACAATACATGCATAGTACGTTTAAATAACAAATACATATAATAAATATATAATATGTCAACCTCTTTTTTCACAAATGATATAGAGATTTAAAACAACATAGCATAATTATAAGCAATAAATGTTATCTTGACTCATACTGATTCCAGTAAATAGAAACTACACTTTGAGTACATCTCTGTGTTGTAAGAGATATCATTTGTGGAGCTTTGTTAGGAGGCAAAAGATGTCAGCTGCTTATTAAATAACAGACTATGGTGCTGGTGGGCCTCAGTGCCTGTAGACATTCAATGGTTCCCCTGCACTCTGGCTAAGCTTGAAAGCGTCCAAATCCCACCAGCAAGGAGTGAGTGAGGCCCTGACACACACGACATGGGTGGAGGTTAAAAACATGAAAGAAGCCAGCCATGAATGCCACAAATCACGTGAACCTATTCATATCGACAGTGCAGAGGAGGAGGAGCATCAGTGGCTGATGAGCCTGGGAGGAGTGGGTGAAAGAGGGAGATGAACATGGCACCCCTCGGGCATGGGGGACCCAGGTACATGAACATCCTAAGATAGAAATGGTGAAGGTTGCCCAATCCTGAGAATAGCCTCAAAATCACCAGAGGTGAATTTTATGGTGCGAGGGACATACTCCCTTCCAACATCAGTGCCTCGCCCTGGCCAGGGGCTCCCCTGATGCTTTTTCCTGCCCCCCTCCCAGGACTGTTACCCACCACTGCACAAAGGCTAAGCTTGTCTCCTATTAACAGCCCTGCTGGGCTTCGTATGCCAACCGCAGGGCCAGGGGCCCCCTGGGGAGCCCTAGGAATGTCCTGCCAGAGGCCACACTCCCATTTCTTGACGGTGTGGTTGAAAGTGAACATGTTTTTTTACAAATTTTACAAATTTATGGTCTCAGAGTACTAATTCAATATATGCATACTGTGTGATGATCAAATCTGGGCAGTCAACTCTATTCCTTTAAACTTGTTTTGAATCTTTAATTAACACAAGTATGTATATTTTAGGATAGAATAATGGTATTTCAGTATAAACATATGCAATTCACACTGATACAGCAATCACAGTTCTACACTCCAATCATCTTTTTAAGATATTAACCTATGATTTATTTCACTTAACACAATATCCTCTAGTTACATCTGTTTTGCTACATATGACAGAATTTTATTATGTTTTAATGGCTGAATTATATTTCATTATTTCACATATACCACATTTTTTTCATTCATCAGTGGATGGGCATCCAGGTTGATTATATATTTTAGCTACATGAAAAACACCACACTAACTATTGCTGAATTTTTTTAACAACATTTTAAGGAAGAATTAGTACCAGTTCTTATTCCAAAAAAAGAAAGAAACAGAAATTGACAGAATTATCCCAAAGTCATTCTCCAAGCCCATCATTAACCTGATATCCAAATCAGACAAGAATACAACAAAAAAGGAAAACTCTACACTGAAGTCATTAATGAAAATGGATGCAAAATTTCTGAGCAAAATACTAAAAAATTGAATCTAACAGCATATCACGAAGATTACTTTCTGTGATGAAGTCTCATTTATCCCACAGATGCAAGGATGGCTCAACATATACAAATCAATAAATATAATACATCACATAACCAAAAGGAAGGACAAATTATATGATTATCTCAATCTATACAGAAAGAGAAGAAAGAATAATTTGATAAAATTCAACATCACTTCGGATTAAAAAATCAGAATAAATTAGGTATAGAAGTATTGTATTTCAATATAACAAAGGCTACATATGGCAAACCCACAGCTAATATCATGTTGACCCAATTATAATCAAGAACAACACCAAGGTGTCTATCCTTACCACTCCATTACAATAGAATGCTAAAAGTTTTCAACAGAGAAATGAAGTATTAAAATAAGGAAGGGTTAAAATTATAACTGCTTGCAGAAGATATGATTGTATACAAAGAAAAACCTAAAGACACCACTAAAAGATTATTTGAGCTGATAAATTCGGTAAGTAAATTGCAGGATCCAAAATCAGCATACAAAAATCAGTGGCATCTTCTACATCACTAATATTACTGAGAAAGAAATTGAGGCACATGATTTTTTTTTTTTTTTTTTTTTTTTTTTTGGTACAGGGGATTGAACTCGGATCCTTGCGCTTCCAAGGCAGACCACCAAACTGCTGAGCTAAATCCCCAGCCCAAGGCACATGATTTTTTAAAGCTTGGATAGTACTTGAGATTTGAAAAATCATTTATGGAAGAAAATGAGAAAATTTGGTGTTATTAACTCATTTTAGAATGTGAAGATGTAAAGTTTAGATTAAGAGGTAAGTGGGGACTTCTACAAATTTATTAAAACTTTCTGTGAGAACAGTTCCAGAAATACCAGCTCTAGGAAGCCAAGAGGAGAAACTGCTAATTGTAGGGTAAAACAGCATCCATTTTTCTTCCTGATGATAAAAAAGAGCTCTCAATGACTAAGCGATCTTGTTATATTCTACACATATTCAATGGAATGGGATGTAAATTCCTGTGCATGTAAATTAAATTTCTCCCTCACCGTTCAACACTACTCTAACCTTCTTTTGACAATGGTTTTGGTAACCAGGCAACATCTGTTTAATGATGCCTGTTCAGCAACCATCCTAGCGCACTGGTCCTTGGGAGTGAATGAAATCCATCTTGGTAATGATAGAATGAATACAAACAAGCCTTTGTGTACTGTGTGCATTCGTGCATGTGAACAGCCTCCATTAGACTCAGACTTGGTGAATGACTTGTAATTCATGAGTAAGAGTATTCTGGAACCCTAAATATCTGCACGCATCTACAAATGGAAAGTGCATGAATTTATTTCAAAGTGACAGAGCTATAATTATGGATAATAAGCTTTCCCTCAAGATCCTGTTAAAATGCAGTGGTGATCAAAAGTTAGTTGGGACACATGAAGGACTCAGAACTCCCAAAGAGAGAGGTCCTCTCAGCTCCTCCCCTCCAAGCTAGTCCTGGTTGCCTGACCTTGTCCTCTGGGTAAAGGAGGCATCTTCTACCCTAAGCAGTAAACATCCTGAGCACCCTGCAGGTGAGATGGACTCATACACACTCAATCCAAGGACAGTCCTGCAGTTCCAAAGGGCCACCAGGCAGCACTAGGGAGCAGGGAGAGCTCAGAGTCATGGGAGATGACTCTACAGCAACACCATGGCGCAGTTCCCCATGTTTGTGCCACTGGGATGGGATCAGATGTGTGTAGGTTACAGACTGGTAAAAGGTGAAGAAGGAATGGCTGGGGCTGTTGGTGGGCTGACCAGGTAACAGTATAATGAGGACATGTTTCATGAAAGTAGATGTACTCGGGGTACTGGAGTCCTTCAAGGCCCAAAGCTGTCTGGACAGCTAACAGAGTCTCACACTCGCACACAATGGCCTGTGCCCTTTGGTTCCCACAGAGTAGGTTGTGAAGGTGTCGGGACAGAGTGCCCTGCTCTGCGGGTATCATCATCTGGGGATTTTTTTTTCCCCCTATAAAGGTCCAGTCAGAGGCTGGTGCTTTCATAAAAATGTTTGTTTTAATAATATTTGTTAAAGTAAATGAAGAAACAACTCTGAAAATTCCTAAAGTGCATGAGGGAATCACAGCTCTTGACCCCATGTGTAAGCTTCAAAGTTGTTATTTTAAAATAAGAAACCAGGGTCTTTGGGGCCCTTTCCTTCCAGATGCAAGTCTGCCTGGGTAAGTTCATTTCACTTGCACTCTGAAAACTGCTTAGCTAACCACGCCCATCTTCTTACTTCTTCTAGGGCCTGTAAAGCCCTGGGCATCAGCTGCTTCCCATTCTCATTGGAAATGTAGGATGCAATACCAATTTCAGAATGGTTTACTTTACAGATAATGGCAACATAACTGTGTCATGTTTTTCCTCAGACTATGGTGCCATATACCTGGAGCATAAATGCAGTTCTGAGGTGTATATTTGTAAATCTTGAAAAATAAAATTATCATAAAGACATTTACTAAGCATCTCTTAGGAAGCAAATGTATTTCCAAAGAATAAGAAATTGTGAGTGGCATTCTCATCGTTTGCCACATAGATAGAAAACTGATACTTCTAGGAGGTCCCTGAAAAGTACTCTTCTATAGCTGTTGTAGGATCTGAATCTTATTGGTCTACTGACTTTTGAGAATTGGTGCCATAGTATATGGAGAGAATGGAATTATATAAAGTTTTGTTACTAATGAGAAAATACATGTAAAGTGATTATCTTACTGCATGCCCACTGCCAGAAATTTTTTATTATTATTTAGTATAATCAACCATACAATTTGCATTTTATTGTATTGTAGCATATGAAAAATCAATGTACAGTTAACAACCTTAAAATAACATTAGGGAATTTACCTTTATCTTATATTTACTTTATCTACTGTACAAAATTTAGATTTAGTACCAAACTTAAAATTTCCTTTTAATCTTCATTCTGACTTCTGGTAAATATGATATTTATCAACATTTGTAGCCCAATTAATACTTTAAACTCTATTGCTTCCTTCAGAACTGTCATTATCTATTAACATATTTCAAACTCTGTTCATGTACTTATTGTGAATTTTAAGTCATGGAGCTATCTGGAGGAAGGAGCTTCTGTGTCAAGCTGCCCTTTCTTGCCTATCTAGCTTACAAATTGACGAGGGTTCTGCCAGTGTTCTGTGGAACTCGGATCATTCTGTGGCCATGTGGGCCTTAGTATGCTTATCTCCAAAATAAGATAGCACTAAACTGACTCATTCTATCTCCCTGGGATTACCCGAGATTATCCAATGTTGATATATATGTATATATATTTTGGTACTGGGGATTGAACTCGGTCCTTGCGCTTGCAAGGCAGGCCACAGAACCACTGAGCTAAATCCCTGGCCCTTCCAATGCTGATATTGTAGGGCTCTAAGATAACAATAATTTTCAAAGACCTCCTACTATTAAGGAATTTCAAACTATGAATTTATTTTTTAAAAAACATAAGAGAAGAATGGCCATTCTCTTGGCCATTGCTTCCTGATCCCCAGCTCTGTCTGTTTTTAGAGAAATGGGGTGGCCAACTATGAATACCCACAACAAAGAGAGCCATAGATACCAGGCCCTGGGCTCCCCATAGAGTGGGAAATGTCTTAAATACAAAACTTGAAAAATATGTGATAGTATGTGTATCAAATATGCTGTCTTTGTATTTATTCTCTACTTGTTTTCTTTTTTAACATAAATACATAACTTTGTTTCCAATAACCACTTTGACTATTATAAACATAATTTCCTCAAATACATTAATCACACAATAGCCAGGTTATTTTTCTGCAATTACATCTACTTTTGTTCAAATTCAAAGTCATTTCCAAAGAATAATTAACTTCCAAGATAAATTTGCTGAAGAGACCAGGCTGAAGGATAAGGATTGCGCCTGTGAAAGTGATATCGGTCATAACGACCTTAGTGATCAAGGATGACTAGGATATCAGCAAAAACACTTTAGATTAGATTAGTTTGCACAGTATTTTCTAACAAGTATTAGCATTGTGGATGAAATCGAGAGTCCTCAGTGAAGAGACCAGGTTTGTGAAGGAGGAGCCCTGTCCATCTGAGCTGGGTAACCTGTGTTCCACCCTGCTTGTCCCCTGGTTGTCCTCCTCTGCGAATGAGGAGGTTATATCCCTGGGATATTTGGGTGTAATATAGTTTAAAATTATATTTAAAAATTTATATTACTGCAAAATTCAAGTTGAATATTATGTAACAGTTCAGCCACAGCACAGAATCACCTTATAATCCCAGAGATCAAAATGAACATAATCATTAAAATACTTTGTTCTTGTTTGTGTTATCTCCAGTCTGTTGATCTTCTGCTAGGTATCTAGTCCAGAAGATGGATGTGACTTCTGCCACTTGATACAAGTGCTTCACCACATGCAGAAAAGTCTTACATGATACATGGAGAATTACATTTTCTCAGAATTGAAATTGTTTGTCTTCTCTGTGATGCCAAGACCAGAAATCGTAATTGTTCTTTGTTCTTCCTCCAGAAGCAAAGAAAAAAAAAAATCAAGATGTGGGTTGCAGTACACTGATTCTGTTTTACTTGCTTCTTGGTATCTAGAACATAGCTGTTATATAGACTAAAACATAAAATATGCTCTTTTAAAGTTTTACCAAATAAACTACAGAAAAACTTGCTATTGGTAGCATTTTCATTAGAGGCTACAGAAAGATGAAGTAAATGATTATTTTTATATTTAGGACGTCCTATATCTCTGGTGTATTCAGCGTTAAATACAAAATGGTTTAGAATTTCAAAATTCTCCCTGAAATGCTGTTACTTAGAAAGATCATTTGAAATTTACTTTATAATACTATTAAGGAATCAAATGTTTTCTATTTCAGAAGCATGTTTTTCCAACTGCTTCAGAATTATTAAAGATGCTGTTTCATGAAAACTTAGCAGAAGACAATATATGTTAAAGTATTCATAGATATTACTCTGGAATTGTCCTATCAAAAAATTATCAAAGGAAAATTTAAATGGCATTTGAATCTAGACACTATTTAAATTTTTTTTCTTTGATTATGTCTGATCATAAAGTTTGAACTGTGAAGCCATATTAAGGGATAACTGTCTTATCTGTCTTATCTTAGAAAGAACAATGGGTTTGGGATCAGAAAGCCTGCAGTGTAATCAAAACCTTGTTTGTATACCAAATAGCTTCTCTTGTGTGAGAAATTGAAAGTGTAACTAAGGATCAAATGTATAATAGATAATGTGAAATAGGAAGAAAAAGTCCATAGAAGAAGGGGAAGTGGGAGAGGTAGGGGAAGGAAAGAAAGGATAGGAACAAATATGAGAAAAGGAAAAAATGGAAACAAAGTCTTTGTAAATGGGGGAGTAGAGGGGTTGAAGGAAGGGCAGGGGAATGGGAAAAATATAAGAACCGAGATACATCATGTAAAGGTACAAATTCCCAATAATGAATGTCAGCATGTTGTATGCCCAAAAAGTACCAAAAAACAATAAATTAAAAAACTCTTGTTTGTATGAAGTGTGAGTGTGGGTTGGCTGCATAGATGTTAGAAGCCTCCACACGTGTGAAAATTGATGAGGCATGAGCCAGGCATATAGTGACTAGTCAGTGGACTTTGCTAAGCAAGTAAGTAAATGAGCACAGAAATATAAATGTCATAAATTTTAGGAAAGTCAGTGCCTCTCTCATGAATATTTCTTTACTTACTTATTTACTTAATTTGGTGTAGAGGAATGAATACAAGGCCTTTACACCAAGCTGCATCCCTAGCCCTTTTTAATTTGTTTTTTTTTCTTTTTGGGACAGGAGTGCTAAATTGCCTAGACTAAACTCAAATTTGTGATCCTCCTGCCTCTGCTTCCCAGAGTGCTGGGATTACAGATGCTCACCACCATGCCCGATGGCAGAATTTCAATGTATTAAACAACTTCCTGGCTTTTATACAATACCAAATAGTTATTACTCCTAGCTTCTCATCCTAAACATGAAACTTCACACAAACTCTTGAAATTAGGTATATAGAAGCTGTGAGTTTTCAGCCACGCACCTATTTTAAAAAAGTGATTTTTTTCCTGATAGTGATAGATACTGCATATAACACTTCTTAACCCTTTTCTAACCCTAAACTGACCTGGAATATGAACATTCAGCCCTAAAGGCACAGTGTTGGATCCCATAAGGAGAATTTCATGTGGCTCTAGAATTCAATGATAACTTTATCTTTATTGGTGGGGGGCATGGACATGGTCTCACTATATAGTTCAGGCTGGCCTTGAACTCATTATGTAACCCAAACCAGCTTCAAAGTCACAGTGATCTTCCTGCCTCAGCCTCCCAAGTGCTGGGATTATAGGCATGTGCCACCATACCCAGCCTCAAGTGTAATTTTAAATACACTTTCCCAAGCATATCCTCTACTGTGATTGGAACAAAAACTCATCTGCTGAAATATAATCCCAGTATGTTAGTATTAAGAGGAGAGATCTTGGGAGGTACATGAGTCGTGAGGATGGAGTCTCATGAATGGAATTAGGTCCTTCCTCCAAGAAGCCTGAGAGAGCTCCTTGACTTTTCCTTGTGTGAAGATGCACTGAGAGCTGCCATCTTGAAAGCAGAGAGCAGCTTTCTTCAGACTCCCGATCTGCTGACACATTGACATTGGTCTTCCCAGCCTCCAAAACTGCGATAATTTCTATCATTTATACATTATCTAATTTGAGGTACTTAGAATAGCCCAAACAAAGATACCCTCTAATTTTCAAAAATTCCTTAAGGGTTATCAAGTGGTAGAGTTATGTGCAAGGATTTCATATTAATATAAACAATGACTGTGGTGAGTCTTTTTTTTTCTATTTTTTTCCCATTAAGTTTATTGGTACATTTAAAGCAAATGATACAGTTACATTTATCGCTGGGATCTTGTACCTTTACATGATATGTCTTGGTTGTCGTTTTTCTCCTATTCCCCTGCCCTCCCTTCACCCCCTTCAACCTTCCCTATTTACAAAGATATTCTTTGAATTTTTTTTCCTTTCCCACAATTTTTTCTTTCCCTTATTTCCTTTCCCCTCCTCTTCTTACTTCCCTTTAACCATTTTCTTCCTGTTTCACACTCTCAATTATACCATTTGAACCTTATTTACACTTTTAGTTTTTCACACAGAGAAACTATTTGGTATTTACTCAAGTGTGTCCTATATATTTCACTTAAGAGTATGTGCATCCATTTAGAGATAAATGTTTCTACTTTCTCATTCTTTATGGCTGAGTAGTACTCCATTTTATATAGAAAACACACACACACACACACACACACACACACACACACACACACCTTCTTTATCCAGTCTCCAATTGATGGGCATTTGGGTTGTTTCCAAGTTTTAGCTATTACAAACTGTGCCACTATAAACATGGGTGAGCATATATCACTGTGATATGATTATTCTTATTCTTTTGGGAAGATACTCAGCAGAGGGATAGCTGGGTCAAATAGAACTTCTAATCCTAGTTCTTTGAGGTAAGTCCATATTGATTTCCACAGTGGTTATATCAATCTTCACTCCTACCAGTAATGGAGAAGGGTTCCTTTCTATCCACAGCACCACCAACATTTGTTATTGGTTGATTTCTTGATAATCACCGACATTGTTTCTGGGGTGAGGTGGAATTTCAGTGTTGTTTTCATCTGCATCTCCCGAATGACCAGAGATGTTGAATGCTTTTTCATATACTTATTTGCTGCTTTTACTTGTTTGTCTAGAAAGATCTGCCCATTTTTGAGTCAGCAAGTCTGATTTTCTATTTATATTAAGATCTTTATATTTGGGGGGTCTGATTGTTTTTGAGTTCTTTATATATTCTAGATAGTAGACCTTTGTCAGAGGAATAGCTTGTAAAAGTTTTTTCCAACATTGTAGGTTGTTTCTTAGCTCTGTTGGTGATTTCTCTTGCACTCACTGCAAAAAATTTTAATCCAATGAGATCACAGTTGTTGATTCTTTGTGCAAGTTCTAGTGCTGCTGAGGATTTGTTCATAAAATCTTCTCCTTTGTCAATGTCTTCGAGAGTTCTACCTAATTTACTTTCCAGCAAGTTTAGTGTTTCTGTTTTGTTATTTATATCTTTAATCCACTTGAATTTTAGTTTAGTGCATGGTGAAAATAGGAATCTAGTTTTAATTTTTGGCAAATTGAAAGCCAGTTTTTCCACACACAATTTATTAAAGAGGTATCTTTCCTCCAGGGAGGATGGTTGGCTCCTTTGTTAAAAATGAAGTAGCTGAGTATATCTGGTATTGTTTCTGCATCTTCTAATCTATTTCATTGCTCCTTGGGTCTGTTTCTTTGCCAGTACCATACTCTTTTTATCACAGTGGCTTTGTAGTATAGTTTCAAGTTGGGAATTGATACCCCCTGCCATGTCTCTATTGCCTAGAATGGCTTGTCCTAGTCTAGATCTCTTCTGGTGACAAATGATTTTTTGGATTGTTTTCTCAAATTCTGTGAAATATGCTGTTGGAATTTCAATCGGGATTGCATTGAATCTGTATAGCAGTGTTGGAAGTATGGCCATTTTCAATATGTTGATTCTTCCTACGCAGAAACAAGGGCTGTCTTTGCATCTCCTTATATCCTCTTCTATCTCTTTCTTCAGAGTGCTATAATTTTCAGGGTACAGATCTGATTAGACTGGTTCCTAGATACTTCATTGTTTTGGATGTTATTGTGAATGGGATGGTTTCTCTAATTTCTCTCAGTGAGTCTGTTATTTTTGTACAAGAAGGCTATGGATTTTTGAGTGCTGTATCCAGCTACTCTACTGAATCTGTCAATTAAGTCTAGCAGTGTTTTAGCAGAGTTTTGGGGTCCATGTAGAGTATCATATCATTAGCAAATAATGACAGTTTAACTTCTTCCTTTCCTATCTTTATTGCTTTTATTTCTTTCTCTTGTCTAATTTCTATGGCTAATGTTTCCAGAACTATATTGAACATGAGTGGGATGATGGATATCCTTGTCTTGTTTCTGATTTTTAGCATGAATGTTCTGTTTTTGATGATTTAGAATGATACCAGCTGTTGGTTTTTCATAGATAGCCTTTGTCAGGTTGAGATAAAGACCATCTATTCCAATTTTCTGCAGGGTTTTTAACATGAATCGGTGTTGAATTCTGTTGAATGCTTTTTCTGCATCTATTGAGATGATCATATGATTTCTGTCCTTGACTCTGTTAATATAGTGTATTACATTTATTGCTTTATGTATGTTGAACCATCCTTGCATCCCTGGGATGAATCTGACTTGGTCAGGGTGCATGATCTTGATTATCCTCTATATTCTGTTTGCCAGTATCTTATTGAGGATTTTTGCATCTATGTTCATTAAGGAGATTGGCCTGTAGTTGTGCTCTTTTTTGGTTGGGTCTTTACCTGGTTTTGGAATCAAAGTAGTACTTGCTTCCAGAAATGAATTTGGAAGTATTGCTTCCCTTCCAATTTGATTGAAGAGTTTAAAGAGTAGTGACAATAGTTCTTCTCTAAATGTCTCATAGAATTCAGCAATGAAGCCATCAGGACCTGGGCTTTTCTTTTATGGTAATGTTTGAATTATATTATCAATTTCACTGAATGTGATTGGGGTGTTTAGACTTGTTATATCTTCTTCATTCAACTTTGGAAGTTCATATGTATCTAGGAATCTGTCCATTTCTTCTGTATTTTCCATTTTATTAAAGTACAGTTTTTTGAAGTAGGCATTGATGATCCTCTGGGTTTCTGGTGGATCTGTTGTGACTTCACCTTTTTCATTCCTATTTACATGAATTTGAGACTTTTTATTTTCCTTTTTTTGATAAGTTGGCTAAAGGTTTACAGATTTTATTTATTCTTTCAAAAAACCAACTGTTCAATTCCTTGTTTTTTGTATAGTTCTCTTAGTCTCCATTGAATTAATTTCTCCTCTGATCTTTATAATTTCCTCCCTTGTACAACCTTTTGGTTTTTATTACTCTTTCTTTTTCTAGAAGCTTATGGTTAGGCAATAGAGTGTTTATTTGAGTTTGCTCTGTTTTCCTAGTATGAGCATTTACTGCTATAAATTTCCCTTGTAGAACTGCTTTCATCATGTCCCATAGATTCGTGTATGTTGTATTGGCATTATCATTTAATTGTAGAAACTGTCTAATTTCTTCTTTAATTTCCTCTGTGACCCAGTGGTTGTTCCGGGGGTGTTATTTAATTTCCATATGTTTCTGAAGTTCTTGCAGCTTCTTAGGGTATTGATCTCCAGTTTAATTTTACTATGGTCTGGTAATATACAGGGGACAACTCTGATTCCTTTGCATTTACTTCAGCATGTTCTAAGAGCTAGCATGTGGTTTATTTTGGAGAATGACCTGTGTGAACCCTAAAAGAATGTATATTCTGATTTTGTAGGGTGGTACACTCTTTAGATATCTACTAAGTCCATTTGTTCAAAGACTTGGTTCAGTTCTTTTATTTTGTTGTTGATTTTTTTGGGTAGATGATCTTTCTATTTGTGTTATTGGGGTATTGAGGTCCCCCACTAAGATGTAATAGTGCTTATTTCATTTTTCATATCCATTAATATTTGTTTTGCATAGTTGGGGGCATTAGTATTCAGTGCATATATATATATATATATATATATATATGTTTCTTTTGTATTGTTCCCTTTACAAGGATGCATTGGCCTTCTTTGTCTCTCTTAATTAGTTTTGGTTTGAAATCTACTCTGTCTAAAAATAAGATAGCCACCACCACTTTTTTCTAAACTTCTGTCATATGGAGAACTCTTTTCCATCCTTCTACTCTCAGTCTATGAATTTCTTTGTGGATTAAGTGGGTTTCTTTTATACACCATATTGTTGGATTTTGCTTCTTAATCCATTCTTCCAGCCTATTTCTTTTGATTGGTGAATTAAGGTCATTAACATTGATGGTTATAACTGTCATATATTGACTTTTCATTGTCATGTCATTTTCCTGTTGTTGGTTCTTTCAATTTTTATTTTTCCCTCTCTCCCTTTAATTTATTGCCTTGCCTGGTATATTTCCTCTGTTGGCCCTTATGGAGTGGTGTCCTTCATTTTCTTTTTCTAGGATCTTGTTTAGAAGTGTTTGTAGTGCTGGTTTGTTGTTCATGAAATTTCTCAGGTGTTCCTTGTCATGGAAATATCTTATTTCCCCATCAATTTTGAAAGATAGTTTTGCAGGATACATCAGTCTAGGTTGGAGGTTATTTTCTTTTAGGACTTGAAATACCTTACTTCTACTTCAGACTCTCCATAACTTGGCTTATGTTGAAAAGTCTGCTGTGATTCTAATGGGCTTTCCTTTGCATGTGATTTGTTTCTTTTATCTAACTGCTTGTAGCATTTTGTTCTTCTGTTGGGTTTCCAAGAGCTTGATTAATATATGTCTAGGTGTAGATTATTTTTAATCATGGCTAGTTGGAATCCTATATGCCTCACTTATCTGTATGTCAAATTCTTTCCTCTGTTTGGGAAGTTTTCTGTTATTAATTCTCTGAACTGTTTTTTCCTATGTCATTTGTACTTTCTCCTGCTACTTCATGGATTCCTTCCTATCAGTCTTATATTATTCTTCTTTGCATCATCTGAGAGTTGTTGGATTGATTTCTCATGGTCCCTTACTGTTTTTAAGAGATCTCCTTTTATGGTCACTGATTGCAATTCTATCTTCTATACCTGAAATTCTATCTTTATATTCATTAATTCTGCTGCAAATGCTTTCTATAGAGTTTTTATTCTCTTGGATATTTGTTTGAATCTGTTTCATGGATTCCATCTATTTCCTATGTTGGGCATTCAAAGCTTCCATTTCTTTCCTATATTGGACATTCATGGTTTCCATAATGGTCCGGAACTCATCTAATTATTTTTAATCTGTTTCTGTTCTAGAGTCTCTAATCATGTGTTTCATTCTTCTCACCATCTCTGTGCTTACCTGGGAAATAATCTCTATTTTGAATTTTTCTAGAGCCTCATTTATGTGTTTTGTTACTTCCTGTCCTATTGGTTCAGAGTGTCCAGATTTTTCTACCTTATTTCGCTCAGAGTTTACCTTTGGTGAGGTGAAAGTCTGTGTTGTGTCTTGTTTAAATGTCTTCTCATTTCTATCTTTGTCATTGCTACTGTCCTTGGTTTAATTTCTGGGTTAATATTTAGGTTTTGAGTCTCTAATGAGTCTGAGGCAATCTAATTTTCATTATACCAGGGGAGACAACTGATTAAATCATCACAAAACCTTAGCTCAAGTGATATAATCAGCAACATGATAGTATCAAGCACAGCTTAGAAAGTGACAAGTAGTCATAGTTATTAGTCTATCATCTTTAACTTTCTGAATTAAATCAAAATAAGTGCAAAATATGTTTATAGTGAATAAACTATTCCATGTAGCAACCTTACCCTTCAGGATGGGGATTTAGAAGGAGTGAGGGGGAGGGATAGATAGAAAGGACAGATAAAGGTTAGAAGTGAGGTCAGAGAACACAGGAAGATCACACAAACTCTAGGCAGCTGTTGAATAGAAAGAAGAGAAGAGGACAATAAAATATATGTAAGAACAGAACAAACTAACCACAATAGGGAAGCTAGAGACTGTAATCACTTTCTTTTAAAACTAATGGCAATTGGGAGAAGGAATAAGAGAAGAAAAGGAAAAGAAAGAAAATAAATTTGAATTAGGATAGGAACAGGTACAAAAAGGGACAGTAATGAAGATCAAAGTGGGAGACAGTGAGAGAGAAAGAAGATAAGAAAAAGAAGATAAAAAAGGAAAAAATTGAGAAAAGAAAAAGAAAAAAAAATTTAAATTATTAAAAATAAGAGAAAAATATTACTTAAAAAATACAAATAGAAGTAGAGGGTCTCCTTCAGGGTTTGCCTCAGTTGACACAATAGACAGCATGGGAAGGAATGTGGAGATCTAAGTTAATTAGTCTCAGCAAGCCAGCAGCTGTCATCTGAGGTTCAGGTTGATTTCTGCCTGCAAGACCCAAGCTGAGATCTCTGACAACCTTCTGGGTTGAAGTCTGCAAGATTCTACTGCAGGTTCCAGCTGTCTTTCCCTTAAAGTTAAACCAGGTTCTGATGTGAGGTACTGGTCCCTCCAACTTCACAACTATGGTGATGTGATGTGTCTTTATCACAGATGTTCTTCACTTTTCCAATGGGCTTCAATTTTCATCTAGGAGTCTCAGAGAGGCCCTTTCTCCTGTTCATGGCCTTGGGGGTACACCGCTGTGTGGCTGGGCTTCTCTGGCATGCTGGGCCAAATGGGAGGGCCTGTCAGAGCCTGTGGTGAGTCGTGCATCTGCCTTGTAACATTAGAAACCAAAAGAGAAAAATTTATAAAAATTTGAGTCTTTCTTTCACCAAGTTTCAGAAAAGTTTCATAATATGTCCTTTGTATTGCATACAGATAGAATTCATTCCTTCTATTTGGATGGTGCCCAATCTAACCCCATTTAGTAAAGAAAATTTTTCTGTTTCCTATCATGTGTTCTTGGTACCTTTGTTAAAAATTGATTGAATATAAATGTCTGAATTCATCATTTCTAGGTACTCTATTTGGTGCAATTGTTGATGTGTCTATTTTTCTGCCAGAAGTACTATGCTGTTTTGGTTACTATTGATATGTTTTGAAATTCAGCATCATTTTTCTTTTAGCTTTATTCTCTTTAATTATTTAGAGATTTTTGTGCTTTCATGTGAATTTTAGGCTTATTTTTTTCTATTTATGATGTGAAAGTGTAAGTTTGGAAGTTTGGAAGCGATTTCATTGAAACTGTAGATCACACTGGGTAGTATGGACATTAATAATATTGAGATCCATGGCAGAGCATGGCACCTATAGCTAATTGTAGCATGTAGTATATTTCAAAATTTCTTATGAGTAAATTTCAAATATTCTTACCACAAAAACATAAGAATTTGAGGTAATGGATATGTTAATTAACTTGTTTTAATCACTGCATATTGTACCACTCTATCATAATATCATTTGGATATATGTGTATATATATATATATATTCATATATATATTCATAAATTGTCAGTTTACAAAAAAAAGTAGCCATTTAACATGTCTGGGCAAAGCCTTCTCAGATGAATTCTTAGGAATTGAAAAGAATGACATTATTACCTGAGTAGCAAACCCATTTGCAAATCAAATACCTTTTATTTCTTTCTTTTCAACAAATTGAAGGGGGACATAAATTATCAGTTGGTACATCATCAACTGACAAAAATAGTTTTGATAATGCATCACTATGGGATTTTTCAAAGAACTGAGTGACAGTACCATAATGAAACCTCTTCACTTGTTATCTAAAAGGAAAGGCCCAATTGCAACTGAGACTTTTAATAATATAGACAGAGCATTAGTTACTAATGCAAAGATTCTTTGCTTCTTTTCTCTCACTACCCTGACATAAGTTCTTTTAAATATCTAATAATTTAAAATAATTACAAGGAATTCTCTTCTCTCTTTTCATTTCCCAAGAAAGAAAGGATAAAAGTTAAGAAGCACGAAACATAAGGACTTTGCTGGAGATAAGATATTCATTTTTAAGAAATGTCAACCTGGTTGGAAAACAGGACAGCACCTCTTACTTGGAGAGTGACCTTAGTTTAAGCTCTGTGTCCTCACAGGATGATAGTGGAAGCTAAATAGCCCTTTGCTTATTGGCCTGTCATTGGTTGATTGTTAAGTCCAGCATGGATACATGGACTATGGACAATGGATGTAGATTACCAGTGGATTACCAGACACCCAGGATAGTAGCACTAAGGATCAATTTTAGGCAACTCAGACATGGGCACCTTTGTTCATGTGTCAGGAGCCCTGTTACAGGAGAGCCCCCTCATCCTTACCATGTCCAATCTTGGCTCTTGCATGGACACCACCTCTCACCACAGGCTCTAGCATCAGTCTCAAAGCCCTTGGCAGTGGTGATCATTGTAAGACTAAGATCACCCACTGAGTGCTCCATATGTGTACAGCTGGATATTACATGTGTATTATCTTATTCCATTTCCAAGGGTTTCTGTGGAAACTACTGTTGTTAAACTCTTTTAAAGATCAAAACTGGGGTATAGCTCAGGGATACAGAGCTTGCCTCGCATCCAAAAGGCCCTGAGTTAGATGGCACCACTGCAAAACAAAACTAACAAAAACAAGATCAAACTGAGGGTTAAAGAGTTCAGAATAATTGCTTTTGGTCAGATAAAGAAACATTCTCACACTCAAATGTGCCAACTGACATTGACAGAAAGTGGGAAGTCTACTGGAGCAGGCAAGCAGGCTGTGCAATTTACTAGATGGGCAGCTAATTCGCATTACACAAGGCCCACCCAGGAGAATGGAAGCCTATTTCTCGGAGGTCCCTAAGCATGGAATCAGACAAGCTCAGCACAAAGCAAGATCAAGGAAGAGAAAGACAAGGCCAGTGATTTAGCTCAGTGGTTCCACTGCTGCTCTTGTAAGCACAAGGTCCCGAGTTCGATCTCTGATTCCAAAAAAAGGAAGAGGATGACAGACAGGCACAGCGAACACCTATGTGAGACTAGGGGGCTCAGCCACTGCTGCCCTCTCTCATCTACTGGCAGGACAGGATGCTGCTCAATGAGCCACCATCTCTTCAAACATACCCACACCTGTGCACATAAGCAGGCATGCATACATGCACGCACACACACACACACATCCACCTGCACGTAAGTATAAATGCACACTTGGACACAGATGTATGCAGACACACAGAGTCTCACATAAGCACATCTATACACAGAGAAATTAAATTAATATGTTGGAAAATTCTTCTTTGGAGAAATTTAAATGTCTCAGAAAAAAATGTAGATTATGGCCACTGAATGAGAAAAGTCCACTTCTCCTTGCAAGTTGCTATAGTAAGTCCCAGCAGTGAACTAATTTGTCCATATGCAAGAAGCCCACAGCTCCACCAGATGAGAACCATCAGGTGTGTATGAAATGAATACTTCCAACTTTCAGGGTAGAGATAGCAAAGAGCCTCAGGGAGCCAAACTCAAAACTTCAGCTCCCTCAGTTGCAGTTTCCTGCCCAGCAGTTAAAACACACTCCTGCCTTGGGAAATAAGGCTCAGCAGGAGCACACACAGATTGCTTAAGGGGACGCACAAGATAGTTTCCGGCCTAAAAATCTTACTGTCATAGAATTTGAAGGAAATCTTTATGTTCACACGTAACATGCCAAACCTAGAAACGTGGCTGTTTATTTCGTGAAGACGGGCAGTGCAAAGTTGACACAAACCCACCTGATACCTGAACTGACTGCAGAACATCTGTGGTGTGAGGGTCACAGGAAAAGTGCAGCAAGTTGTGGTCATTCTGTGTAGCTAGAGAGCAGGAAACTCAGAGGTCTTGGCAAGGGTAGTGCTATCTTGCTCTTTAAGCTTCCTGCCCCTCCCCACCCCATGCCATCTCTTGACTATGTTTTTCCTTTCATATTTGTTGGATGGTTGTAATTTTATTTTGAGCAATTTATCACATGCATCAAAACTTTACAAACACATTTATCCTTTGATTGAACAATTCCTCTTGGAAGAATTTAACAGAAGTAGATATTTAGAAAACTACACACTAACAAAGGCACAAAGTTGTTTTCTACAGCATATCCTTATGCTAAAACACTGGGGGAAAAAAGTAAACACACTTAGGTGACAGTGTGACAAGTGAGATAACAGTTCAACTACTAATGTCAACTTACCTTTGGCTTCCACATCGTATTTGTGTTTTATTAAAAAAATGTTGTGATGGGCATCCGAAATGAACAGACATTTCTCATACAAAGAAGTGAAAGCAGCAAGAAAATATATGAAAAAATGTTCCACATCACTGGTCATTCGAGAGATGCAGATGAAAACAACACTGAGATTCCACCTCACCCCACAAAGAATGGCTGCTATCAAGAAATCACACAATAACAAATGTTGGCGGGGTTGTGGGGGGAAAGGAACCCTCCTCCATTGTTGGTGGGAGTGCAGACTAGTGCAACCACTATGATACCTCAAAGAGCTTGGACTGGAGGTTCCATTTGACCCAGCCATCCCTCTGTTGGGTATCTTTCCAAGAGAACTAAAAGAATCATATCACAGAGAAGTATGTGCACCCATGTTTATAGCGGCACAGTTTGTAATAGCTAAATCTTGGAAACAACCTATTTGCCCATCCGTTGGAAACTGGATAAAGAAGTTGTGGTTTTTCTATAAAATGGAATATTACTCAGCCATAAAGAGCGAGAGAATAGATTCATTCATAGGAAAATGGATACATATTGAAGATATACTCCTAAGTGAAATAAATAAGTCCCACATGTGTAAATACCAAATAGTTTCCCTGGTGTGAATATTCTGCAACAATGCATAAGATTCTAATAAGATTACTGACATTTAGAAATGGGAGGAAAGGAGCTAAAGGTGTAGGGAAGGTGTGATACGAAGGGGAAGAACAAAAAGGGAAAAGAAAAAAATGTGAGAGAATGAAAAGATGAAAATAAAGTGTTTGTAGATGGGGAGGGGAGGAGGGGCTGAAGGGAGGGCAGAGGTAAGGGGAAAAAAATGAGAATCAAGACTTGCCATGTAAAGGTACATGATCCCAACAATGAATGTAACTGTACTGTATCCCTAAATGTACCAATAAACTCAATTAAAAAAAAATGTTGTGAACATGTTCATAGTTTTTGTATTACAGTGTAAATGTGTAAATTTCCTTATAATATTCATATATTTGTTTAAAATTCACAAAAGCAAACACTTCCTTTTATGAAGACAGCATAAGTAGATTTAATGAGTGTCAGCCCTGTTGATAATTCAGTTATGGAGACAGAAATTTCTAAGCCTATTGATAGCATTCTGCTGCTCATCAACCTAAGAAATCAGGCATGCTTTCCAAACTCCCATATTCCTGGAACCTCTTCCTAGTATCTTGAGATTAAGCAATTGAAAGATCTAAATAGACCTCTCCCTTTGGGATAGCCTCATTCATTCCAGGATGAGAGCCTTGAGTACTACCTCCCAGGAATGCTACACAGCTCTAGAGACCTGGGGAGGCTGGGAGGTTGGGTGCTTGGCCTTTGGAGTGCACAGACCTGGGCTCCCACCACTCTCAGAGGATCTGGGCTAAGAGCTTCCTTGAAACTGCAGGTTTCTGATTACAGAGGCCATTTATATGGATTAACTGAGGGCCAGGGATTAAACTCAGTGGTTGCAGCCGCCTGCCTTTCAAGTGCAAGGTCCTGAATTTGATCCCCGGCACCAAAAAAATAAATAAATAAATAAAAAGATAAACTTTATATGGACTAACTGAGATAACAGATATTCGATATTTGCATATAAAAGAGAGTTTATTTGAACAGGAATATTTTGTATAAACCACCTTTAAAAAAATTTCATGGTAGTTAGTTTGGTCAATGGCAGCACTTATAACTTCAAAACCTATGCAATTTGCTTCCAAATCCCACCCTATTATGGTTCCCTGAGAGATAAATGATCCGTGGAACAGCTCATTTATGTACCTCAGTGGTACAGAGAAGCGTGGCATCATGCACATGTGCAGTTGTAAAACCACTAACAGAACCAAATTTGCCTTTCAGTAATTGAAATTCCTTTAACTAAGCTCACTTCACTTTTGCGTAAAGGGCAACTATTTCTGGGCATTTGCCTGTGCTTCCAGATTTCCAAAACTTTTTTTTTGTTTGTTTTGTTTTGTTTTTTTCCATCATGGCTTGGTTGCCTGTGAGCTGACCCTGGAAATCAAGTGTGAATCCTTTTTCGACTTCAGGCCCTTGCACAAGCTAAGCAAGGGCTCTACCACTGAGTTGCACTCCTGCTCTCACGTGTCAATTGTAAGCAAGTTGTGGCCGTCTCTAGGATGGTGTATGAAAGAAAACCTGGTTACTTTCTATGTCTTCCTTCTTAAAAGACTTGGGCCAGGTGTTTGGGTGCCCATCTGTAATACTAGTTGCTGGGCAAGTTGAGACAGAACTATTGAGAGCTTAAGGCCAGACTGAGAAACTTAGTAAGATTCTGGCTCAAAATGAAAAATAAAAATGGGCAGGCCATGTAGCTCACTGCAAGGCCTTATACTGGAAAAAAAAAAAAAAAAAAAAAAAAAACAGAAAAGAGAGGCACCCTTTTAATGAACACATAGTGTTCCCAGAGTGAGAGTTTGTAAATTAGGACCCTGGAGATCTATGAGAATTCCTGATCTACCTTCAAGGACATCAGCACATCTCTGGGTGCTGGGTAGGGATTCTCCACCAGGCTAACACCTAGTGTTTTCATGGAGTGTGATGCACGGACAGCTGTTTCTGGATGGGCAAAGTGTTGGAAAATTAAATTTGTGAGGTCATAATAATACTCGAAAGTCATGTGAAATTTATTAGTGCTTTTTTGTAAGGTGGGAAACACATGATGTGTTATTATATTGAATAACTTCAGCTCGCTATGTGCATAAAATGATATTCAAGGTTGGCTCTAGATTTATATAATTTTAAAACTTTTAGTACTTTAATTTTTAAAACTATGAAGTTTTATTTATTTCATGAGCAATATAAGCCAATCGTTGATGTGTTTTATATATGCAATGTGGCTGTGTATATATAATATATATTTGAATACAAATATATACATATGCCTATATAATATATAGTTGTGTCATGTGAATTTTTCAAAGAATAAAATAAGTTAATATATAATCATTTTTAATTTAAATTCTATTGAGATTATGAGAGAACACAAGTTAAATTTTTCCTTCCAAGTTAATTTTCAATTTTTGATAGACATATAATAATGGTACATATTGTGGGGTACAGTAAGATATTTCAACACACATATACAATGTGTTCTGGTAAAGTCAGAGTAATTAACATTCCCCTTTCCTGTTTTTCTTTTTTTTTGTACCAGGGATTGAGCTCCAGACATTGTGCTTGCAAGGCAGCGGGGGGAACTGCTGAGCTAAAACCCCAGTACCCCCTTTACTATTATTCCCCATGTTTGGAGCCTTTGCATACCCATCTTCACAGCAGCTACACTCAAGTTGTAGGGACCCACGGTCACCTACCATGCCACTGATCACTGGGATGGATTCCAGCTTCCCAACCGTGTGGGATACCCCCTGTGGGAGGACTGCCTTTTTAAAAACATCATTTCTGATTTAAGGAACTAATTCTGGCTTATTAGTTTCCATCTTAGATCCTGAAATTCTTCATCT